>NC_064638.1:798374198-798677948 GCF_023864345.2 Schistocerca serialis cubense
TTGTAGTGCGACCTCCTCAAAGTGTTCCACATAAAGATTCGCGATCCCTGGAGCAAATAAAGGGACCGGCATCCGCAAAGTCTCGGCACTTCGCCAGAAGATGATGAGTACGTCACTCGTCGAAACGTCGCAGTTTGAAGACACCGCCACCCGGCTGGAAGCCCGAGAACTCTTCGCCAGCTGTATACGCCGGGAAAGTATACATTCACATTAACGCAAAACTAATTTTAAACCTCAGATCGGATTTTACATACAAAAAATTTTACATGTGCTTCAGATGATAACGGAGGCATATTTCTCCGTGCAAATTTATTCTGTAAGCTGCGTTTACGTGTACGCACAGGGTAAGTTTGAACCTCTGTGTCTCGGGAACGGATAAAGATATGAAGAACATTTCCAAAGTTGATCGAGATCGGTATCTTACGAAAACACTGTGAATATTACAGACATTTGCTGTGAGTAGCTGTCCCGTAATCCGCGGCTGGGTTTTGGTACCTAGAAAACAAGTTAAAAACACTTTTTTGAGGTTTTCTGAAGAACCGCCCGTGAACTGATGGTGAATCCGTAAGTCCCATGAAGCCCACCGTAGACCAAAGGGAAAAGAACCAACCTCTTTGCTTCACTTGCCTAAGTTGGAGGAAGTGTGTAATATCCATACTTTGACTCTGTGCTGTATGTTAGTGACACTAAAACAATCCTCCTGTTGGGTGTAGAAATGTTCCTCGAAATGGTCCCTATCCCAAGGGCTATCCGAGGCACTTGACCCTTCCTATTTATCACAAACAGAAATCGAGATATGAGCATCGGAAAATCCCGTTTCTATGCGCGGCGTTTTGGAACGTATTAGGTACTCACGCTGTCGCATGCATACCGATAAAGTGAGCAGTTAAAGTACGAAATATAAAATAACCAGAAACAATAGGAGACAATAATAGCCCCGTCATGGGGCATCTAGCAACGCATCCTGGAATGGTTAATTTTGAACTACAAAGAGACACAGCAGGGTGAAGTAATAAGAAGGGAAACAGAATATGAAAATTTTGAATGTAGTATATGTAGAGAGGCGGGAAAGATTACTACAAAACAGCAAGAATTGAAAGACATTAGACCACTCGGAAAATTGATAACGTAAATAAAAACCCCACACACCGCATATATTTTCGAAATAATATTTCATTGCAGATACCGTGACAACAGACAGAATAGGGCAGTATTTTAGCAACTGTTTCTCTTAGCCCACTTTAACTACTTTCCGTACAAACGACCTAGACCTGAGAAAACTGCTAAGTTTTATGTTACCTCAGCCATTTAGATCAAACAATTGATGCTGGATTGTGCTGCAGCAAGCAGTACACGTGCTACAGCTTGGCTGTTCTGAAACTGTGCTTCAGTACTAACACAAATTGGACATTACTTTGTTGTAACACATTTGATGACTTCAGAGTAATAAATAAGATATCCTCATATTTCAAGATGTGTTACATTAAAAAGCACGAAGTTTCGGAAGAATTTTACTTCTCATTGCATACAAATCGTCATACGCTCTCAGCCAGTGTGTTTATAACAGGTGTATTCCGAAATTAATGGCTGTTCGGCTATAAAAAATACTTATTCTTTAGAGCGTCTGAATTTCACGGGCCTGTGTGTAGTGTCCGGCGGTCGGCAGGAATGAACTAACAGTCAATTTCAACACACTTTATTAAAATTAAAGAAAAACAAAAAACACCTTCTTCGCATACACTGAATTCCAAACGCAAGGACAACAAGAAAATCCCCACAATTCTTGTGGTGGCAAACCAGTTAAGGAAACAAAACAATGGAAGAAAATACTGACTAAAGTCTACTCTACCAATTACGAAATACAATGTGCTACTACAATGCTACGCGAGTATATATATAAGGGCGGCGTAAGTATTGGCCGGAGCTGTTCCTAGCGGTAGGTAAACACTGCCTGGATGACTGTCCGGGCGTGATTATAAAGCCGGGTCGGCGGAGTACTACATGAGTCATATGAGTTCCGATTGGTGGAACACTGTCACATGTTGTCTGGCTAAGAATTTCCGTATTTATTTGGAAAAGCCTGTTATTGTTTATATCCGCTGGCGATGTTTCCCTCCGCTCTCCTGAAAGGAGGTCGGCAGCCCATCTGGCGTGTCAGTTGTGTGGGCCCTCTATTTAATGAGGGGCCGCTACGACACTATGCAATCTGCCTTAGATGAGCCTCGCAGGCTCCGACCACAGTTATCAGCACTCACTGTGCATCTGGCATACAACACACTTTACACAGATTAGAGAAAATGAACGCACCAGCTACGTGTTTCATAGACAGACTGTCCAGCGAACAGCTCCAGAGGGAGAATACACTGGACAGCGTCTCTAGCGTCAATAAAAATCCCAGAGGGCGGCTGTCTGTCAGGTCATGCTCGGAAACCAAATAAAATCTCTACACTAATCTAGTGCTGAAACAGACACAACCTTCTCCTAACTCTCGCAACAACAACCTATAACAGCTGTTATTCTTAAGATTTCTACATTTTCTTCATCTAGCCATAATCATGAGTATTTTGTAAGTTATTTATGGCTTTTTCACTTTTTTTCTTTATACCTATGTGTAGTGTCCTGCGGTCGGCAGGAAAGAACTAACTATCAATTTCAACACACTTTATTATAATTAAAGAAAAACGCCTTCTTGGCATACACGAAGTTTTAAGCATAAGAACAACAAGAAAACCCCCACAACTCTAGTAGTGGCAAACCAGTTAAGGAAACAAGACAATGGAAAAAATACTGACTAAAATCTACTATATCAATTACAAAATACAATGTGCTACTACAATACTAGGGACAGCGTAAGTATTGGCCGCAGCTGTTCCTAGCGGTAGGTAAAACACTGCCTATCTGACTGTCCGGGCGTGCTTATAAAGCCGGGTCAGCGGAGTGCTACATGTGTCATATGAGTTCCAATTGGTGGAACACTGTCACATGTTGTCTGGCGAAGTAGTTCCGTGTTTATTTGGAAAAGGCTGTGATTGTTTATATCCGCTGGCGATGTTTCACTCCTGAAAGGAGATATCCTCTTCTGCCTTATTACCTTTCTTACGCAATCTCTTTTTCCGTCGAACGACTCTATACACATTTTACTTAGGCCATTGGACACTGCCTCAGGAAATTCTCTCTTCTCAGTCTGTGCTCTCATTACTTTCTTTCAGTTCGTGATCTCCATTAACCTACCATGCTTCCCCTTCAATATGATATCGTTCAAAACTCTTAGAACCATCAAAATTTTATTCCCATCGAGTAATTAAGGGTGTCTTCTGGGAGTCGTCAGGCACATTTTTATGGTGTTTCTGAAGGTATTTCCAATTTAGTTTTAACTCTCTGTAGCTGCAATGAACCCAAACAAGTTCGCCATATGTTTCATGTGACGCCCAGTGTCAACAGAAAGCGTCGGTTTGTATAACATTACAAACGTAGTTATTTTTAGTCAGGACTTTACGCGCCCATTCTACAGAACGATCCCAAATGAGTCTAGTGAGATACCTGTTTTCTCGATATGTATTAACAGGGACATTAAATCCCGAAGAACAACCAGTGCTCCACCAGCTGCAGCACTGCCCTGGCCCGCGCCCACTGCTGCCGCCAAGCATGCAGCGCTACTCAGTCGCTGGTGGACTGCCGTTCATTCCCTGTATTTTATTATCACTGTCGATACTTGTTGATAAAAAAGTATCGGACTAGACTGATTTGGGAGCACTCTATCGAGTGGGCACGTAGAACTCTTATTTAAGAATAATTGTGTTTGTAATGGTATACAAACCCACGCTTTCTGTTGACATTGGGCGTCACATGAAAGACGTGGTTAGTAGCAATTGTTTGAGCTCACTCCAGCTACACAGTGCTAAAATGAAATTGCAAATATCTGCCGAAACAGCAGGTAAACCGGTACGGTTGTGGTTGTTGTCAGCTTCAGTTTCGATCTTTGGAAGAATTATTTAGTCACTGTGTTCTTCGCTCTTAGTAATTCACCCAGTTACCAATTTTTAATACATAACGACGCCAATACCTTTTATACCATAGTTGATACTACTGTTACTTCTCTATTATCATCTGACCAGCCGGCCGCGGTGGTCTAGCGGTTCTGGCGCTGCGGTCCGGAACCGCGGGACTGCTACGGTCGCAGGTTCGAATCCTGCCTCGGGCATGGGTGTGTGTGATGTCCCTAGGTTAGTTAGGTTTAAGTAGTTCTAAGTTCTAGGGGACTTATGACCTAAGATGTTGAGTCCCATAGTGCTCAGCCAAGAGCCATCTGACCAAAAATCTGTTCTCTTTCCATTTCACACCAGTACCCCCACCAAGCCAAACAAGACTGGTCTTCTCTCTGTTCAGATTTTTCGGATTGTCTACAGCATCCAGACTTCCAACATTATGCACTCTATTAATTACATCGTTAGCCTTTGTCTTCGTCCTGTTAAAAATACTCTTGCGCTCAGCGCCTCCCATAGACCTCTACGGGAGACTGGATTATATTCAGAATTTTTTAAAACAAAGTGGTTCTGATGATGATTGTCACCGTGATTATCGTGGATCTAGGAGACTTAACGGTAGAGTTATCAGCGTGCATGCAGAATGTGAACTAAATGCTCAGAGAGAATAAAGCTTTTCCTCCTCAGTAATCTTCATGGGATAGTGGCCAATGGACACATATAAGGCACTTGAACGACTGCCCGGTAAGAACAACGTATTAAAATGGATAGCAGAATTCAATCCTGGCAGCGTACATGCCTACACTGACGTTCATGTCGCTTTTCCACACTTTAAAAAACTGTATTATAGTCATGACATAACATGGTAAATAGAATTATTTGATAAAAGCGCTAAAAGTTATTCCCTCGCACGTGAGCCAGGCTAACAAGAACAAGGAAGATTCACCCTCTGTGAGAATAAATAAACGTTGGACCTACTATACACATGGATGTTGAAATGGCTTAAATCAGATAAATGTCTCAGTTTAACAGTACATATCAAAAGAGGAATGGAGATGCTGTCAAAATTGTAAAAATTGAGATGTTCGTGTCTGCTTTGATCACTGACTAGAAAAGGGTGAACCAGTCACACCTAATCCATAGTTAGATGGGGAGTACCGACAACACAAAATCTTAAAACGTTCTCCATAATCGTCTCATTGTCATTTAAAACAGTATACAAACGTTTATCAAGAAAAACTGATGCTCTCTTGCTAGAATATAAAATGTAATCAGCTAAGACGTGGCGCACTGTCGCAGCCCACTGGTGGGTTCCCCTGCTGCAGGAGGTATTTGTATGTCAGAGGACGCTGCCGTCTTCTCAGTCGTGTTAAAAACACTTCTTTCCATCTGTGTGACTGGAACGTTGTTCACCATGACAAAACTGTAGGTGTGAGGAAACTTAAAATGTCCTTTTGTGCCTGCAAGCACACGTTCTCCCATTCACACATACAGTACTCTCCGCCTTAACAACGAGGCTAAAGCATTCAAGCTGACAGCAAGATGCAGCACATTATTTTCCTTGCTGTTCTGTCGGCTTGGTGATTTTCCTGGAGATCCCCTTGGCCCAATACCAATGATGGCCCAGTACCAATGATACTCCCTTGACTCGACGTTGTGCGTAAGAAGCGTGTTACGTGATTGGACTGTTTTCTGTGGTGGATGGATTTGCTGACAGACTGGTCTGTAGAGGTTTAAGGAGTCAGAGCAGACAAGAAAAATATTCCATCTGTTGTCCCTCATCCGCTCCTGTAGCCTTGGTGTTGCATATAACTCTTTGTAAATTCATTGGAAAATGTTTTCCTACAGAGACTGTCACGGGAAACTGCTAAGCAACCTACAGAATAGCCGTGCTTACACCCAACATTATAAATAACAAGTTTAGGTGCTCATCTAAAAACTCAAAAAAGGTTTGTTAAAAACTAAGATGCGGTGAACAAAAGATTTCTTACGCTTTGCGAAATTTAAAAACAACCTTAGGCTCACTACTAAACGGGGAGGATGCTTACTCCAACAGCTCCGCCACACAGGGCTCTGAAAACTCTTCCGTTGCTCTAACCCCAAACGGTGTTTTGCTCTTCTACGATTTACATGGACTTCTTTTGCTGAGCCGGCCGGAGTGGCCGTGCGGTTCTAGGCGCTGCAGTCTGGAGCCGAGCGACCGCTACGGTCGCAGGTTCGAATCCTGCCTCGGGCATGGATGTGTGTGATGTCCTTAGGTTAGTTAGGTTTGATTAGTTCTAAGTTCTAGGCGACTGATGACATCAGAAGTTAAGTCGCATGGTGCTCAGAGCTATTTGTTTTGCTGATGGTAGAACTAGAAGGTCAAAGGCCATAGGCTGGTGGTCACATTAATGTTATTAAAACAGAATGCTTTGTAGCAGTGCTGTAGGGTTAGCCGGCACGGTAGCCTAGAGTGTTCGGTCAGACGGTTAGCCGCCGAATCAACGATGAACGGATGTCATGGGACTTCAGCCCTGAAAAAATACAACGGATAAAATGACATTAAGAAAAGGGGGTAGCGTCTTTGGTAAGTAATCAAAACGTCCTCGTCCTCGGTCTGGGGTTCGAAACCCGACACCGCTTAAATTTTTATTAATAATCAACACTGGCGGCGGAGGACTTCCAGCATAAGAAGTCACGCTCACTCTGCCACCTGCCTCGTCAAAGGGGGCGGAGGTGCGGACAGAGGTTCAGGGCACTGTCTTGTCCTTAAGAGTGGGAAACTGATTCCTAAAGGTACAACAATCAGCAATGATTAACGGAATGAGGTTGCAGAAGGCAATGGAAATCACTGCACTAAAGACACATAACGTGTATCCATAGGACATGTGGCCTGTAATTGAATACGTGTCATAATGATCTCTCCATTAACAAAAGATTCTGGAATAGTCCCCCATTCGGATCTCCGGGAGGGGACTGCCAAGGGGAAGGTGACTATGGGAAACAGATTCAATAACCAACGAAAGGATAACGTTCTACGAGTCGGGGCATGGAATGTCAGAAGCTTGAACGTGGTAGGGAAGCTAGAAGATCTGAAAAGTGAAAAGCAAAGGCTCAATCTAGATATAGTAGGGGGTCACTGAAGTGAAATGGAAATAAGACAAAGATTTCTGGTCAAATGTGAGTATAGGGTAATAACTGAGGACGTAGGTTGCAAGTGCTACTCTCAGATGACGAGGTTAGCATGGGAGAGGAATTCGTGGGATGCATCAAACCAGTCAGAAGACAAAAAAAAAAAAGACAGTGACCAGTACCAACAACTTAAAGGGTAATACAGTACGTAAAGCGTAATACAGTACGTAAAGGGAAATACAGTACGTAAAGGGAAATAATCTAATAATCATGAGGGACCAGAATGCTGTTGTAGGGGAAGGAGTAGAAGAAAAGGCTACAGGAGAATATGGGCTTGAGACAAGGCTTGAGAGACGAGAAAGACTAATTGAGGTCTGCAATAAATTTCAGCTAGTAATAGCGAATACTTTGTTCAAGATTCAAAAAAAGAGATGGTATACTTGGAAAAGGCCGGATGATACGGGAAGATTTCGGTTAGATTACATCATGGTCAGACAGAGATTCTGAAATCAGATACTGGATTGTTATGCGTACCCAGGAGCAGATATAGGCTTAGATCACAATGTAGTGGTGATGAAGAGAAGGCTGAAGTTTAAGAGATTAGTCAGGAAGAATTAATACGCAAAGAAGTGGGATACGGAAGTACAAAGAACTGACGAGATACGTTTGAAGTTCTCTATGGCTATAGATATAGCAATAAGGAATAGCTCAGTAGGCAGTACAGTTGGAGGAATGGACATCTCTAAAAAGGGCAATCACAGAAGTTGGAAAGAAAAGCATGGGTACAAAGATGGTAACAGCGAAGAAAGCATGGGTAAGTGGGTAACACAAGAAATACTTCAGATGATCGATGAAATAAGGACGTATAAAAATGTTCAGGGAAATTCAGGAATACAGAAATACAAGTCGTGAAGAACGAAATAAATAGGAAGTGCAGGGAAGGTAAGACGAAACGGCTGCATGAAAAATCTGAAGAAATCGAAAACGAAATGATTGTCGGAAGGACTGACTCAGCATATAGGAAAGTCAAAACAACATTTGGTGAAAATAAAAGCAAGAGCGATAATATTAAGAGTGCAACGGGAATTACACTGAAGGCCTCTTTGAGGGGGAAGATTTGTCTGGTGTGATAGAAGAAGAGGAGATTTAGAAGAGACGGGGGATCCAGTATGATAATCACAATTTAAGACAGCTTTGGAGGACTAAAGGTCAAATAATGCAGAAGGGATAGATAACATTCCATTGGAATTTCTAAAATGTTTGGGAGAAGTGGCAACGAAACGTCGGTGTGTAGAATGTATGAGTCTGGCGACCATTTGGCTTTCGGAAATATACCTTCCACACAATTTCGAAGACTGCAAGAACTGACAAGTGAGAGAATTATCTCACAATCAGCTTAACAGCTCATGCATCCAAGTTGCTAATAAGAATAACATACAGAAGAATGGAAAAGAAAATTGAGGATGTGCTAGATGACGATCAGTTTGTCTTTAGAAAAGGTAAAGGCACAAGAGAGGAAATTCTGACGTTGCGGCTGATAGTGGAAGCAAGACTAAAGAAAAATCAAGAGGCACTCATAGGATCTGTAGACCTGGAAAAAGCATTCTACAATGTAAAATGGTGCAAAATGTTCGAAATTCCGAGAAAAACAGGGGTAAGCTAAAGGGAGGGACGGGTAATATACAATATATACAAGAGCGAAGAGGGACTAATAAGAGTGGGCGACCAAGAACGAAGTGCTCAGATTAAAAAGAGTGTAAGACAAGGATGTAGTCTTTTCCTCCCACTGTTCAATCTCTACATCGAGGTAGCAATGATGGAAATAAAAGAAAGGTTTAGGAGTGAAACGAAAATTCAAAGCGGAAGGATATCAATGATACCATTCGCTGATGACATTGCTATGCTAATGAAAGTGAAGAAGAATTACGTGATCTGCTGAAGAGGATGAACAGTGTAATGAATACGGAATATGGACTGAGATTAAATAACAGAAAGACGAAAATAATGAGAAGTGGCAGAAATGAGAACAGCGAGAAACTTAACATCAAACTTGGTGGTCACGAAGTAGATCAAGTTAAGAAATTCTGCTACCTAGGCAGCCAAATTACCAATGACGGGCGGAGCGAGGAGGACATCAAAAGCAGACTAGCAATGGCAAAAAGGGCAATCCTGGCAAACAGAAGTCTGCTGGTTTCGAACACAGGTCTTAATTTGAGAAAAAAATTTCTGTGGATGTACCTTCGGAGCACAGCATTGTGTGGTAGTGAAACATGGACTGTCGGAAAACCGGAAAAGAAGAGAATAGAAACATTTGAGATGTGTTACAGACGAATGTTGAAAACTAGGTGGACTGATAAGGTAAGGAATGAGGAGGTTCTGCGCAGAATCGGAGAGGAAAGGAATATGTGGAAAACACTGACAAGGACAAGGGATAGGATGATAGGACATCTGTTAAGACATCAGGCAATGACTTCCATGGTACTAGAGGGAGCTTTAGAGGGCAAAAAGTGTAGAGAAAGGCAGAGGTTGGAATCATTCAGCAAATAATACAGGACGTGGTTTGCAAGTGCTACTCCGAGATGAAGACGTTAGCACTAGAGAAATATTCGTGGCCGTCCACATCAAACTTGTCAGAAGACTGATGACTCAAAAAAAAAAAAGGGAAAAAATGGTGTGAGACTGTATTTTCAAACTCTGCAGTGCAATCACGGCGAACGTCGCCTTGTGCCACAACCAATTTGTTAAGTTTCCCTCGCTTTATGAAGACCGAGTGACTTGTACAGCGTTCGCCTAGGCACTAACAGTATGCTGCATACGTAACGAACGAATACTGTCACATGCCTACATCTATTGTTTGCTTCATTAGCTATCTGGCATTATCAGACGGACCAGGTTCTTTAAGGAGCCCCAGTGTCTCGATCGTACCGCTACTACTCCTTGCTTCTTGGGCAACACTGTTGAATTTAACACAAAGCTTCCTCACCAAGGGCCGGCCGGTGTGGCCGAGCGGTTCTAGGCGCTTCAGTCCGGGACCGCGCGACCGCTACGGTCGCAGGTTCCAATCCTGCCTCGGGCATGGATGTGTGTGATGTTCTTAGGTTAGTTAGGTTTAAGTAGTTCTAAGTTCTAGGGGACTGATGACCTCAGATGTTAAGTCTTATAGTGCTCAGAGCCTCATCAAAGGGCCGTTACGACTGATGATCACTCCATTAGTCTTCCCGCAGTTTTTCAGACTGACAGAAGTTCCAGCGTTTGTATGAGAGATTGCTAAAGTGACTTCATTGTCGACGTTCGATGTCTGTGGAATACAACCAGTGCCCCAGTTCTGGGACTCCGCTATCAGCATGCTGTCTGTCTACCTGTACGCCACAATCTTGTGATAACGGTCACAGACAGATTATGTTTCTGCTGGAAGCGGTAAACAAGTAATTTTTATAATCGCTAGCTGATAAATTGATATCGTCACCTATTAATATAGTATGGTAACGGGATCTTTCAACAACTTGTTCACCGAGGAAGATGATGACACTGTGGTTGAGCCGTTGGATTGGCATTAGGGGTGTGTGGGGTACAAATCCTCATACCCGACGATTCACTTTACCTTTACCGCTGCTTCTCTGAACACATCAAGGCGAATGCCGGTGCAGCTTATTCGAAAAGGATGCTGGCAGTTTCTTGGTCCGCCCTTGTCTACCCGGGATTGTGCACCATTCCCATTCAGTTCGTCGTCGACTAAGTACTAGAGTTCAATCATTTTTCTTTTCTTCACAATTGTCCTTCTATGAAAGCGTCTGCCATTGTCTATCGAATCAGTCGTCAGACAAATTCACTTACAATCCTCTGTTTTATACCCACAATTATTTTACCTAGAATATTTCACTCTCTCATTCGTGGCTACACCTTTAAATCCAGATTTACGTTTTATGGAACTTAATACGATTCTTTAAAAATAAGTTAAAAACAATCTTGACCGCAATGAAATATTTCTTTTGAACGGCTACTGGTTTCCGTCAGAATGTGACCATCTTCAGACCGTTTATACTGAGCTATAAATACAAATGGGGCTAGAGGGATGTCCGATAATAGTAGTAACACATAAAATACACGATACATAACAAAAAATAAAAAGAAATTATACCGATGATGGTAGGCGGTGGCGGTGAACGGAGGGGATGTTGTGACACCACACACGTCATCTGCTAGGGACAGCAACATAGTGATTGCCTAAATACTGCACGTCCTTCGTGTGTCGTTGCATCCATAATTTTGCGGATCAGATAAAACTCCAGTATTCACGACACAACTTCCATAAATTATTTTTTCCGGATCGCATACGTAAAACGGAGAGGAGACTCGGAAAAACAAATAGACCCCTGTAGGCAGTCACAAAGGATTTCATTAATTCTGTACTGTATGTTCAGTGGCGGGAACCTCATTTTCAGCTAGATCTCGTTTTATATACTATTTATGGGACCTTCGGAATGCCTGCGCACTGTAATATTACTAAGGTATACATTAATGCAGATGCTGCAATTAGCTGCATGTAAAACCAAAACTACCAAGAGATGAGAATTTAAACCTCGAAGTACTTTGTATATTATAAACAAAATATTTGCTTGTTGGTATAAATGCTACTTTGTTTTTCAAACTCTCGTGTGTATGAATAACCTATTTACTTTCAAAGACGGTTCACTTCCAGTCTTTTATGTTCTTTACTTTGAATGTTCAGCACGCATCCTTAGACGGTAAACAGGACGCTTCTTTAAGTGGACGAAAATCTGGGAGGAATAAGTTTTGTTATACAAATCGAACCTTCACTCAGAAATGTAAGGCTGAGGCCATGCATTAGGTACAGCACCTCCGAAGAGATCAGTATGGCAATATGGCAATATCTGCCATCGTAGATGTTTATAGTCCTACACTCGATCTAGTTAATTCTAAATGCCACAGCGCCGAAATCGCTGTTTTCTGGCTTGATAGGGTCCGCCATCCATTCATCTCCTGTGTCACCTCTTCTTCGTAGAACAGCACTTAACCCAACATCATTAGTTATTTTTGGCTATGTTTCAATCTTGTCATCCCACAGATGTTTTACTCATTACAGCTCCCTCAAGTACTAGGGAAGCTATTCCTTGATTTCTCACTATACGTCCTATCTTCCTGTCCCTACATCTTGTCAATGTTTCCAGCATATTCCTCTCCTCGCCGATTCTACGGAACGACAGCGCTAAAAATACACCAAAAATTAGCAGTTAGAGGCAGTATGGAAAATTAAAAATAATCATCTTAACTTTTAATAAAGGTATTTGAAATACCAGCCGTGCAATAACCAGAAAATGCTAATTTATACAACGACATGCTTCGTTATATTGATATAGAACATCGTCACTTGTCTGCAACGAAACATATGTACAGTTTTAGTTTGCTTCCTGGTTCCAAAAATCGTTGTTATAGGAGATACTGAGGTGTGATTTTTTACTTACGGCATTTCTTGTTAGATTTCCGCTCACATAAGGAAGTAGCGTCTGCTAGAGATTTAGAAAACAAACCAAAATTCTATGTTTCGCTATAGACCACTCGTGATGTTTTACATAAATAAAAGCCGGCCGGGGTGGCCGAGCGGTTCTAGGCGCTACAGTCTGGAACCGCGCGACCGCTATGGTCGCAGGTTAGAATCCTGCCTCGGGCATGGATGTGTGTGATGTCCTTAGGTTAGTTAGGTTTAAGTAGTTCTAAGTTCAAGGGACTGATGACCTCAGAAGTTAAGTCCCATAGTGCTCAGAGCCATTTGAACCATTTTTTATAAATAAAACAAATTGATTATGGTGATACAAATGCGCATTTTGTGGTAGCTGCACAGACGTAATTTAAATATCCGTAATAATGGTAAAGTAACTAAGAATGCTATGGCTACACGAATGAAGAGCTGCTCTTAACATTTCGAGGAGCGAGATGTAGGATTGGTGGTCTAGTGGACTGCTTACATTACTATTTCAGTTATTTTCGTTTCATTCTGTTATCTGTTACATTGTATTAACTGTTACATTCAATTAGCTGTTACGTTCTATTAACTGTTACATTCGCATGCTCGGACAATTTCTTCTCCACGCTAGTTAGCGTTTTTCCCCTTCAGCAGTTTAACTTTCACTTATCCCGATCAGTTGCTTCTTGTGTGTAGGCTAGCGCTCTTAATGTCATTATAAATGTCGTTCCATCTCGATTAGATCGTCTACCTAGTCATGCGGTCAGCTTCTGGGGCCCTAGCTACACCCAGCGTTGGCCATAGTAGGAGGTCCTGGTTTCAGATGGCGTTCATTCTGTTTTTCTCACATGTATTCCGTAATACATACCAAACCCGTTGATGATAATATGTCACGTAAGGAAATGTCTACTATTTAATGGAGTTCAGAAATTTTATTAGCATCGAGGTATCGTCCACAGATCATTATCCAACCCTCAGCGCCGCGCATTACAATTTTTTAGTCTTATTAACCAGGCTTCAATATTTCTAAGAGTGCCTTCATCAGAATTTAGACATTTAAAGTGGTCTAAAACATAATTACAAATTTATGGCAAAAAAATTAATATAAAAAGTGTAAGCACTGACTAACAATACAAGACAGTGACAGTACTTAGATGTCACGCTTAAAATAAATAACAAGCCAGAAGAGCTTTAGTCACAAAAATTCGAAAAGAATATCTGAAGGCGAGCCTCTAAGGGCTGCTCATACCTGTACAGCCACAGGTTGCAACGAACTGAGGCGCCCGCGTTAAGAAGCGCGGCAGGTGAACATGACATCGCAGCGAGAGCGCCGTCTAGTAAAAATGGTTCAAATGGCTCTGAGCACTATGGGACTTAACTTCTGAGGTCATCAGTCCCCTAGAACTTAGAACTACTTAAACCTAACTAACCTAAGGACATCACACACATCCATGTCCGAGGCAGGATTAGAACCTGCGACCGTAGAGGTTGCGCAGTTACAGACTGTAGCGCCGTCTAGTGGCCGCAGGTACAACTTGCTACTTAACATTTAAATGTAGACAGACGAAAATTATAATGAATATTATTCAGAATATAATGTAAAAGGCAATATTTTCTTTAACAGTGACAGACAAAGTAACATTTTGTCTACATCAGATCTCAGAAGTACAGTTTTAAGCATAAAAACGTCATTATAGAAAATACAGAAAGGTCTGAATGATACAGCCTGTAGAAAACGATATAACATGAAAAAAGACAATAAACCTTTCAATAAATGAAAAATTATGAGATGACTTAGACTGAAAAAAAAAAAAAAATTCGGTGAGCTGCACGAGGAGACCTGAAATTAAATGTCAAGTAACGGCTTTATACCGTTGAAGAAATTTTTGTTACGTAACTGCAGCTGCTTATTGAGAATGTGGCTATCATTTCGAGAAATATGTTTAAAAATCTCTAATTCTTCAAGAATATCTAATCCACTCCCTTTCTCTCGGTGTGCAAGATGTTGATATCGGAAATAGCCTTAGGCACGTGACCTGTAATCAGGCAAAAGACGCATTTTGGGGGCTAGTGGCTTTTTTTCTTAAAAGTTGTTCTTTATATCTGGTTGTAAAGGCACGTCCTGTTTGTCCCATGTAGTAAGAAGAGCAGGTATGGCAGAAAATCCTATAGACGCGAGGACTTTCTAAAGGGGAACGAATCGATTTTACATTATGAATGAAGCTTTTCTTCATTACTGGTGGAAAAGGCAACGTTGCAGTTGTATTTATTATGCAGAAGACGCTGGATCTGATAGGAGAAAGGAATAGAAAAAAAATTTTTTGGGTTAGGTTCAGTGATAGAGGTGCCGAGGGTAGTAACTCCTTTAACAGTTTTCATTCTGAGCATGTCATCTACTATGCCAGATTTATACTCGTTATTAACTTCTATCGTTTTGAGTAAATCGATTTAGTCGTTGAACTTTTCTTTCGAAAGTGCTTCCCACAAATCCAAAACATTTCACATATAACACTTGCACTGTCTCTGGCGTTGCAAGCGAACCCATATATCTACAAGCGAGATCCGATTGCATCATGTGACAGGCTCGCGAGAAAGACAAGCCTCGGGATGTACGTCACACTGAAAGTTTTACCAGTGCCACCAGTAGCTGGAAGTAGCTCGGTGAATAGCAGAGTGAAAGAACGCGGGCGCCTCAATCCGTTGCAACCTGTGGTTGTACAGGTATGAGCAGCCCTTAGAGGCTCGCCTTCACACATTCTTTCGAATTTTTGTGACTAAAGGCCTCCTGGACTGTTATTTATTTTATACCTAATATGTGAATACTGTCTCTGTCTTGTATTGTTAGTCAGACCTTACACTTTTTTATATAAAAATATTTTTTCGCGTAAATTTGTAATTATGTTATAGACCACTTCAAATGTCTAAATTCTTATGAAGGCACTCTTAGAAGTGTTGAAACCTGGTTTATAAGACAAAAAATTGTGACCGAGGGCTCATTGTTTCAATGTTAATTTATAAACGGTCACTGAACCAAGCAGCCGTGTTCAAAACTTTTCGTTTGAAATAGTTCTTCGCTCCATGTCCAAGATGGCTGCTGGCACTGGTAAAACCTTCAGTGTGACGTACATCCCGAGGCTTGTCTTTCTCGCGAGCCTGTCACATGATGCAATCGGATCTCGCTTGTAGATATATGGGTTCCCGTGCAACGCCAGAGACAGTGCAAGTGTTATATGTGAAACGTTTTGGATTTGTGAGAAGCATTGTAATAGACCTGTATATCCAAAGTTTGATCATGTAGACGCCTCAGTCCTAGTCTCAAAATTTTAGCAGCAAAGCATAATTCCAGTTGACCTGCTGAAAGCTTCTGCAGAATGGCTTTGCTACCTACGATCTGGGGCGTGAGTAACAGCTAAACAGAAACAAGATGCTTGTGTGAGTGTGGCGAGTCTCAGCTCGGCTGCATGCCACAAATCGTGCGAGTGGTGTAGCAGTAAGATACTAGACTTGCGTGACTTCCGTAAATCGCTTACGTGGGGATGTAATGGATTTGGGTGCAAAAATCGATTTTTCTAAGTTATTAGTTTCATAATCTACAGAGTTTAATGTATGCTGTGTGCGAACGTTAGTGTGACATCGGCGTCAATTTAAAATATTAAACAGTTTAACTCTGCACTGGCAGCCACTCCCACCTTTTCCGACATTAGGGTAACTTCTTGCAGCAATTCAATTTTTATGAGTGTAAAGCCTGTTTTCCTTCGATACTTTTGATTCACTGAAGTCGTATCTTCATGGGAAGATACAGAATAGAAATGAAAGCCTCAATAATTTAATTTGCACTAGATGCTCAGAAAGGACGTTCTGTAGACATGAAGTACTCAAAACAAGAGTTTATGATTCAGTTCTATGTTTTACTGGCGGTAAAAATGGCAGAACTGAAGTTCTGAAGGAAGTTGATATAGATCCAGGTGTGTTTGTAACAGAATCATCGATGACAGCAGGGTCAAGAAGGCTGACAGATCACTACCTTACCTATAAATTCAGGTCAGGTAGATTCTAAGGGGTGAGAAGAGAAACCTGAAGGATGAGGAGTATCAGTATCAAGCATTTAAGAAATTGAGGTAAGCTTTGAACCCCATTATCTCAGTTTTATATTTTTTGCATTATTAGAAGCCCTTTCTCAAAATATATGCGCTAATTCTAAGATTTTCAGGTGATATCCCAAACATTTTGCTGTCTCATTGGAACTAGAAAACACGAGATCTTCCGATTACATTCTGATTTTTTTAGGGTAGCATGTCGAAAAAAGAAAAACATAATTCTGGATGTACAAAATTCAAAACTCTGTTTAATAACGCAAATTGTGTCATAAATTAACTATTGTAGTTAGTGATCTTAAATCCTCTTAGGACACTACAATAATATATTCAAATTCATTGCATTATTATAATTTGAGTTACAACAATAAAAAATTAAAAATTAGAATTTCTGTCAAAATACACTACAGGCCATTAAAATTGCTACACCAAGAAGAAATGCAGATGATAATCGGGTATTCATTGGACAAATATATTAAACTAGAACTGACATGCGATTACATTTTCACGCAATTTGGGTGTACAGATCCTGAGAAATCAGTACCCAGAACAACCACCTCTGGCCGTAATAACGGCCTTGATACGCCTGGACATTGTGACAAACAGAGAGCTTCGATGGCGTGTACAGGTACAGCTGCCCATGTAGCTTCAACACGATACCACAGTTAATCAAGAGTAGTGACTGGCGTGTTGTGACGAGCCAGTTGCTCGGCGACCATTGAACAGACGTTTTCAATTGGTGAGAGATCTGGAGAATCTGCTGGCGAGGGCAGCAGTCGGACATTTTCTGTATGCAGTAAGGCCCGTACAGAACCTGCAACATGTGGTCGTACATTATCCTGCTGAAATGTAGGGTTTCGCAAGAATCGTATGAAGGGTAGAGCCACGGGTCGTAACACATCTCAGATGTAACGTCCACTGTTCAAAATGCCCTCAATGCGGACTAGAGGTGACCGAGACGTGTAACCAATGGCACCCCATACCATCACGCCGGGTGATACGCCAGTATGGCGATGACGAATACACGCTTCCAACGTGAGTTCACCGTGATGTCGCCAAACACGGATGCGACCATCATGATGCTGTAAACACAACCTGGATTCATCCCAAAAAATGACATTTTGCCATTCGTGCACCCAGGTTCGTCGTTGAGTACACCATCGCAGGCGCTCCTATCTGTGATGCAGCGTCAAGGGTAACGGCAGCCATGGTCTCCGAGCTGATAGTCCATGCTGCTGCAAACGTCGTCGAACTGTTCGTGCAGATGGTTGTTGTCTTGCAAACGTCCCCACCAGTTGACTCAGGGATCGAGACGTGGCTGCACGATCCGTTACAGCCATGCGGATAAGATGCCTGTCATCTCGACTGCTAGTGATACGAGGCCGTTGGGATCCAGCACGGCGTTCCGTATTACCCTCCTGAACCCACCGATTTCATATTCTGCTAAAAGTCATTGGATCTCGACCAACGCGAGCAGCAATGTCGCGGTACGATAAACCGCAATCGCGATAGGCTACAATCCGACCTTTATCAAAGTCGGAAACGTGATGGTACGCATTTCTCCTCCTTACACGAGGCATCACAACAACGTTTCACCAGGCAACGCCGGTCAGCTGCTGTTTGTGTATGAGAAATCCGCTGGAAACTGACTTCATGTCAGCACGTTGTAGGTGTCGCCACCAGCGCCAACCTCGTGTAAATGCTCTGAAAAGCTAATCATTTGCATATCACAGCATCGTTCTCCTTCAGGCGAAAGCCAGGATAATGCCTTCGATACAGCATAGCAGGTGACCTTCCCAATCCGCAATCAAAAGTTGCTCTCTGCCACTAATGACGGGTCGTTATAAGCGCTAAGCTGGCTGGTGTTTGGCGTGTTACAG
The DNA here is from genome assembly GCF_023864345.2 of Schistocerca serialis cubense. Classification (NCBI taxonomy): domain Eukaryota; kingdom Metazoa; phylum Arthropoda; class Insecta; order Orthoptera; family Acrididae; genus Schistocerca; species Schistocerca serialis. The sequence continues at coordinate 798,392,752 of NC_064638.1, forward strand.
AGCTGCGGGAGGCGTGCAGCGCGGACAGCGACTGCGGCGGCATCGAGCGCGCCAGCTGCGTCGAGAACCGCTGCTCCTGCGCCGCCGGCTTCGTGCCCGACTACGACGGCGCACGGTGTCTGCATGGTGAGTCAGTGGCAGTCACCACCTTCAGCTCCAGCAGCAGGACTTTTCCCCATCACTTCCTCAGTCTTCTTGGAGTCCTTCTCCGAAGCTTGTGAAAAAGTCTTTCCTTCCGGAGAAGTAATCTTTCTCCATCGACTCTTTCCAGGTGTTCATTATAGACTGATCACGCAGAACCTTGAGACCATCTATTTAATACCCGATGTACCTTTCACACAGATAACAGGGGCGATGCGTCGTGGCAGGGAAGGTCTTGGTAGGTCGCTGGAGAGAGTTGACACACACGTAAGTCACCTAATTCCCATAAATTCTGGGGAGGGAGGAGGGGGAATCAGCTCTGATGTCACGTTCAATCACGTCCCAGATGTGTTCGATCTGGTTCAGATCTGGTGAGTTGGAGGGCCAGCACACTAATTGGAACTCGTCACTGTTTCTCGAACCACTCTATCACACTACTGGCCTTGTGACAAGGCGCATTATTTTGATGAAAAATGACACTGCCGTCGGAAAACGTGATCGTCGTGAAGGGGTGTATGCAATCTGCAACCAGTACACGATACTCCTTGGCCGTTATGTGCCTTGCACGTTGCGTCTGCTTATCACATTAAACTCGGGACGCCCGCGTCAATGTTCCCCTGAGCATAATGGAGCCACCGCCAACTTATCTCCGTTCTACAGTACAGTTGTCAAGAGCTGTTCCCCTGGAAGACGAAGGATTCGCGTCCTCCGATCGGCACGATGAAGAGGGTATCAGGATTCATCAGACCTTGCAACGCTCTGCCACTGCGCCAACGTCCTGTGCCGATGGCAACGTGCCCATTTCAGTCGTAGTTGCTGATGTTGTGATGTTAACGTTGGCAAATGCATGGGTCGTCTTCCGCGGAGGTCCACCATTAGGAGTGTTCGGTGCACTGTGTGTTCAGACGTTTGTACCCATTTCATCCCCATCGACGCGCAAGTCGCCGAAGTGGCGTCAAATCGAAAGACTTGCATCAGGCGAGCGGTCTACCCGACGGGAGGCCCTCGTCACACGCTATTATTATTATTATTATTACCCTGCCCAGCATTAAAGTCTGACGTTAGTTCTGTCTCATTTTGCTGTCTGTCTAGTTTTACGAGTCTGCCCAGCCTACGACGTCAGTCATCTGTAACTATAGGTGGCAGCCCAACCCACCACATCTGGGCGTGTTTTCACCTTATTTTCGTAGCCTTAAAATGTATAAATAGCATCTTACTTCTGGAACGCAGGTGTACCCAGTACTAAAAGAAAAGGTCAGTGTTGAGTTTTAAATGAATGCAGATTGAGGCCAGCAGTAATAAAAGTGCCCGCCGTGTATAGAGTTTATTTTATTTATTATTATTTTTTTTTTTGCTTGTTAAATAGACACAGTGTAAAGGGTATCTAGAAATATCATAATATCTCAAAAACAAGAAATTTCCTAACAAAATAATACCCACTGTAATAAAAGGTCAAAATAAAACTGGTAAATGTGTTTAGCCACATTTACATTTCACCATTATATACAGTCTATACCACCGTAAAACATCGATCTCACCATGAATCTTTAAATTAAGCAAGCGTCGTGATAGTAATAGTGCTACAAAATTAATTTCCATAATCATCTTGTGGTGCAGTTCTTATTGCTATGTCCGCTACGAAAATGGGATGAGAAGTTCCGCCTTATGCAAGACACCTTTTTTCTGTTTTGTTTCACCCATGCATGTTTCAGCACTTTTGTGCTATCATCAGTGGGTTTAATTTTTTACTTTTAACTGTAAAATTGTAAGGTATGTTAACTAATGTAAACATCCACTTTCGCCAATTAAGCTATAAATGGAACTTTGACATAATGTTATAAACAACACAAATGTTAATATGTAACAACAATTTTACAGTTAAAAATAAAAATTAAACCCGCTGATGACAGCACAAAAGTACTGAAACATGTATGGGTGAAACAAAACAGAAAATAGGTGTCTTGCATACGGCGGAACTTCTCATCTCATTTAATATCTATAGAAAATAAATCAAGCATCTAGAGGGAATAGTGACATTTGCGGCTACGTGTTTCTTTGCAACGTCAATTGACGATCTTTGGCCGCATCTCTAGCTTCACGTTCGTCCAAGATGTGACTCAGAGCAGCGCTGCAAAGTGCCTTCCCCATTTCACGTCTCAGCCCCTCGACCACGGTAACCACTCCACGTAGGTAACGTGCAGTTGTGAAATGCTGCATCGATGGGCTTCTACATTAGACGACCACATACGATCACGAAAAGAAGTGTTGTGGTGTGAACATTATCCTTGTGGCGGTATAATCTAGTTATTATGTGCTAAATATCTGTAGAGAGGATATAAAATGTAGACTGGCAATGGCAAGGAAAGCGTTTCTGAAGAAGAAAAATTTGTTAACATCGAGTATAGATTTAAATGTCAGGAAGTCGTTTCTGAAATTATTTGTATGGAGTGTAGCCATGTATGGAAGTGAAACGTGCACGATAAATAGTTTAGACAAGAAGAGAATAGAAGCTTTCGAAATGTGGTTCTACAGAAGAATGCTGAAGATTAGATGGGTAGATCACATAACTAATGAGGAGGTATTAAATAGAATTGGGGAGAAGAGGAGCATGTGGCACAACTTGACTAGAAGAAGGGATCGGTTGGTAGGACATGTTCTGAGATATCGAGGGATCACCAATTTAGTATTGGAGGGCAGCGTGGAGGGTAAAAATCGTAGAGGGAGACGAAGAGATGAGTACAGTAAGCAGATTCAGACGGATGTAGGCTGCAGTGCGTGCTGGGAGATGAAGCAGCTTGCACAGGATAGAGTAGCATGGAGAGCTGCATCAAACCAGTCTCAGGACTGAAGACCACAACAACAACAAATATCTGTAGGTAATGAGACGATTTTAAGTCCATATTGACTTTGTGCATTCACAAATTAAAACAGTAAGTCAAGTTCATTAAAATATCGTGAAGTTAGAATCTCTAGCATCTTGAAATCAATTTTTTCGTCAACTATTTAGAACATAGTAAGCAGTGGCATATATTAAACTGAATACCAAACACTTGCACTTGCACACAGTAATACTGTGTGGGTTATATAAAGGGGAGGTAGGGGAAGCGGTGGCATTAGGGGAGGAAGGAGCAGAAGAGGGGAGTCAAAAGAAAGGAGCAACGCTTTTGGCATGGAAGAAACTGATACAACTTTGCAAGTTCAGTCCAAGGTAAATCCTTGGGGATGGGGGACGGGGAGGGGGGAAGGGTGTTGAGCTTAAAAAACTCTGACGGTTGCAAAGTAAAACACAGCCACAGTATGGCGCTACTTCCTCTGAACACTTGATTTCTATTCAAAAAATTTAGTTTTGTATTTTTATTATGTAACTCTGTTATTATGACGTAACTTGGTTCATTTAAAGATTCATAGTCAGATCGATATTTTTATATTGCTATAAACTGTAATAAAGGTAAAGCATATACTTGGCTGAACACTTTTGCGATTTTGCTTTCAATCTTTTATTACAGCGGGGACTACATTGTTACGTAATTTATTATTTTCAGACTTTATGCTGTCTTAGATATCTTTCATATCTCTTTTTTAAGAGGTAAAAATAATAATAATAAATATATAAAGATACAGGCATTTATGCGACGTATTTTGATGCCCGCAAACTACTCATCACAACCTATAAATGTACTATCCGTATACACTATGTGTTCACAAGTATTCGGACACCTGGCTGAAAATGACTTATAAGGTCATGGCACGTTCTATCGGTAATGCTGGAATTTAATATCGTGTTGGCCAGCCCGTAACCTTAATGGCAGCTTCCATTCTCGCAGGCAGAAGTTCAATCAGGTGCTGGAAGGTTTCTTGCGAATGGCAGCCCATTCCTCATGGAGCACTGCACTGAGGAGAGCTATCGATGTCGGCCGGTGAGGCCTGACACCAAGTCGGCGTTCCAAAACATCCCAAAAGTGTTCTATAGTGTTTAGGTCAGGACTCGGTGCAAGCCAGCATTACAGGGATCTTATTGTCGTGTAACCACTCCGCCACAGGCCGTGCATTATGAAGAGGTGCTTGATCCTGTTGAAAGATTCAAACGCCATCCCCCAATTGCTCTTCAACGGTGGGAAACAAGAAGGTGCTTAAAACATCAATGTAAGCCTGTGCTGCGATAGTGCCACTCAAAACAACAAGGGGTGCAAGCCCCCTTCATGAAAAACACAATCACACCGTAACACCTGCGCATCCGAATTTTACTGTTGTCACTCCAAACGATGGCAGATGACGTTCACCGGGCATTCGCCATACCCACACCTTGCCATCGGATCGCCACATTGTGTGCCGTGATTCGTTTTTCCACTGTTCAATCGTCCAATGTTTAATCTCCTTACACCAAGCGAGGCGTCGTTTGGCATGCACCGGCGTGATGTGTGGCTTATGAGCAGCCGCTCGACCATGAAATCCAAGTTTTCTCACCTCCCGCCTAACTGTCATATTACTAGCAGTGGATTGGTTCAAATGGCTCTGAGCACTATGGGACTTAACTTCTGAGGTCATCAGTCCCCTAGAACTTAGAACTACTTAAACCTAACTAACCTAAGGACATCACACACATCCATACCCGAGGCAGGATTCGAACCTGCGACCGTACAGGTCGCGCGTTTCCAGACTGTAGCGCTTAGAACGGCTCGGCCACAGCGGCCGGCTCTTGCGGCTGTCCGGATACTTTTGATCATATAGTGTATATACGAGGGCGTGCTGAAAAGTCATTCCTCGGAATCTATTATGTGGAAAATCTTAAAGCTTTTTAAATAAAACAAACGTTATTAACATTCTACATCTTTATTCTTCATGTCTACATATTTATTTCTTAACGTAGTCATACTGCCGACGAACACCTTTCTCCCAACGACTTTTTTGATACCGTCACTCTAAAATGTTTGGCTTTGTTGACGGAGCCACTACCTCACCTCTGCTTACACTGCTTCATCACTATCATAGTGAAGTCTCCGAAGGCATTCTTTGAGTTTTGGAAACAGATGGATGGGGCCAAGTCAGTACTGTATGGAGGATGATCGATAACAGTGAACCCAAGGTGTCGGATTGTTGCAGATGTCGCAGCCTTCGCGTGTGATCCGGCATGGTCGTGCGTAAGGAGGGGGTACTCCATGTGTGGATGAACGCTTCCAATTAGGGACTTGATTACAGCATGCTGATTCTTCTGCTCATACATAACATTACACACCGCCACGATGGCACGTTACAATTCGGAGTCCTCTAGCGACAGAAGGGTGCAAATGAGTAAACATAGAGAATAAATATGTAGAATGTTAATAAAGTTTGTTTTATTTGAAACCCTTAAGAGTTTTTACATAAAATATTCGGAGGCATTCCTGTTCAGCACGTCCTAGTAGGCAGAACGAAAAATAAGTGGCCTACCGGTAATGTGCTTGTCTGGAAACTCAAAGGTCTTGTCACTGAAACCCTGCTGGCGACGGATTTTTTAGTCTTCCTTCACCTGTCAACGATGTGATGAGCGACCAGAAGCGGAACGTGATTCGGATTCCAAGTTAAACTATAGGTTTGTTGGATAACTGGAGCAGGATAGAGACACATAAGTCACCGAGGTGGCGTCCAATTGAAAGACTTGCACCAAGCCACTGAGCTACATGAAATAATTAATCTTGGTGGCGTCGATAGATTTCGGTTCTACCTACCAGATGATGCATTGCTCATTCCCCCGGTCTGTGACCATTTTGACGCACTCTAAATCACATCTGCAGAAAAGGACAAAGGAAAAAAATCTTTGAGAGGTGATAAACAGTATACAGTAAACAACTATTACTAAAAGTTTCCAAGTTAGAGTTTTTTGAAGTGATAGCGGTACTTTGTTGACATCCTGTACAGTCGACTTGAGACGTGTCACTTTGTATATGATGTAAAAGCAAGTGCACAACAAAAGACAGTATAAGAAACTTGAAAGTGCTCAATATTTCAAAATCTTAGAGGTCTAGCAAACGACTCTCTAAAATGACTACTTGTAGCTGAATATACGTAATGGTATTATTACGAAACTTCAAATGTGGAATAAATATTTGGTTTATGATCCGTTATAGTATAGAATTCTTTTTGTCCAATAGTGTGCATCCACAGTACCTGGGCATCTGATTTCAAGTCCAGTAGACCTGTGAGGAAAGTATTGATTCGTTAATAGGTACCAGGGTAATCTTCTTCTTCCTGAGACGTTCCTGCTTATGTAGGTTGTTCACAGAGTCTCTTCCAAGCTTCTCTTCTCTTCCAGAGTCTATCATGTAGCATCTTCCCCCATTGCATTCTCTTCGGTTCATATCATCCTTCAAGTGGTTTCTTCATCTTGTTCATACTCTGCCAATTGGTCTTCGTCCACATTAAGGCCATTCTAGGGCTCTTCCTCGAACTCTTTCTGGTCCTATTCTTTTAATGTGTACTAACCGCTTAAGCCTGCTGCCCTCCATAGTTTCTTTTAGGGACTTGATCTGCAGGGTGTTTCGTATTGTGTCATTCCTCATCCTGTCCCTTCTCTTCTTACCGAGGATCCCTCGTAGAAAGCGAATGCCTGTTTCTTGTCTTCTGATCAGATCTATCCCTGTCCAAGTGCAAAATTCTCATCCGTAAATGAAAATTGGGAGATAATATCACTTGTACAGCTGGGTCTTTACGTTGGTAGGAATTTTCCAATTTGTAATTATGTCCGATATACAAGAATAAAACTTGGGACAATTTTCTGTTCCCTGATGTTTCTTTTCCTGGTTAATTTACTTCCTAGATTCTTGAAAGCATCTACTTTTTAAATAATTTTTTTCAATTTTAATCCTTCATTTCCTGTCATTTTTCCTGCTGGCTTTCATTACTTTTCCTTTTCTAAGCTTATTTCCGTGCCTGTTTTCTCAATTACTCTCTGCCAGGTACTTACTTGTTCTTCTAATTTCTGTTAATTGTCCTCCCAAATTATCACGTCGTCTGTACATGCTGTGATCTTCATATTATCTGCTGTTGATCCTTGGTGAACTTTCCTTATGATGTTGTTCATGACCATCCTAAAAAGCACTGATGAGAGCACACCTCTCTGCCCGGTATAAATCATTCTGATGTGTTGCCGTCCGTTACAACACAATTCAGACATTTTTGTACGTGTTTCTAATTCTCAGTTGTATTAATTTTGACAATTTCAGTCTGTTCTTATCTTACCATATTTCTTCCCTTCTAATAGCATCATAAGCCTTTTTTATATCTCTGAATAAAATTACCATGTCTTTCCCATATTCCCATTTCTTTCCTACAGCCTGTATGACTGCAAATAAGATATCTGTAGTTAATCTTTCAGGTCGATATCTTTGTTTTTCTACTCCTAGTAGTGGTTCTGTCTTATCCCTGATTTTCCGTAAAATTATCTTTTCATAACTCCTCACGCAGTGGCACAGTGCTGTTTCTCTGCAATTCCTACAGAGATTCTTGTTATCCTTCTGAAAGACAGGCACAATAACTCCCTTTGTCTAGTCATCTTTCCAAATGTTCATACTATCCTCATTAAAATAAGGGAAATCAGAGCTCGTACGGAAAGATATAGGTGTTCTTTCTTCCCGCACGCTATACGAGATTGGAATAATAGAGAATTGTGAAGGTGGTTCGATAAACCCTCTGCCAGGCACTTAAATGTGATTTGCAGAGTATCCATGTAGATGTAGATTAATCTACAATGAGGTCAGAGGAGTCATGGGATACTTCCTAATATCGTCTTGGACCTCCTTTTTCCCAGTGTAGCAACTCGGCGTAGCATGGACTAAAGAAGTCGTTAGAAGTCCCCTGCAGAAATACTCAGCCGTGCTGCCTCTATAGCCGTCCATAATTGCGAAAGTGTTGTCGGTGCAAGATTTTGAGCACGAACTGACCACTCAACAACGTCCCATAAATGTTCGATGGGTTTCATATCGAGCGATCTCGGTGGCCAAATTATTTTCTCGAACTGTCCAGAATGTTCTTCACACCAGAATCGAACAGTTGCTGCCGGTGACGTGACATCCTTGTCTGGGAACATAAAGTCCATGAATGCAAGTGATCTCCAAGTAGCCGAACATAACCATTTCCAATCAATGGTCAGTTCAGTTTGACCAGGGGATCGAGAATATTCCTTGTAAACACAACCCGCACCATTATCGAGCCACCACCAGCTTGCACAGTACCTTGTTGGGAACTTGGGGTCATGGCTTCGTGGGGTGTGCGCCTCACTCCAGCCCTATTATCAGCTCTTACCAACTGAAATTGGGACTCATCTGCTGAAATGTAATGCAATTAATTTAGTTTTCTCGGCACACACTTGACACTGTGTATCGCGGAATATTAAATTCGCTAACGATTCCTAAATGCCTCATGCGTCTAACTCGAACTAACCTTCCGCGTTTAAAGTTTGTTAATTCTCGTCGTGCGACTATAATCACGTCGGAATCCTTTTCACGTGACTCCCCTGAGTACATATGGCAGCTCCGCTGCGTGGCTTCTTCACGAAGATTCTTCGGTCTTCGAGTGTGGTGGAGTTCTCAACATATGTATGTTCTGGCATCATGTTTATTCCACTCGGTTGTCTTCTTCAATTGCAACCTATGCTGTAAGGAGCTGGGGCCAGTGTGTGTTGGCATTACGCTGGATCTGCCCCAGTGAACGTATGTGTCGGTTCTCGGACTGCCGCGCCTTTTGATAGAAGCGGCGGGCAACCGTGCGGATATGGTCCTTAACTTTGCGGACCTCAGAGAGGTCGTGCAGTGGTCCAGATGGGAAGTCCCTCTGTAAGTGCAGCGCGAGGCGCAGAGCCCTGTTCTGCAGTGATTGGAGTTTCTTCAGATGTTGGTCTGCCGCGTTCCCCCAGACGACAGCCGCATAATCGAAGACAGGGCGGATTAGCGCCCTGTACAGCGTGACGCCTAGTCGCGGAGGGAGGGTCGACGTCGGGTTGAGCAGGGGGTAGAGCTTGAGAAGTCGACCCCTTGCTTTGTTTACGACGCTCTTCACGTGTGGGCCCCAGGTGAGGCGGCGATCTATGGTGACCTCAAGATACTGCGCTGTCGGTCGCCAATTGACAGGACTGCCTCCAACGACGATTGGGGGCAAAGCGGCTGGGATGACACGACGGGTTGCAATGAAGAATTGCGTCTTGGTTCCATTGAACTGTAATTTCCACTTGATGGCCCAATCGGAGAGGGTGTCGACGGCGTGCTGCAACCTCTGGCGAAGTGTGTCCGCGCTCATACTTCGTGAGTAGAGCGCAGTGTCGTCGGCGTAAAGTGCAAGGTGCACACGAGGAACCGATGGCGTATCAGCCGTGTAGAGCGTGTACAGGATCGGCCCCAGAACCGACCCTTGTGGCACGCCTGCCCTGATGGGACGGACTGTAGAGAAGCCAGTTTCTGCACGGACGTGAAAAGTCCGTCCATCGAGGTAGGACTTTAGCAGACGGATGTGTGGTCCAAGGATCCCCAATTCAAGAAGTTTGAAGAGCAGCACATCGTGCCAGACGCTATCAAAAGCGCGCGAGACATCGAGGAAAACTGCGCCGAAGTATTCGCGCCTCTCCAGGGAATCAAAGGCTTCTTCCACGAGTCGGAGAAGTTGGTGCTCCGTAGAGTGGCCCTTACGGAAGCCGAACTGGGCATCTGAGAGTAGAGCTTCGGCCGTGACGTGTTGCTGTAGCCTCTTCAGGTAGACGCGCTCGAAGACTTTCGAGACGGCAGGCAGCAGACTAATTGGGCGATAGCTCTTCGGCTGCCGGAGATCTTTTCCCATCTTAGGAATGGCCACAATCTCAGCGTGCTTCCACTGCAGGGGAAAGTGACCTGTGCGAAAGATCTTGTTGAAGATTGCAGCCAGGTGAGTGGAGGCCTCCTCAGGCAGTTGTTTCAGCATGGCAGTGGAGACGTCGTCGGGGCCTGCAGCTCTCTTGGGATTGAGGGCCTTGAGAGCCGTCGAGACTTCTTCAGGTGTTGTGGCCTCGATGTCATCATCGCCCTCCGTTTCCAGATAGCGAGGGAGCCGGTCGGCGACCATCGCTTCATGTTCTGCGTCCAGTGGATCCCCTACAGGCTTGGACGAGGCGAGGACGTCAGCACGTTTGGTTCGCAGACAATTCCGTTTGCAGTTCGGAGAGGCGGCATACGTTGCGTTCGCCGTAGGAAGTGTTTCGTGGTCCTCCAGGCAGACCCGTCGTCAAGCTGAAGAGTCGCCACACGGTTAGCCCACTCCTGGTTGCGGTGATTGTCCACAGCCACCGTGATTTCGCGCCGCATACGGTTGGGTAGCCGTTTGTTGGCGGGGTTCCGTGTACGCTGCCATTCGCGGTACACTCTGTTCTTCTCCGCAATTTGTGCAAGGAGATCGGGGGGCAGCTGTCGAGATTGGTCCTGGCGCTCGCGGCTGGGAGGAGCCGCTTCTTTGACTGCGGCGAGGGTGGCGTCTGTGAAGTGGAGGAGTGAATCTTCAGCTTCTGCGTCGTCCACAGGTGGCATCGCAGCTAGGGACTCGGTCAGGGAGTGGCGGAAGAGATCCCAGTTGACTCCACAGAGTGATACTCCACGTCTGGGTAACTGCAGTGGGTCAAGGTCGACGTCAAAACCAACTGGCACATGGTCTAAGGAGAGGACATTCCGTGTTGATGCGAGGATCCGGTGCAGAATGCCTTTCACGACCGCGAAGTCGACGATGTCCGGTTGACCATTAACGGGGAAGATGGTGGGTTCGTAGGGACCCACTACCACGGCGTTATTGCGATCCACGATTCGTAGGACGCGGCGTCCGTCCGTGTTGGTGAGTCGTGAATGCCAAGCGACGTGCTTGGAGTTATAGTCTCCAGCGATGAACAGCTTGCCTCCGATGGAGAGAAGGGATTCCAAGTCCGCATCTAGCCATGGATGCGACGGCGGTTTGTAGATGGCAATGAAGGTTATGGCTCCCGCTGACGTGTGCGCGACAACTCCGATCGCCTCCAGAGTCACGAGCGGCGGCAGTTGAATCTGGTGGTGACGGATCCCATTCCGTATGTAGACGGCCATTCCTCCACCGGCAGTTGGCCTGTCTGCACGGTAACAGGAGTAGTTCGGCGCTTTGACTGCAATGCCTGGCTTAAGGCGGGTTTCGCTGAGCAGACAGATGTCGACGGCTTCATCACGAAGGAATTGACGAAATTCGCCAGCTTGTGTGCGTAGACAAAGGGTGTTCCACGCGTCAACCGTGAGTCCTCTAACACTTCCCATAATGAGTAGTGGAGGAGCGTCTGGTGGCTGCCGGTGCGGCAATCTTCTGTGCAGCGGTCAGGTGCTGCGTGAGGACATCAAGCAGTTTTGTTGTGCTCGCCACAAGTGCGGTGAGTTGAGCAATCAAACTTGCAATGTCCGTGGTGGAGGCGGCAGGAGCCGGATCTTCTCTGGCGCCCATGGAAGTGGCCACCTCTTCGCCATTGTATGTGGCTTCTTCAGGAGCGCTGGTTGTGCGACCCCCTGTCTTGCGTCGGCTTCCGCGGCGTTGGGGGCGTGCACCAGACGTCGCGGGTGGGGCAACAGAGGAGGGGCCCGGTTCCGGATCCGACGAATTCTGCACAGGTGGAGTGGCGCAGTTTAGGTGTGGATGTCGTGCCTCTGCGTCTTCATAAAGATCGCGGGTTTGTGAGTCTTCATTGCGGCGACGTGCTTGTGCGTCTTCATGGTCGGCGCCGTCGCTATTGGGTCGGCGGGGCGCCAGTCCTCTGGCGACAACCGCTGCGGAGGATACTGGAAGTGCTACCGTGGCAGACTTCCTCTGTTTCGTGGCGACTGGCTGGCTTCGCTGACGAGCACTGGCGCGCCTCCAAACTTCGCAGCCGCGGTAGCTGGCAACGTGAGTGCCTCCACAGAGAGGGCACGTTGGCTGCTGCTTCCGGGGGATGGGGTAGTCCTTCGCTGGGTGTGCACCGGCGCATTTCACACATTTTTCAGACATGGTGCAATGCCGGGCGACATGGTTGATGCCCTGGCACCGGTAGCACTGAACGGGGCGTCTCTTGGCGCGCAAGTCTTCTGTGGTCACGAAACGTTGGCGAGTCGGGTGAGCTGTTAGAGCTTCCTGTTCTCGATTGTATCTGTTGCGATGACGAGGAACAGGGGCATGTAGTCACGTGATTTGGGCTGCTTCATCTTGCCCACGGTTCTGACACTGAAGTCGAGCTCTTCAAGTTCTTCTTTAATGTGATCCGGCTCCATGTTGAAGGGCAGATGTCGGATGACGATCTTCAGGACGCGGTCCGGTGTGGTGGCGTGAGTGAAGAAAGGGATTGCCCTTTCAGACGCCTCCTGCGTCACACGTCGGTAGTCGACCGCTGAGCGCAGTGTAACGTTGTACATGTCTCTTCCGGCGACCTTCACATTGTAGACTACCGTCGTCCAGCTAGTGAGAAGCTGTTGCAGCTGCCTGAAGGTCCCTTCATATTTCAGAACAATCGGCGGTAGTGGTGGAACCCTCTTTGACGCCGTGGAAAGGCGCGGAGGTTCCTCTGGGGCATCCTCAAGGACAGCAAAAGTGTTGGCGATGGATGCCGGCTCGTAGGTAGACAGCACCTTTCTTCGCGCTGTATGGCGTCTCTTCGGGCGAGTGAATCCGTCGGCATCAACAGCAGGCGTTTGTTTCGATCGCTTCTCTGCCGGTGAGCTGCGCCCGTCGGTAGGGGCTGTATCTTCTTCTCTTCTGCTTCTACCGGTTTGCCAACGAGGTGGTGGTACGGCAGAGGGCTCGTCTTCTTCCGACTCCGGAAGTGGAGCTGTAAGCGCACCCATAGCGATATCCATCATGTCCTCATTCGTTGCGTGGTCCGTCGTAAGTGGGGGATCGGATGGGGCCGCCGACGTAGCAAGCTCCGCCGGACGGCGATCTGCCACACCCTTCGCAGTACGTAGCTCCGCTCGCTTCGACATCTCTCGCGCGTCTGCGTGTGTGCGTCGCGTTATGGCAGCTCCGCCACTGCACTGCCCTTTTATACCTTGTGTATGCGACGTTACCGTCTTTTGTAATGTGCATCTCGCAGTGACGTTTGTCACCTGAGTCTATACAGCCACTGAATTCCGATAGGTCCTGCGGCTTTGATCATTCTGTCCGTCATAATTACGCATAAGTTCGGTGGCTAATGAAAGATGAGCCGGCCGGAGCGGCCGAGCGGTTCTAGGCGCTACAGTCTGGAACCGCGCGACCGCTACGGTCGCAGGTTCGAATCCTACCTCGGGCATGGATGTGTGTGATGTCCTTAGGTTAGTTAGGCTTAAGTAGTTCTAAGTTCTAGGGGACTGATGACCTCATCAGTTAAGTCCCGTAGTGCTCAGAGCCATTTGAACCATCAATGAAAGGTGATGTGTAACTGCTTGGAGAACATCGCATTCCTTTTGTTTTGTGTTACAGGAAGCGAGGTGTACGGAGCGCCATGCCGAGCCACGGCGGAGTGCCAGGGCGTGCTGGGCAGCAAGGCCATCTGCCAGAGGAAGCTGCTCGGCAACGACACGACGGAACGCTGCCTCTGCATGCTCAGCAACCACTACAACCCCCAGAACTACACCTGCCAGAAGAGCCTGCGTGAGTAAGCTGCGTGTGCGTGCATGTATGTGTGTGTGTGTGTGTGTGTGTGTGTGTGTGTGTGTGTGTGTGTGTGTGTGTTCTTCCCTTACTTCCTCAGGCAAATATTCAAGGATGCTACTCTCTGATGAAGAGATTCATACAAGAGAGAAAATCAAGGCAGGCAACATAAACAATAAAATATAATGTGCCCTACCACAAGTGAAATACAGTGGCTCCCTCTGTTTTGTTGCAGATTTGACACTGAAGGTAGAATTTTCTTGGATGTCGGACCGCATAATATTTCTACACGAAACTCATCGTTTCGTCTCATCTCCTCTACGAAACCTCATTCAGTAGCCACACGGTCTTATTGCCTCCAGAAGATTCCAGTTCTAACAGAATTATTTTACCTCTGATGGTAACGCCCACGAAAGACTGTAGATTTACTCAGTGTCTCCACACCAAACGTCTAGGGGCTGTGCATGGAAAATAGCTTTTGTTAGGCGCAAAATGTTCGCTGAAGATTCCCGGAGATGCCAGGCTAATATTCGCCGGATCTGCGACGACAAAATTTCACCGAACTAGCAGCGTCTACTAACTATGTTTTGCTGTGTACTAACTCCCTTCGTAGATTGATACGGTGATTTCCAAGAAGAAAACCTGAAAAATGAGTGCTCTAAGCGGAGAAAGAACTTTAAATTTACTGGGCCTGCCTCCTCTCATACGGATCAGACGACTGGATTACAGACAACACACAAGGCACACGCACGCTGCAGAGTGTCTCTTTCTTACTGCCTCTCAGGGGCACAACCTGTAAAAAAGGAGGCCTTCCTATCTTTTAATTGTACGTAACTGATCTGTCATCAGCTTTGTCCTACTGCAAATACCAGGTGTATGCTGATGACCGACATTTGTATCTAAGTATGAAACCAATCATCCTGAAGATACCTATCCAGAATCTCAGTACCGATGGGTGCGCTCTATCGAATTTAGTGCAGGATATACGGTTAAAACTCAACTCATCGAAAACCCAAGCGGTAGTGGTTGGTCATTCTATGTTCATTAGTCCAAAATGTCGGGAAGCCCCACCATCTTTAAGTCTAAATGCGACAAATATCAACTTCTGACCTTCAGTAACGAGTCTAGAAGTATTAATATGTGATAATCTAATTTGCCCCTTCAGACACTCAAGTCATTTTAAAATTACTTGTCACATTAAAATTGTTGTTTTCTTAGGAAACTACGACATGAAAAAGGTGCTGTATGCGTGAAACGTAGCCTGATGTAAGACAGGGCCTGATGGCCCTAACCAGATCAGCTTAAATAAATAAATAAATAGTGTCATCGCGAACCGTCTGCGAACATTTTGTCTCTAACAAAAGTTGTTCCCCGTGACGTTATCTCTCACTCCTAAATATTCGATACAAGGACTCTTAAACACAATGCATAGGTGTAACATTCTTCATGGGTAATTCTTAGATATAGAGAATAATTCACATCACACACCTGCGGTAAACATCAGTTTCAGTCCGGTCGGAAAGCAAGTTCGCTGCCATAAATGAGGGCTACGGTAGCGCCTCTTCCGGATAGTCCGCGAATTGGTTTCCGACCGCCGCAGACGGTGCGCCTCTTGTGGAAAATACACGCACCAAGTGCGAATTGTTAGTATGCTATTTCGTAAGAAAGTGCAGTAAGTTTGGGTATACAATCCTTATCGCCCCACACGTTTAACGAATCTTTCAGAGCATGTCTTGATGTCCGAGTGGTTGGCTAGGTTGGGGACGTAAAAGAACAGCTATCGTTTTCAGACTTTCTTCATGTGAGTCATCTTCACGTCAAATATCCCTCATTTCTTTATTGTTAAGGATCAATATTAAACAAATTTCACTTAATTACCATTGGCAACAAACAGTCAAAAAATTAATGAGCTGCTAATAAGAAAACCATTATTTGCTGACAGTATCAATCTGTTTGACCATCATCAAGCAATATAAAAATTGCTAGTGTAGGCCGCACATTGTCATCACAATTGTGGTGTCAATGATCAAAACAAAAAATAAGAATCCATTAAAAGTTGCTGCAGAGAAAAGGGTAAAACGCATTTCTACGTTTGTACGATAATACTGCAATGTCAGATTTCGCATTCCCTAAGTTATACGGAATACACTTTGTACAGTGACAAGTTCATAAATGCATTCTTCTGTTTTGACGAGTCTAACTGCTAGTGTGTTACGGATTTCTATGATTGTAGTTGACAAAAAAGTAGCAATTAACCAATCTAGGCTCTGCTAACAATTTTTATGTTGGCTGACTAGCAAGAGATACATTGAAATAGGTAGCAAATAATGTGTTATTTAAATAAAACTGTATTTCTTTACATATTTATGACCTGTGAAGCAATACCTTCGCAAAAGAGAAGAAAATTATGGTAGCACTATATTCCAGTGTACCCATTTCAACGAAATACACACTACAACACAACACAACAAATAGCCACGCAAAAAAAGCAACTTCAGATGTAAAGCTAACATTTGGATTACCACTGGGTACGATGCAACACACAGAACCAAAGCTAATTGATATAAAGAACATCTTTGCGTCAGTTCGATAATTTTTCAGGTCGTTCTTGCTCTCAACGTCTACATCTATGTAAATCACAAGCCACTGTACACAGCACTGTGGACAGTAAATTTTAGCAATGTAATCGTCTTCTGTCCTCTCTCATTTGCGTATTGAGTGACGGGACAACAGCTCCCTGTGTACGTGCCCAAATCTTGCTTATCACATTCTCATGAATCCAACAAAGTTTCGGAAAAACTAAGTTGTGTTTATTCCAATGATTCCTATTTAAGTTCCCGAGCATTTCTATTACACTCTCGAATGTGCTATGCCAACCAGTTACGATCCTACCAGTACCTCTCTCAATTTATTCGATGTGTGTTGTCATGCCTATGTGATAAGGACTCCAGACACTGGAACAATGCTCTGGAATTGATCACACAGTTTGATTTCCTTTACAACTGCCCTGGCAACGGCCTTGCCGCAGTGGCTACACCGGTTCCCGTGAGATCACCGAAGTTAAGCGTTGTCTGGCGTGGTCGGCACGTTGATGGGTGACCATCAAGACCGCCATGGGCTGTTGCCATTTTTCGGGGTGCACTCAGCCTCGTGATGCCAATTGAGGAGCTACTCGACTGAATAGTAGCGGCTTCGGTCAAGAAGAGAGGTATGCTGACCACACGCCCGTCCTATCCGCATCCTCAACTGAGGATGACACGGCGGTGGGACCGTCTCGATGGGTCACTTGTGGCCTGAAGACGGAGTGCTTTTTTTTCTCTTTTTTACAGCTGTGCTGCATTTTTCCTGAGCCCTTACAACAAATCTTAAGTCTTTCATTCCCCTTCCTTCATAGTGATTTTGCATGTTCACCCCATTTCATGCCACTTCTTAATGTTATGATTAAACTGTTATACGATCTGAAGCGCTCAGGATCTATGTCACTAATCTTGTTATCATACACTATCGGGATCTTTCCCTTACACACCCACATTTAAGGGGAGCTGTCAATCGTTAAATCAAGTTAAAATTGTGTGCAAGCCTTTCAGCAGCTCCTCACGATCCCCCAAAGACGATACTTCCCTGCGTATAACGGTACCGAAACGAATATGGCTATACCGCTGCCCCATCTAATATATCGTTTTACGTATATTGTGAGCACTGGAGGTCTTATTACGCTTCTATGGGCATACCCGACGTTACTTTCGTTTCTGTGGATCATTCGTTGGATTCTATTAGTCAAATTTTCTTCCAGCCATTCACATCGTTACGTGATTCCAACATATTGTTCTTATAACGGCCCAGAAACTCGTAATTTATTATTTACTTAGGTTTCCGCCACATTTGCATATAATGTTTAATGGCAAGTGGTTTCGAATACTTGCTTTCATTGCGAAACCATTACTTACATATCAAATGTTGATCTGATGTACCGACAAGTCTTATGAATGTGTAATTGGAACTATGCTAAGTCAAACATTTGAAATGCACGGAATAGTGTAGGAATGAACGTAAGCGTTTGAAATTAGTTGAGAGACATATGTTATTCCTCTGTGTTTTTTCACAGTACTATGTCTCTGGCTATTGGCGAAGTCTGTGTCGTATCAGTCTCACTTTTCTTCTCTCAATTTACATGGCGATGCCTCGTGGGATCTGTTATTTTTTTCTGTGTAGGTGCTTGTGATTTGCAGCCCCAGTAACTTTTCATGTACAGTAGTTAGGCCTGAAGTTGCAACCTGCATGAAATGGGAACATTGCGACGTAGCTGAAGGTTAGAGGCTGTTCCTTCCTTTATTTCTGTGCAAGCGAGAAAGACTCTTTAAAGATCACCATCGGTTGAGAATCTCAACAGCCGAGCCGAAGCTTCGCGCCTATTTTAAAATGAAGTCATTTTATTAGCTTTTCAGATTTCCTAGAAGAACCTTCGAGGCCATTCTCGAAGCTTTTTCTGCTAAGAAAAGATTCAGTACAGTTTCTGCCACGCTCTTCCTTAGACAATAATTTCTGAGAGCCGCTGCATATTGGCTACTACAGCCCTTCCAAAATCTGCCAACGCTAAAACTTGCATCAGGGAAGAGACGAGGGAAGATTCGGAGGGCACTCTCGTCTGAACACTTGGTAAGTATGGATATTCTGCCATAGCGCGGAGATGTAATTTCAAGTCAGGATTTGTTTCATGAGTTAGCACACGGTAACTCGTTGACAACGTGAAATGGTGCAATATGTTCGAAATTCTAAGAAAAATAGGGGTAAGCTATAGGAAAAGACGGACAATATGCAATATGTGCATGGATCAGGAGGCAACAATAAGAGTGGATGACCAAGAACGAAGTGCTCGGATTAAAAAGGGTGTAGGAGAGGGATACAGTCTTTCACCCTTACTGTTCAATCTGTACATCGAAGAAGCAACGACAGAAATAAAAGGAAGGTTCGAGAGTGGGATTAATATTCAAGGTGAAAGGATATCTACGATAAGAATCGCCGATTTCATTGGCGCCCTCGCTGATAAAAAAAGAAAAATTACAGTCTAATGACTGCAGAAAACAGATTGAGAGTAAAGCGTCGAAAGACGAGAGTAATGAGCAATAGCAGAAATGAGAACAGCGAGAAACCTAATGCAAGAATTTGAAACCTCGAAGTGGACAAAGTTAAGAAATTCTGCAACCTAGACAGCAAAATAGCCCGCGATGGACAAAGCAATGAGGACACAAAAGGTAGACTAGATCTGGAAAAAATAGCAACTCTACTAGTATTAGTCACGGGCTCTAATCTGAGGAAGAAATTTCTGAGAATGTACGTTTAGAGCACAGCACTGTATGGCAGTGAAACTTGGACTGTGGGAAAACCGGAACAGAAGATAATCGAAGCATTTGAAGAGTGCTCCTACAGACCAAGATTGAGAATGAGATGGATTGATAAGGTACGGAAAAATGTAGGTTCGCTGCAGAATCGGCGAGGAGAACACTGACAAGGGGATGTGGTAGAATGGTAACACATCTGTTAAGGCTTCAGGGGTTAAGTTCCGTGATACTACAGGGAGCTCTAGGGTAAAAACGTTAGAAGAAGATGGAGACAAATACATCCAGGAAGTAATTGCAAGTACTATTTTGAGGTGATAAAAGGTTGGCACACGAGAATTCGTGGCGAGCCGCATGAAAGCAGTCAGAAGACGGATGATTCAAGAAAATAAATAAGTAAATAATCCATAATCCATCCTTCTGTAGATCTTCATCTGAAGTAGATGAGAGTTTTCTTAATACTGACCGTCACCTAAATTGACTTTATCCTCCCACCACATGTGCAGCCACACGATTTAATCAGTTATGTCTCATGATAAGATTATCGATCATGTTGAAGCGCATCACTTCGTTACTGCAAGGTGGTATCGAGATTAGTGTTTCAATAGCGTTTCATTGGTGTAGTCACATTTAGTGAAATTTCAGGGCTAAAGTCTTTTATGGTCGTCCTGTAATTTAGAAAGAATACAGCATGTGTGATGAACGAACAACTGATGCAAGGAAAGAAGTAGAGGGATCCACTTATCTCGTCTTAGTTTACTAATATCTACCAAGCTCATTTTATAAATAATTAACACCCCTATTTTCTGTCCCCCGCAGACAGGATAATATTAATAAAACTACACTGAAGTGACAAAAGGCAAGGAAAATCGTGTCGGATCTACTTTTGCCCGGAGCGACGCAGCAACTCGACTTGGCAGGGACTCAACAAGTCGTTGGAAGTCCCCTACAGGAAAGCTGAGCCATGTTGCCTCTACAGCCGCCCATAACTGCGAAAGTATTGCCGATGCAGGATTTTTTTGGATGAGCTGTTCTCTCGATTACATCCTATAAATGTTCGAGAGGAGTCACGTCGGGCGATCTGGGCGGCCAGATCATTCCTTCAAATTGTCCAGAATGTTCCTCAAACAAATTGCGAACAATTGTAGACTGGTGACTTGGTGCAATGTCATCCATACAAAATCCATCGTTGTTTGTGAAGTCCATAAATGGCTGCAAATGGTCTCCAAGTAGCCGAACATAACCATTTCCAATCAATGATCAGTTGGCATGGAACAGAGGACCCAGTCCATTCCTTGTAAACACAGCTCGGTGGTGTCGTGCTATTAGCAAAGGTACCCACGTCGGTCGTCTGCAGCCATAGCCCACTAACAACAAATTTCGCCGCACTGTCCTAACGGATACGTTCGTCGTACGTCCCACACTGATTTCTGCGGTTATTTCTCGCAGTGTTACTTGTCCGTTAGCACAGACAATTCTACGCAAACGCTGCTACTCTCTCTCGTTAATTAAAGGCCATCGGCCACTTTGTTTCCGTGGTGGGAGATAATGCCTGAAACTTGGTATTGTTGTGACTGATACCAAATGTTGTGGTATCAGACGCCAAATGCGGCGTATTGACACCAAATGTAATGGGTGGGTGCCAGGAGGTGCTGTATTAAAACTCGGCGAGAAATTTTCAAATGATTTATTCGTTTCCTCTACAGAACTTCGTTCACCTCTGTCTGCATCAGTGGCCCTGCAATGCTGAGGAAGCACCCCCAGTGGCCTGTGTAACGCAATGCTGTGTTGTGCTGGCCTTGTGCGCCAGCTGTAGAGTTCCGAGAGCCGACTCAGTGACCGCTGTCCTCGTTGTCTCCGCGCTGCTCCGCCAGAAGCCGTAGGCTGGCCCCGCTGCTGCTTCTTCCTCAGCTTGCATAGCTGGGAACATGGCGGCAATGACTGCCTGTGATCCGGCCTCCGAATCTGTGGTCCTCGTCACAGAAGTCTCCGGCGTGTGTCGAGAGCCGAGACGACTGCCCGCGTTAGCGAGGTGAAGAGTGGCCCACCCTGGCTGGCTGCGGAGCCCACGTCAGCCTCAGAGGGTCGAACCAATGACCTCCTGTGGATTGGGACACTGTCGCCCCATCTGTTGCTGCGTGTAGCCCGACGGAGTGACACGCCCCGCTATCCAGGAGAGCTGCCACACTTGAATGAATCACGTTAGAAAACAACACCTAATTATATTCAACTGCGCGCCTCTGCTTCGCTAACACGTCGCTCTGAGTCATGTACGCCCCACACCCCGGTTGTCCCAGTGGGCCCTGTCTGCCTACAGCTTGCACCATGCGAACCGCTGCGTTTACTCTTTTCAGCTTTTCGACAGCCCTGTGGCCTCCATTCCACTTCACAATCACTGGTCAGCGTAACTTACTGCAATCCGGCCCGCACCTGGCTGTAACTTGTGCTCAGAATATCGCACAAAACGTGTATCATTAAAACAAGCTGTGACGATTCTTTGTAGGAAGCATCTTTTCCTCCAGGAACATTAATGTTGAACGAAGATTTTTGTTCAGGATCCGCCAACAGTTTGACGTCAGCAGTATTGTGCTATACACCACTTGATCAGATGTATGAAGACAACTATTCTGGACAGTAATATGAGATGTATCGGCCATTCACCATTATGACCACTTCAAGTCTGCTGGGAAAGTTTTCAATGAGGCGTCTGAATGTCTGTGGGGGAATGGCAGCCCATTCCTCCTCAAGGCCCGAAACCAGTTGATCCTGGGGTCTGGAGCGGAATCGACAGTCCATTTGTTTTAGATTAGGTAGGGAAGTCCATTTCAGAAATACTACTGTGCACAGACCATTGGCACACATGCTGCTATATGACATGGTGCATTACCATGCTTACACAGACAGTCATCATCTCCGAATTGTTCCTTTAACGTAGGCGGTATACAACGCTGTAAAATCTGTCCATAACCCTCCGAATTTAGTGTTCTCTTACACACAGTGAAAGGTAACAACCTGACCACAAAAAATACCTCCACACAGTAACACTACCACCTCTGTGCTTCGCTGTTGCCACTAAAAGTGGTGGCAGGTAACGTTCTCCAGGCATTTGTCAAACACAAACCCTTCCGCAGTGTATAGCGGGATTCATCAATCGAGATCACTTGCTTATGCCCGTCCAATGTCCAGTGGTGTCGCTGGTTTTACCACCACATGTGTCGCTTAACACTGACTGCTGAAATGTGTGGTTTATGAGGAGTCGCTCGACCAATATACCCCATTCCTTTTAACTCCCTATGCAGAGTCATTGTGCTAACTATACTGTTGGTAGCACTTTGGAACTGAGAGTGATTCCTCCCCCCCTTGATTCAGTACGAGATTTTACAACCAACCTCCACAATGTTCCACTGTCCCTGTCTTCCGGTACATGAGCTTCGTCTGGTCTTGGTTTAGATCTGACTGTTTCTTCGCGTTTCCACTTCACAATCACGTCGCCAACGGCCGAGTTGGGCAGCCTTAGAACGGTGGAAATGTCCCTGAAGGCTTTATTACTCAGACGACATCCTGTAACTGGTCAAGGTTCAAAGTCACTGATTTCTCTTGACTGACCCATTTTGCTGTTACTGCTTCTCTACTGACAACAAAGTACTCCCCACCTCCTTTCGTACATCAAGTGGCCAATTCTGCACTACATAGGAGTATCTACGTAATTTTTGTCAGATGGGGTAATGCTGAGCATCCGATCTTCCACCCTTTTTGTAACCGAAAGTGATCTTCGATCCTTTCCAACTTATTGCGACTGTTCGTTCTGCAGTACATTCTCGATAAATATGATTGAGACGGGTGTTACGATTAATCAAGGAAAACCCCCAGTTGGGAAACTGGCCCAAAATTAGTTGGTTACTGTCGAGTTGCAACTTACAATTTCTTTATTGATTACTTCACCCATTAAAAGTCATTTCTTTATCACTTGACCAGGAACAGATCCAAAAAGCTAGTAGGCATGAGTGCCTTTTCAAAACAATTTACTTTACAGTTAACGGCCAAGCCATTTTACTTAAAACCGACTTTGATAAAACATTTGATAACAAATCAAAATTTTCCAAGTAATGAAATTAAAAACTTTACTTTACCGTTAACAGCCAAGCCATTTTACTTAAAACAGACTTTGGTAAAGCATTTAATAACAAAATTAAAACTTTCCAAGTAATGAAACAAAAACCACCAATTTGCATACAATTTCGCTACAGAACATGTAGGGAGCCAACTTCTTTTAATCTTTGGCACAACAAGATGTTAAATTACAAGGGCTCGCTAACAGGCAGACAGAACTAGCATTTTCAAAGGATGCCAAGTAGACTAAAACAATCAAAGTAAAGATACAGTCATTCACCTTTTACCATAACTAACAATTTTAAAGCCACGTAATTTTAAAATCCCACCAATGAAAGGCAAACTTAACCTTTTTAAACAGTAGCCAAAAACAATCAGAGTAAAATACAACCATTTAACATTTTACAATAACTAACAACTTGAATACCATGTCTTACCACCAAAATGTCCGGGTGTAAGGGCGGCCACAATTGTCTCCCGAAGGATGCTCAGGCTAGAAGCGGACGAACAGACCCACAACGCCTCACATTCAGCAATCACATCGACCTCATGCGAAGCCAAAGGAGGAGGAGGAATCAAATCAGGAACCTTAATTCCTGTCCAAAAATACACTTCCTCCCAGGCAGTACTGATAAGAAGCCAAAAGATCACGGTCTATAATTACACCGGCGACGGGGACAGGAAATCCGAACGCAGGAGGCCACAAGGCAGAAAAGACGCTGGTTGCACAAACCAAAATTCTTCAGTTAACATCTAAACATTTAACCAACTTAACTTGCAGTTTATCAGAGAAACAGGAGGCGAACTACGATGCAAAGGTTCCTCACACCCGACCGTGTACTCGTCGCGAGCGTACCCAACTGGGCACAGTCACGCAGCCACGCGCTCTGTCACCGGAGCCCTCGTCTTCTCTGCACCCACGGCGGCGAAATACCACTCCCCAGGTTAGGCGAGTTACTAGTCCATCATTCCTGCCTCCAGACGGAAAATTTAAAGACATCCGTTACCGCTCCCACCAAATAGTGACTCGGAACCACAGTCGTGGCCCCCGGGTGCTCACAGCAAGAGCTTACAGCCTTGTCCCGTCAACTCGTCCCACTCGTCTCGCACCGCCAGGGTAGACCACGCGGCTGAACAACAGCCAACTCTCCACCGCCAAGACACGCCGCGGTCTCGCGGTTACAGCGCGATATACAGGGTGTCCAGAAAAGGACTCCCTGATTTCAAAATTAAATATCTCGAAAACAAAGATCGATAGAGGAATGTAGTAAACGGTATGTTTATTGTGAAAGCTGTAAGAAGTTTATACAGCAGTTTGAAATAATAGTTACAAAAGTTGCTAACAGATGGTGCTGTAATCACCATACGTAATGCCTAGTATAAATAGTGATCCGAAGCCCAGAGCGATCAGTTCCACTACTGAAATGTCCGCAGCTCGTGGTCGTGCGGTAGCGTTCTCGCTTCCCGCGCCCGGGTTCCCGGGTTCGATTCCCAGCGGGGTCAGGGATTTTCTCTGCCTCGTGATGAATGGGTGTTGTGTGATGTCCGTAGGTTAGTTAGGTGTAAGTAGTTCTAAGTTCTAGGGGACTGATGACCATAGCTGTTAAGTCCCATAGTGCTCAGAGCCATTTGAACCACTGTTGAAACGTGAAAGGAGGTTAACGTACCCAAGGAAGAGATTAAAACCATGTACTCTACTGAACAACGCGTTTTTCTGGTGCTAGAGTACCACAGGTTAGAAGAGAGTCCTACGGCAACAAGGCGAAGTTTTCAAGCACGATTTAATGTTCCAAAAGGACCCGATGCGAAAACCATTCGTACGCTCTTCGCAAAATTTCAACGAACAGGCAGCGTAACTGATGATTTAGTGGGGCATGTTGGCCGCAAGCAAACCGCAGTTACGCCTGAAAATATCGCCACAGTTTCTGGAATTATTCAGCGAAATCCAATGTCATCCGTCCGAAGAATTGCATCTGAGACTGGTTTGAAGCGTTGCAGCGCGCAGAAAATACTGAGAAAGAGCCTACACATGTTTCCATTCAAAATTCAAAGGCACCAGGCCATACCCGTACGAGCTGTGCAACAAAGGGTTGTCTTTGCTAATCAGATGCTCACAATGATTGATAGTGAAGGATTTGATGTTGGCTGCATCTGGTTTACAGATGAAGCGCACTTCCACCTGAATGGATACGTGAATAAGCAGAACTGGCGATTTTGGGGTTCCGAAAAGCCATATTGGTGTGAAGCGAAACCCCTGTATTCTCCTAAAGTTACTGTGTGGGCTGCAGTATGCAGCAGAGGCATTATTGGCCCTTTTTTCATTCGAGAAACGGTCACTGGTGCACGTTACGTTGCAATTTTGGAACAATTTGTTACCACACAGCAAGCGTTAGAGGATCGACCAGGTACTGAATGGTTTATGCAAGATGGAGCCCGACCACATCGGACCGAACAAGTGTTTCGTTTTCTTAAGGAATACTTCGGGAATCGAGTCATTGCTTTGGAATATCCCAAATTTACTGGTGCAGGCATGGATTGGCCTCCATATTTGCCGGATTTGACTCCCTGTGACTTTTTTTTGCGGGGCACAGTGAAAGACATGGTCTACCCGAAGCATCCCGCCACGCTGCACGAGCTTGAATCGGTGATCTCTGTGGCATGTGAATCCATTTCGGTTGACACACTACGAAATGTGATGGCGAATTTCATTCTTCGTTTGCGCCACCTCTGTAGTGCCAATGGTGAACATTTTGAAAACATTGTGATGTGATTGTTTGCAAAGATTGTTTTGATCCGATTATTTCACTTATGTATGCTGATATGAGCTGTACAGCGTGCAGCACCATCTGTTAGCAGCTTTTGTAACTATTATTTCAAACTGCTGTATAAACTTCTTACAGCTTTCACAATAAACATACCATTTACTGCATTCCTCTATCGATCTTTGTTTTCGAGATATTTAATTTTGAAATTAGGGTGCCCTTTTCTGGATGTAACAAGTCCGATTTATGTATCCCGCTCGATCGGGATCTGAATAGCAGCCCAAATAAATATTAATTAATGTGACCGTGTACCTAATGGGGCTGGCAATCGGATTTGACTGCTACGGAGTTGTTACATTCCATTTTGTCCTTCTCAAATGCTGTAATAATGAAATGTCTGGTGACAAGAAGAACGCCAACACAGCTTCATTAATCAAGAACCTATATTCGTCTCTAAAACACAAGAAAAAGGAGACAGCCACTGCCTTCGTCATACATATTTAATAACGGCTAATCTCAGCACAGGCTTCCTCGCTATTCATTATCGTCACCCGCAAATTCAATCACTGTAATCCAACACTGCAATCCAACACTGCAATCCAACACTGCAATCCAAATGATGCCGGCGCGGTAGACGCGAAACCAAAAATATCAGCACAGAAATATCACTGATCACTCTAGTAATTATACTTCTTCACTTTCCCGTATTATTCTAACACAAAAGGGTTAAACCGCGGTGATGGCCACTCCCTTTGTCGGTCAGCCATGTATTCCAGCAACTGGCCTCCACACGGCTCGGCCCGCAACCAGGGAACTGATTCAACTCTACACTCACTCTCGCAACACGACACACTATCGATTGTTTGCCCTGTCGACCTGTGCCGAGTGCAAACTTATAGTAAGGGCCTACGGACCCCTTACATGGACACCCTGTATGTTGAGAGCCGACACACGGGTCAATGATCCGGGCGCTAATTTCGATCCGTATTCAACGAATAATTAGAAATCCATTATGACCTGCTGGCTTGTTCATATTACATAGTCTTAAGTGTCATTTTGAACCACTTGAAAGGTATGAGGGCTGTGCTGCGGCTACAGAGCAGTACGGTGCGATGTTTCAGGTCTGAACGACAAGTGCACGGGAGACGTGGAGGGCTCGTGCTACTTGGCCGTTGACGGTGACCACCAGCACGTGCGCTGCGTCAGCAGCGGCACCTGCGCCTGCGAGGACGGCTACGCGCCCGACTACACCATCATGAGCTGCAGTGAGTATCGCTCATCCTTCATACTGAACGTATTCTCATGTACAGCTCGCGCAGGATACGGTGGTCGATGCGCAGTGACCACTTTTCGTCCAAAGCGCATTCGTTTGCTCGGAAGGGGAGGCCGATAAGTGTTTTCCACCTTTCGGCCAGTCAGCGATGACAGAACCGTGGCGCGCACCCTGCAACCTTTCTCATACGATTTTACACAAACTTTTTGGTAAGAACAATCATTTTTTCTTCACTAATAGCTTTATGCGAGGTGCAACTCTGAAGTAATGAGACTGATGTGAAAAAAAT
Organism: Schistocerca serialis cubense; assembly: GCF_023864345.2. Taxonomy (NCBI): domain Eukaryota; kingdom Metazoa; phylum Arthropoda; class Insecta; order Orthoptera; family Acrididae; genus Schistocerca; species Schistocerca serialis. The sequence continues at coordinate 798,420,265 of NC_064638.1, forward strand.
TGTTGCTTACCGTTTTACTCAGGTTTAGTGTTGTCGCCTTCAAAGTAGTTCCCTTCTGACTGCACATACTTTTTCCAGCGCTTCTACCACTGATGCTAACATTTCTGGAACTCATCTTCTGTAATATACTCCAAGATCCTCGTCACAGCTTTTTGGACATCTTGTGTTGTTTGAAAATGGTGTCCCCTGACCACCGTTTTGACTCTTGGAAATAGAAAAAAAATGTATCTGGTGAATAAGGTTTTGAGGTTAAAAATTGCTGTACTGACACAGCAGTATGGGACGGTGCACTATCGTGATGCAGAATCCAATTATCAGCAATGTTCGCACAGACACAAAGTACTCTTTTATGAAGTGTTGCTAAAATTTCTTTGTAGTAATATTGGTTAACTGTTTGTCCAGGAGGCATCCACTCTTTATGAACAATTCCCTTGAAATCAAAGAAGCACACAAGCATGCATTTCACACTTCATCTTCAACATTCGTTCTGCCTTCACTAAACATTTTATGCCAACGAAAAACTTGAGTTCGTGACATAACCTCCTCTCCAAAAGCCTTCTGAAGCTTACCGTAAGTTGTCGTCGCGTTTTCACTCAGTTTGACGCAAAAAGAAATGGCATACCGTTGCGCAATATTATGCGGTTCCATTTCCATGACGAGAGACACAAACATGCGTTAACTCATTACAGGACAACTCACGACTGAGCAGTTGCATCGATGCGCTACTTGGACTTGTAGCAGCTTATATACCAAGGTCAAAGATATTGTGCCTACACAAGCCTGCAGGGTTACCACATGTTGCAAAGAAAATCAGTGTCATTACTTTATTGTCGCACCTCGTATGTCAAGTTCATGATGATGTGCCCATTATTTCGTTAATGACCATAGTTATTGTGATATTTATGTGAAACTAAGACACTGCGCGATATCTGGAAAAGTGCACAATGAAAAATAGAAGTCGATATCATTTTGCCTTTGGTGTGTATTGGTTCAAATGGCTCTGAGCACTATGGGACTTAACTGCTGTGGTCATCAGTCCCCTAGAACTTAGAACTACTTACACTTAACTAACCTAAGGACATCACACACATCCATGCCCGAGGCAGGATTCGAACCTGCGACCGTAGCGGTCACGCGGTTCCAGACTGTAGCGCCTAGAACCGCACGGCCACTCCGGACGGCTTGGTGAGTATTACATAATATGTTGTTGCTTATGAAATTTAGCTAACATACTGAATTTTTCTTTAGACTTGGGTGGAGGTATCCAACTGTCATCAATCTCGAGAAAACTGATCGCATGTAGCACACTCAATTGCGATCGCGCCACGCCAGCTATAAAGCCAGAGCGAAATACCCACAGCATTCCTCATATTTCATAAATGATTTCAGATATCGAAACGAGATTTGTCAAATGATAGCATTATCTGTTAGCAAAACTTTATTACCTACCGTTTTATTTCGACAACTGCAGACTTTTTGGGTGAAAGAATGTAAGTTTTAAGGGCCATGGATAGCTGCTAAAACGAGAAAAGCTATGGGTTTTGCAATAACATTCGTGAAGATATTACAAGTTGTTTTGTACCGACGACGGGCTTTCTCATACGTTGCTGACCTCACTTAATAAACCAGAGTTTAAGAATGCTGTCGCAACTGTGTCTGCTCAACATGTTAGTGAGGTGAGACAGTGTAACTCCGCTGCATTTTGACAAAAGAAGCAAGTTATGACATGGCAACAATAGAATTGTGTAGGTTTTACTTAAAATTCGTCACTCGTGACGCTTCTCTGAAAGTTACCAATGGTTAACAAGCCAGGGGAAAATAAATACCTGCATTTTCGGCGGAATTCTTTTTAGATACTAACGAAAGGAGACGTGACAGTAGATCTTTTTGAATGGTGACCATGCAAATGTAGGCTTTTAGAGGTCCCACTTAATATTTACAAAAATGTTAGTGTAGGCTTTAGTTCAGAACGGCTCTTCCCCTCCAGTGCTCCGCGTTTCCCCTAAAGCGCTCTGAGCGCCCTACCATTAGCGGCCAAGGCATTATGCACGCAATATACGAGGGGCGTTTGAAAAGTCCGTGCAAAGTCCGAGAGATAGCACCACCAGCGCGTATCGAGGTCATGTTTAGTTAGTAGCATCTTTGGAAAGAACGCACACCAAGTTTCAGCCATATTGGTCTATTTCTTTGCGTTTGGCATTCGTGTGAATCAAGGAAGTCGAGTGATTGTCAAAAAATGGACGAAAAAAAATTTCGTGTGGTGATTAAACATTATGAAAGACAAAACGCCTCAGGAGACTAAAGAGAAGCTTGATAAACATTACGGTGACTCAGCACCTTCGATTAGAACAGTTTATAAGTGGCTTCAAAATTTTCGGAGTGGCCATACGGGCACAAGTGATGCTGACCGTTCTGGACGCCCTGTGGAGGTTACAACTCCAGAAACCATTGATAAAATCCATGATATGGTGATGGATGAACAGAAGAGTTAAGATGCGTGAGATTGCTAGTGCTGTGGGCATCTCGAATGAATGGGTACATAATAGTTTGCATAAACATTTGGACATGAGAAAGCAATCCACAAGATGGGTTCCGCGATTCCTCACGTTTGACCAAAAACGGAATCGTGTGCAGTGTTGCAAGGATTGTTTGCAGCTGTTCAGGAAAAATCTGAAGGACTTTATGCGTCGTTTCGTCACTGTGGATGAAACATGGATACATTACTATACTCCTGAGACCAAACAACAATCTAAACAATGGGTTATCAGCAATAAAGGCGAAGACCATTCCTTCGGCCAGAAAGGTTATGGCGACTGTCTTTTGGGTTTCGTAAGGGATAATCCTCATCGACTATATAGAAAAGGGTAGAACTATTACAGGTGCATATTTTTCATCGTTATTGGACCACTTGAAAGCCGAGCTGCAAGAAAAACGCCGGTGAATTGACCGGAAAAATGTCCTTTTCCATCAAGACAATGTACGAGCGCACACCTGAGCAGTTGTGGTCACAAAATTAATGGAAACAGGATTCCAACTCGTTTCACATCCCCCCTATTCTCCAGACTTGTTTTCCTCGGACTACTATTTGTTCCCAAATTTGAAGAAATGGCTGGCGGGACAAAGATGTTATTCAAACGAGAAGGTGATTGCAGCAACTAATAGCTATTTTGCTGACTTGGACAATTCCTACTATTCGGGAGGGATCAACAAATTATGACAGCGTTGGACGAAGTGAATAAGTCTAAAAGGAGACTGTGTCGAAAAATAAAAAAAGGTTTACCCCAAACACGCAGGTAGTTTTTATTTTTGCACGGACTATTCAAACGCCCCTCGTAGACGGCTCACTACGACGCGCAGGACCGGGCGGCCGATGTGCAGTCACCAGTTTTCGCTGAAAGCGCTGGGCGAGTTCATTTGTTCGGTCGGAAGACAAGGCCGACGCTGCTCGCTTTCGGCCGGTCGGCAACGAGCTGCGGCGACAGAATCGAGCCGCAACCTCTGCAGTCTTTCTCAAACGATATTACGAAAACTATTAGGTAAAAAATATTCATTTTTGCGTTACATATAGTTTCATATGTCGGCCTTATGATGACATACCCATCATTTCTTTAATGGGTATAGTTATTGTGGTATTTGCATTTAAGTAAGACACTGCGAGAAATTCGAAAAAGTTGGCAATGAAAGATAGGGGTCGCTATGATTTTGCTTTTAGTGGATATTACATAATATGTCGCTGCATTCAAAATTTAGCCGAAGTATGGAGTTTTACTTTAGACTTAGGTGGAGGACTCCGTCACCAATCTCATGAAAACTGATCTGATGTAGCATACTCATTTGTGATCGCGCGTGCCAGCGATACAGCCAGAACGTAACATTTGTAAATCTCTCATACCTCATTCATACCTCATAAACTGTTTGAGATATGAAAATGAGATTTTGGCAAATGGTAGCCCACAAAGAGGAGAGTATTTTGCCATGTGAATATTCTATGAAGCTTCTTTATCGACCATGTTATTCCACTAACTACAGACTTCTTCGATGGAAGAACGTAACTTTCTAGGGCTATCGATACCTCCCTAAACAAGAAATGCTGAGGTTTTTGGAGCAGCGTAAGTGAAGACCTCACACACTAAATTTTGTACTAAGGCTGTGCTTTCTCATAAGCTATTGACTTTAGTTTCCTCAGTTTCTCACCTAATAAGCTCAATGAACCACGGGTTCAGTGTGCTCGCACAATTGTGTCTGCACAACATGTTAGTGAGGTAACATTGTCTAAACTCCGCTGTGTTTTCGAAAAATAAGCAAATTTTAACATGGCATCAAGATAAATGTATGTTTTACACAAAATTCGTCACTCATGACGTTTCCTTGAAAGCTACAAATGGTTAACAAGCCAGGCAAAATTAAATCGCTGATTTTACTGCATTTTCAGCGGAATTCCTTATAGATACTGACCAAAGCATAGATGATAGCAGATCTTCTTGAATGATCACCATGCATGTGTGGGCTTGGAGGGGCTCCACTCAATACCTACAAAGAATGTGAGCTTGGGTTTCAGTTTAGAATGTCACTTGCGCTCCAGCACTCGGCATTTCCCCACTACCGATCTCCCAACACATGCACTGCTGATTGCACCTATACTAGGCACATTATTTTCATGCACTGTAACTATGGCCCCTCATGCCAATGTTCTGGTTTACTTTTGGCAATAAGAAAGTGCGCTCAGAGCTGGTGGCAGTTTGGGATCACCCTTTAGAGTGGCTGAGCAAGCGAAATGGTGAAAGCTAAGTGACATAGTTCGATACTGAGTGCTCGAATACCCACAGGGGAGGTCCCTATGTATGGGACTGACTTTTTGAAACCACCTGTTGCGTGGTGTAAGCTACAATCCCAGATATCACATCCACTAGCCATTCATTCTGTTAGTTCTGTGTTTGCGAATCACAGGTAAAATAAAATTTCTCATTTTCACTATGGCCTTAAAAATAAGACTGCATTTCGAAACCGAACCGCGTTCTAGCTATTAAATAAGAAATTTCGCTGGTATGTTGAAGGTAGTGTCAAAGACCCATCTGGACCATCTCTTTTTTTTTAATCTTTACTGAAGTAATTGTCATTATTTTTATTCAGTTAATTGGTTTAAACATATTTTTTTCATTTCTAATATCTTCCATGTCATTTTAATTATTCTATTAAATTCTATATTTCCTCTCAAATAAAAGTTAATATGATTATTCAGATAATACTGTAAGGCTTAGGAAATGAAAAAAATAAATAATTAACTGATAGGAAATAATGATCACATGCATTTTGATAACGATTTAAAGAAAAGAAATAGTTCACTTTTAAAGAAAACGGACAGAAGATTTCCATTTGTCATCAAGTAAGAGTTAATATGATGATTTAAAATGATGTGACAAAGAACAGAATAAAAGCCAATGAATTGAATAAAAATAATGACCAGTCATTTCGATGAAAAAAAAAATAATAAACGGAGAGGGCTTGATGTGTATTGAGCCCACAATCTTCGGTATAACAAGCAAGTAACTTAACCATTCCGATTTTTTCGAACTAAAATCCTTTATTGTACAGAAGTGCAATGAATAACGATATTATACAAATATAGAAACTCTGCTTAATTGTGAGGCTCACAAGCTTCTACTTAGTGTGTGACAAAATCTCTCGCTAGCAAGTGAAAGCAAGCACTTTTAAATTCCAGTTACAGAGCTGCCCATGTGTTCTGATCTAGAATCACCTTTGCTCCTTCACTTTTAAACAGGAACATACATATATGTGCCAATTACTTTTGATGTGTATGATATCAGTTAACCTAAACAGCATCTGATTGTTTGTAAATGCGTATAAAGAACTGTTATCAATAATACTCAGAGTGGCTATGTCATGAAACAATCACACACACCAGCTGATTGTTAGGTAACGAAAATGTTCCGTGCTAGAAAACGTGTCCGTTGAATTAGGGTGAAATTTTGGAAACGTATATTGTTCCTAATTTTCTCTGGAAAGGTTCGTTTAGACCCTTCAACAGATTCTTACCTTGTTACAGATAACTCAGTTCTACTCTGTATGCACACTGGAACAACATGAAGTGCTGAAGCACGTGTATGGGAAATCAGTCATTGCATGGCAAACTCCCTTCTCTTATTTTATGTCATTTATCAGGTTGCATTAGGAAATTAAACTTTTGTTATTTTTTTGGAAATACGACTCATTGCCCATGCAATAGTGTAAGATGTGACAGGGCAGGTTGTACCAAATCTATCTTTTACTTAATAGCTTCATGAAATATTTATAAATCTATAGCAGAGTATTCTACAATTATATAGAATCCTTTTAATGACATAGAAAAGAAACTCAAACTTGCATGAAAAATGACCTTTTCTTAGAAAATTATTCTTTTGCACAGTATTTAAATTATGTAAGATTTATTCTTTGGCTTTCATAAAGAAATATTTTAACTGACAGTGGAGGAGGAAATATAATTATAATACTGAACACATGAGTGATAATTCATCCTGCATACCAAAATGTACATATCGTTAAATGCAATGAAATCTTAACATTACACATATTACTTGGCTAACGCTTGCAGCAAAACGAACTCGATTCAAATTATCTTCTTCCCTGTCTATAAAATCCTCTGAAATCATCCTCTGTCTTCAGTTACATGTCCGAGAGCATATAAATTCTCTGGGTGGTATGTCCGCCATCCGAGCTCCTCACCCTGCCATGATACAGTACTCCCCTTCCCTCTCTAGATAACAACTGCTTCCAACTCCTTCGCCGCCCAGACCTCTACTCAACAATACTGCAGCGTCTGGTAGCCAAAGAAGTCCTATCAGTCCTTTATTCAGCCATGCAAGACTGCTCATACTGGTGAACATTCTAAATAAACTGTTCAATATACCAAACAAATGTCATTTTTCATTACATGAACATCTTTTGTAACCATTTCTCCTAATACGAACACCTTACAGGCGTCTTCATTATATCCCTCAAACTATCTACAATAAGCAAGCAATGAATAATAATAATAATAATAATAATAATAATAATAATAATAAAAAGACAGTCTATAGCAGGGTACATTTTGTATCGATAAGAACCTTACAGTATATATATAGACATTGATTTTAAATTCCACTTCTAGAGAATTTTCTTTATGCGAAGTTAATATACTGTTTGAACAGCTTTTGTGTGTAACTTAGGGAAGTTAAACATTAGAAAAGCAATTGTTACTTCAGGATTACGTTTTTTTTCTGAAGAAAGAATTTCATGTGTATTACAAGAAAGTGAACATGGTTTTTATGTTATAATACGAATAATTTATTCAAGGTTTTTGTCAAGAAAATGGTTTCTGCAGTTTCTTTAATTATGTTTACACCTAATCAAATTAGGTGTGAGATGCAAAACATATCATTTCCTTTTCTTACACTTAAAAAATTAAAATATTGAAAAAATCTCATACCAATGATGCCTTCTTTCTGTTTTACTCTAATGGGTAGTCTTAAAACAGTCTACACTTAATTCTATTTTATTTGTGACTTTACATTATGTTCCCAACTGTTTTGTTCCATCAGGTCATCGAGTTAATGATTCGAATGTTTACTCTTCTCCGCTGTTTTCCATTCTTAATCTGATTCGAAAGTCACACACAGTTAACTGTACAGTGACGGTCCATACATGTCTCCTACATGAGAATTAAGAGTCCAAAGTTGCGGTAACAAATGATTTTAAAAAATTCCTGTTTATTGATGCCTTTCTGTTTGGTGAGAAAAAATGTCAAGTGTGTAACAAGTTAGGCAAAGATATTGTATTTAGTGCCAGGGAGAAATTTCTAATTTGGTATCTGAACTTGGTCGACGTTTATCGTATTTATGGATGTAACCGAGACATTCCGAAAATCAGTGACATTTTGATGGCCCTAATAGACACAAGAAATTCTTTTCTCTGATTAGTGGCAAACGAGGGACTACACCACTGTATAGATGGTTTAAAAAGTCGATCTCACTGCTGGGGACCATCCGTTATCTGGGACGCCAAAACAACCCCAACCCCAGCGACTACTTCGAAGATCCATAACAGCGTGGATCTTTGTCGAAATCCACCAGCCAGATTGTCTATCTATCTGGACCACATTTCCCGGTGGACTGTCATTGGAAGACAAAGTGAACCCTCGCAGAGCTACCACACCAACACTGTATGAAAGCTGTGGACACCGGCCCTTTTTCTCTGCCTGACAATTATCAAGCATGTCCTACTAACCGTACATACACCAGCAACAGTCGCGTATTCTGGAGATTGATTCAAGTCGCTTAGATGAACGAAAGATAAAATTTTAGTGTCTTGTCTTCATCGGTGTCGTTAGAGACAGAGCACAACCACGACTGGACAGGAAAGTAGCCACGGCTTTATTTAAGGAAATATTCCATCTCAAATTGATTTAAAGAAAGCATTCCAAATTCTGCAATTTCTTATTTTGTGGTTTCCCGATAATTTACATTTCCTTTCCATCCTTCCATAAAATTCTGTGCTACAGATAAAAAATTTTATTTAAGTCTTCCTCAGTTCCAGCCCAACGTTAAATCCCAAGACTACTTCGCTTGAAGCTTCTTTTATTAAAAAAATAGAAGTATTATGTTTCCGATTATCCCGCAGTTGCAAAAATCTTTCACCACATCTGCAACGCCCTATCAGTTTAGAGGTTCAACACGTAATTATTCTCTTTTCTATTGACTACTCATCACTTTCATTTCTTTTCTTTTATTTGTCCTTAATCCAAAATATTGTGACTAGTGCCCACTCGACTCCGCATTAAAATTGTAGGATTGACGAAACACATTTGAGCTGGTAGCGTTATATTCCCCACATCCTCGTGTGAGATGTCTCTTTATGTGATACATTCCATATTAGCCATGAGATCAGGTTGTTGCATTGCTGAAGTCCTTTGAAAGTAACAGTGTACAGTGTTTTTGGAGCTGGTTCAAAAGTTATAGGGGAAGATACTAAAAACAGTGTCGATGAGATGGGGAATGAGGGAGTGGAGGTGCTAAGTGTGGTTGTTATTCTTTCTGGAGATGGTGCAGAAAAGTCTTTCATTTCCTTTACAGACGATTTCAGTCCGGAGTTGGTCATATGGTCTCTGTTAAAGGTAGCTAAAGAACGAAATTTCGTGTTACGTGAATGACGCGGTAACGTAGCTCATTGGGTTTGTCGTTCAACAGACACGCCCTGTGCGGTTTAGAAGTGCGCTGGTCGTTCCCTGATGCAGTAGCGGAAGATCTTTCTACTACGATACCACACTACAGCACTATTCGCAGACACAAAAAAGTATCCTAATACTTCTAAGTAACCGAGTTAGGACTGTTGTGAGCGACATTCTGGTAGGCAATCCATTTGATGAAGTGAGTTTGTGAGGAGGGGGTGAGGGTAGAGGGAGGATGGGGGAGGAGGTGAGAGTGCCTTCTTTCGTGAGCTGACGCAGCACTGCACATCACGTAAGTTGTTTACAGTTGATGCACAATAGCTGTGGCCACATTACTTAATCAGCTTGAAAATTTATCTTGAATTCGTGTAGAGGACATTCGCCACAGATCGCCTCTTGTTTTCCATTTTTTTGGGTGTTCGGAGAGGGGGAGGGGTTGGAGGAGTTGATGTCGGGATAGAGATTGGGGATAATGATGGATGCAGCTCTGCTTACAGTGTATCACTGTGCAGAAGACGGGTCACGCTTTGCAGTGTGGGCGGCTTTCTTGATAAAGCGCAGTGATGTACCACGACCTATCTAGATCTTCACTACCTAAACAATCATCCCGCAATCATTGCCTGAAACGTGATCGATTCTTATTGTCACAACATATGTTGCCTCTTGCAGATGACTAATGTTTTTATGCATATTCATTCCTACTGCCAATTCTACACCACTGTGTATTCAGAATTTACTTGCATCCCGAATAATTGTACCTACACACTCAGCTATCAGTCTGCATAAAATTTTACTTGAGCATTAATAAGCTATGTGTTTACTTGTTGTAAAAAGAGTGTTGATGAGAACGTCTGATATATGTCGGAAGTAGTATTTCTCCTTTCAACAAACTAATGTCATGTTGTAACCCATTGCAGGAATCTACAAGGCTTGTACTGCGGACGCGGACTGCACCGAGTTCGTGAACGCACAGTGCGGCAACAGTGGCAGCTGTTCCTGCAAAGCTGGGTACCACGCCATCACTGACACTGAGCAGCGCAAGATCTACTGTGCCAAAGGTAGGCACACTTCCGCACCAGCCTCTAAAAATAACAGTGTGTTTGATTTGTAAGCGATTCGAAAGCAGCCAGAAAGGCTAGACAAAATGTGTCTTTTCACTCATGTCCTACAAGCAGGATGAACTGAGCGTTGTAGAGAGATTGTATCCGTACATATACAGGGATTCAAGTCTTCGGGAACAACGCTCGTCTACACACTTGTCCAGAGAGCAGCTTTGTAGCGTATGTTCTTTGACCCGGCAGCTATTGGAAGTAAACATGGTATTTATATAGAATTGCTACACCTTCTATTGTAACATGATTGTCAGTGAACATGCAAGGTCAACAGAAATTGGGCCCTAAGAGAAAGATGGCTGTTTCATTTTTACTCTCAGACGGTCATTATCCCTGTGATACTTTCCAGTTAAAAGCAACAGTCCTGAAGAAAATCACAGTGAGCACATAAAAGCAGTAAGTCTTTCAACTAGCGATCTACTATCAGTTTGACTTGTTGTTGTTGTTGTGGTCTTCAGTCCTGAGACTGGTTTGATGCAGCTCTCCATGCTACTCTATCCTGTGCAAGCTTCTTCATCACCCAGTACCTACTGCAGCCTACATCCTTCTGAATCTGCATAGTGTATTCATCTCTTGGTCTCCCTCTACGATTTTTACCCTCCACGCTGCCCTCCAATGCTAAATTTGTGATCCCTTGATGCCTCAAAACATGTCCTACCAACCGATCCCTTCTTCTAGTCAAGTTGTGCCACAAACTTCTCTTCTCCCCAATCCTATTCAATACCTCCTCATTAGTTACGTGATCTACCCACCTTATCTTCAGCATTCTTCTGTAGCACCACATTTCGAAAGCTTCTATTCTCTTCTTGTCCAAACTGGTTATCGTCCATGTTTCACTTCCATGCATGGCTACACTCCATACAAATATTTTCAGAAACGACTTCCTGACACTTAAATCTATACTCGATGTTAACAAATTTCTCTTCTTCAGAAACGATTTCCTTGCCATCGCCAGTCTACATTTTCTATCCTCCCTACTTCGACCATCATCAGTTATTTTACTCCCTAAATAGCAAAACTCCTTTACTACTTTAAGTGTCTCATTTCCTAATCTAATCCCCTCAGCATCACCCGATTTAATTTGACTACATTCCATTATCCTCGTTTTGCTTTTGTTGATGTTCATCTTATATCCTCCTTTCAAGACACTGTCCATTCCGTTCAACTGCTCTTCCAAGTCCTTTGCTGTCTCTGACAGAATTACAATGTCATCGGCGAACCTCAAAGTTTTTATTTCTTCTCCATGGATTTTAATACCTACTCCGAATTTTTGTTTTGTTTCCTTTACTGCTTGCTCAATATACAGATTGAATAACATCGGGGAGAGGCTACAACCCTGTCTCACTCCTTTCCCAACCACTGCTTCCCTTTCATGCCCCTCGACTCTTATAACTGCCATCTGGTTTCTGTACAAATTATAAATAGCCTTTCGCTCCCTGTATTTTACCGCTGCCACCTTCAGATTTTGAAAGAGAGTATTCCAGTTAACGTTGTCAAAAGCTTTCTCTAAGTCTACAAATGCTAGAAACGTAGGTTTGCCTTTCCTTAATCTTTCTTCTAAGATAAGTCGTAAGGTTAGTATTGCCTCACGTGTTCCAACATTTCTACGGAATCCAAACTGATCTTCCCCGAGGTCCGCTTCTACCAGTTTTTCCATTCGTCTGTAAAGAATTCGCGTTAGTACTTTGCATCTGTGACTTATTAAACTGATAGTTCGGTAATTTTCACATCTGTCAACACCTGCTTTCTTTGGGATTGGAATTATTATATTCTTCTTGAAGTCTGTGGGTATTTCGCCTGTCTCATACATCTTCCTCACCAGATGGTAGAGTTTTGTCATGACTGGCTCTCCCAAGGCCATCAGTAGTTCTAATGGAATGTTGTCTACTCCCGGGGCCTTGTTTCGACTCAGGTCTTCCAGTGCTCTGTCAAACTCTTTACGCAGTATCTTATCTCCCATTTCATCTTCATCTACATCCTCTTCCATTTCCATACTATTGTCCTCAAGTACATCGCCCTTGTATAAACCCTCTATATACTCCTTCCACCTTTCTGCCTTCCCTTCTTTGCTTAGAACTGGATTGCCATCTGAGCTCTTGATATTCATACAAGTGGTTCTCTTCTCTCCAAAGGTCTCTTTAATTTTCCTGTAGGCAGTATCTATCTTACCCCTAGTGAGACAAGCCTCTACATCCTTACATTTGTCCTCTAGCCATCCCTGCTTAGCCATTTTGCACTTCCTGTCGATCTCATTTTTGAGACGTTTGTATTCCTTTTTGCCTGCTTCATTTACTGCATTTTTATATTTTCTCCTTTCATCAATTAAATTCAATATTTCTTCTGTTACCCAAGGATTTCTAAGTTTGACTTACTTTGTATTAAAAAAATTTAAAAAAATATTTCACACTGCCTGTAGCGTTGTTAGGCAACTCAAAGAGCTCATACCAACTGGAATAAAATTATGTTTGGAGGAATAGAATAAAAATTAAAACCACAAGGTCAAAAACGAGGTGCCGTGGCTCCTTTGAAAGTACCCTGAATCAGTTGCGCAAGTTCCGACTCTACACGACGATGTTCAGGGACAGCGGCAGGTCACCGTCAGGCATGACAAGTCGTCTAGCCACGTGCCACACGTCCTCACGTAAGCCATAAAAGACTGACACCGGCTTCCCACGACGCACAGCTAGGTAGTGGACTGTGCGCACTTCGAGTACGCATCAAAGGGTAGCGCGGTAGACGGAGGAAGTACGAGCTTCAGCCCTCCATTCGATAATCACGTCACCAGTGAAACACAAAAACATGAAAAGAAACATATTCGTCTGTTTAACTACGCAAGTCAACAGTGTTCAGTTAAATACTCATTCATAGGTTAGATGTACACTGCCCGAAAATAAATTAGTACACCTGGAAAAACGGTGATGGAATATGGCTCCTGGGGCATAGTAGAGGTATTGTTAATGATCTCAAAGTCGTCCGCCAACGGATAGCGCTGTGGCATAGCTATCAGAACGCTATATATATCTATACAGAGAATGCTCACAGCCAGAAGGCTCAGTGGGCTGCAAACGTGTGAAGCAAGCAGGCAAGCATGCCACGGAGACGCGCTCGTGCTTTCTACAGCCAACTGAACGAGTCTGGAGGGGCTCGAAGTGTGGCCCTTCGAGTGGCGGAATGGACATTCCGGAGAATTGCCACGCAAGTTGGACGTGTTGCGTCGGTTGTGCTACGGTGATGGTATCAGTAGTTACGCGAATTTTCTCGCACCCGTAGACGAGGTTCGGATGTCCTTCCAGCACAGACGCCCGCCAGAATCGTCGTATTGGAAGGGCAGTAGTGGCAGATCGTACAGGTACCACAGCACAGGTAAGAGGGCTTGTGAGTCCAGACGTGTCTACACGAACTGTTGCGAACCCGTTATTAACAGTGGGACTAAAGGCAAGCACACCTCTAGCCCGTCTTCCACTCAACCAAAACATCGACATCCAAGGCTCGATTGGTGCCGTCAGCGTACCACTTGATAGATCGTCAGAGTATCACTTGAAAGAGGAAATGGCGCAACGTGGTCTTCAGTGATGAAAGGAGATTCTACTTGCACGCAAGTAATGGTCATTTGCACGTACGACTTGGTGAGCGCTGTCTCGTAGAGTGCATTCGCCCATCACACACTTACTCCACCCCAGGCCTTATGGCTGGGGTGCGATAAGCTACAACTGCCGATCACTTTGGTGTTTCTGGAGGGGACACTAACCAGCGCTCGGTACGTGCACAATGCTGTTAGACCCGTTCCTTCGCCGTTCATGCAACAGGAAGGTGACGTGTTGTTCCAAAAGGATAATATTCGCTCACACACTGCCTGTAATACTCAGCGTGGTCTGAAAGACGTGCAGCTACTTCCCTGGGCAGCATGATCTCCGTATTTGTCTCCACCGAAGCACGTTTGGGATATTATGGGACGAGACGTGACTCTTGCTACTCGTCAGACAACAACTCTTACAGAACTATGTGAACAGGTCCAGCAGGTGTGGCATAACACCCCAGGAAATTATTCGCAACTGTATGCCAAGTTAGCACAATAAAGGATATTGAATTTAACTATTTTGTTTAGTATATTTTCAAAAATTGAATTAATGATTTACATTTCTGATCAACTGAATGGTGGACGGTTATTTCGTTCTAAGAAAGGCTATTATATGCGATATAATTTGCTGTTGAATTACGCTAATTAGTTTGCTTAAATATGGGATTCTACGTCAGCGACAATGTTTTAATGAGGAAGCTAAGTACCTTGAAACTAAATGAATGGAAGAATTGCTAATATATCTTCGTCACTTGCTGTAGCGATACTTCACTTAGTAATATGTCTTTTTCATCTAGTTTATGAGGAGGTTAGTAATCAGATATATGTTTATATATGAACAGTGACAAAAAATCTGAAATTGCTGGTGTTTGTAATTAGCATGTTATTTACGTGAACTACTTACACTTATGCTTTCTAAATAACCAAAAGACTGTAACACATACTAAATTTAAGGTGATTAAGCCCTGCTTCAATATTCGAAATTCTTAGGTACTTGGCAAATGTCATATAAATGACAATATCGAAGATACCACAAAACTTTCAAAACAATAATAATAATAGTAATAATAATAATGATAATTTCGGGGGAAGCAAAACATAAAAACTGTAAAGAATCCATCTGCTTTTTTACATAATCTCTTTGTCATTAATACCTGTAAAATCTTGTTATTGTTGTTTCCACTCTGTGAGTTGTTAAAATTATATTTTGATATCATTTCAACAAGTTCTGTATGTGATATAAACTTCAAGGTCTTGTGGAATTTGGTAGAACAGGACTATTGCACAAAAACGTAGTGACTTAGAATGTAGTTCAAAACGCAGACACAAAAATTTTTGATCATTTGCACAATGAGATAAATGTTTGACAAGCAGTGAAACAGATTTTAAATGTAATCTGAAACAATTTCTTCCAGACGAAATTGTACTGCCGGAAAGAAATTAGTACAAACTTTTTGTTTCTAATTCACTAAATTTATTGTCGCAACAGTGCTTATGGAGTACATGAAATGATTACATTTATAGATTAATAAAAAAATTGGTTCTGAGGTACGAGGTATCGACCCATATTGAAACAGCCATATTAATGCGAGGTGTAGCCTCCATGGGCGACAATACAGGTGCTGACTCTGGCATACAGTTGCTCATACGTATGGCGAATACCGTCTTGAGATATGTAATGCTACACACGCTGGACCTGTTCACATGGTTCTGTAAGAGTTGTTGGCTGACGAGTAGCAAGAGTCACTTCTCGTCCCATAATATCCCAAACGTGCTTCGGTGGAGACAAATCCGGAGATCGTGCTGCCCAGGGAAGCAGCTGCACGTCTTTCAGACCATGCTGAGTAGTACAGGTACTGTGTGAGCGAACATTATCCTTTTGGAACAACACGTCACCTTCCTGCTGCATGAACGGCGAAGGAACGGGTCTAACAGCATTGTGCACCTGCCGAGCAGTGGTTTGTGTTCCCTCCAGAAACACTCCGAAGGTGAGCAAGAGTAACAGCTTATCGCATCCCAGACCATAAGGCCTGCGGTGGTGCCAGTGTGTGTTGGAAGAATACACTCTACGAGACAGCGCTCACCAAGACGTACGTACGAGCAAACGACCATCACTTGTGTGCAAGTAGAATCTGCTGTGATCGCTGATGCCATTTTAATCAGCCTGCGGCAAGTTTGAAAGGAGCAAGATACATGTCCGCTGATACGGGGAAATATATCGTGGATGACATAGTATAAATTAAAAGTCAGAAAATGTACCGAAATTTATCTATATTTCGCCCCCGGGGGTGTATTCAATAATTCAGTAACTGACTTAAATGATTAATCGAACTGTGAATGTGTAATTAGTATAATTGATTATGTCAAACTTCGATAACGATGATCATCTACTATGACAACAGGTCCACACTCTGAATTGTGTTGTCTCCAGCAGTTAGTGTACACACCGTTTTCGTACTGAAATGCCTGTTAGAATTGAATAACAGAGATTTAAGAACTTTATTTAGTGACTATGCTAATTATTTGTTTGTCACACGCGAACTTTTGTATACAGCTACGTTTATGTTAGGTTACTGCACTTAAATAATATTGCAGGGCGTCAGTGCGGTATGTGACTAGATATTTATCTGTGCATAATTTAAGTAAATGATAGTCAGTCTGGTCATAAACAGTAATTTATTCAACATCTCAGTGCAAGTAAAGTGTTTGAACTATAAATGTGGTGTAGTCTACATACTGACAATCGGCTACTTGCAACCACTGACTTATCAGCCTGATTCGAGGAAGGCGCAGCTCTACAGCACAGTCAACGTTTACCATACAACTAGATGGTGTCGGCCACGGCCTGTTAGTAAGACACATCCCGGCATTCTTTTGGAACGAATTTATAAAGACCCTAACTCTCTATTCCATTCTTAATTATAGTTCTCTCTTATTCTCTTTCATAATTATTGTGAGGCCTTGACTAAGTCGTGCGACCTTGCTATAACCTTGGCTGTCTATAGTAACGTGTAACTTCAGACACACTACTAAAAACAACAACACTGAGGGTTGGTATCTTATTTTGGAGTAAACAGAATTATTTTACTAATCTTAACCGTCCCTGTACCTGTCTGAATATTAATTAGGCTGTCGTACTTCCACCGGAGCTTTTACTGGTCAAACTAGCTGTTCGTTGTATCCAGAAACATCGTCGTCGGAGCTGAATCGCTGGGACCACAATTAACGCTGACAGGTACTGTGAGATCCTGAAAAAACTAAAACGGGCAATTCAGAACCGGAGAAGATGAATGTTGAGCAAGGGCGTACACATTCTCCGTGACAACGCTCGCCCACACATCGCTCAGCAAACCGTTGCTCTCCTGCAACAGTTTCAGTGGAACATAATCACCCACCCGCCCTATAGTCCTGACTTGGCGCCTAGTGACTATCCCCTGTTCCCTAGGTTAAAAGAACACTTGGCCGAAAGCGATTCGCTTCGACGACGAGGTGAAAGAAGAGGTTCGTAACTTTCTGAACAACATGGCGGCGAGCTGGTATGACATGGGCATACAAAAACTGCCACAGCGTCTACAAAAATGCATCGACAGAAATGGTGATTATGTCGAAAAATAGCTGAATGTTCAAGCTGTAAACTGATGTAAACCGTTATAGAAATAAACAGGTCTATGTACTTATAAAAAAATAAGAGACCTTACTTTTGGGATTACCCACGTACTTGTCAAAGGTTACAGACCCGTCAACGGTCTGTAGGGTCGTTCGTCAAGTATTTTGTAAACCACTTCTCTCGTGGATGAATTACATTTCTCGAAGATTCTTCCAATGACTCTGCCTGGCATCTAGTTTTCCTGCCATTAGTTTTATATGACGATTCCACTTTAGGTCACTCCAGATGATTATTCCCAGTAATTTTACGACGGCTAGTGTTCCCAGTGATCTCTCACCAAAAGTGTAAACGCTACATTTATTTACATTCAGGGTCAAGTTGCCAACCCCGGTAAAAGTCACTGATCCTCTGGAGGTCTTCCCAAATTTCTCTAGAGTCTTCAGGCGTTGCAGCCTTACTATGTTGTTGTGTGTTACACACATATTTGGAAAGTAGTTACGGAAGTCCTTCTAACAAAAGGTTTTTTCCTCCGTCTTGTGTTCACAGAATGGATACTCCCGGTTTTCCTAAACATGTCGTTAATCACAAATCTCTTTTGCGAGTAGGTATATTTCGATGTCAGTGTAAGCACTGCCAACTCATTGATATTGTGGCCTGTATGGGCATCCAAATTTAACACAAAACGAAAAACATGCTACGAGGTGTGTTTATAAAATAAAGGGACTATTGCTATAAAACATATTATTTTAAAACATATATATATATTTAGTTATTTTGACCGTCAATACATTCCCATCCTCTGTACCTATACGGGTCCATACTAATTTTCCTTTGATGGAAACAATGTAGGAAGTCTTCCTCTGTAACCTCCTTGATGATGAGCGGTGATTTTTCTTTCGCCTCTTCAACGGACTGAAGTCTTGTTGCTTTTAATGCAGATTTGATCTTAAGGAATAAATAAAAGTTATATGATGCCAGCTCAGGCCAATAAGATGGATATTCTAACACTGGGACGCTGTACTTCGCTATAAATGTCGTTTATAGACAATGCGGCATGAACAGGTGCGTTGTCTTGATGCAGCACCAATGACTTGTTCTTATACAAGTCGAGTAGATTTTACTTTGTTTTCTCATAGAGCTGTGCAAGAACCTCAAGTTAGTATAACCGATTAATAGTTTGATCTTCAGGAACCCTATGACGATACACAATTCCATAAATATTGAAAAAAAAAACAATCATAACTGCTTTGACTCTTCGTCTGCTCATTCGAGCTTTTTTCGCTCTCGGTGAAGTTTGGCCCTTACAGTGCACGAATTGGCATTTAGTTTCTGGATCATAAGTGAAAAATGAAGATTATTGATTTTCTGTGCTCGGGAACTGGCTGTAGTGTTGTCCTTACATTTGTATCATCATAATTGACATTACGATTAAGATGACTGAATGGGCATGGTCAGAAAGCCAGTAAATCAAGAAGAAAAAGATATGTGAGATGTTTTCACTGTTTACAGGAAATTAGAATCAATTTCAATGATAATCAAAGTATCAGTAGAAACATTTTCACGAGCTTCTTTTTGTTGGCTCGTCAGAAGTTTCTGCACTTGTTAAAACTGATTATGTGAAATCTGTCATATGTATTCGTTGTCAATTATTACAGTTTCAACAAGCGATCGAATACTGAATCGATGATTAGATCAAATCAGACTACCTACTTTTTCGATGTTTTCATCCATCTTTGTTGTTGAAAGGCACCCGGGCGTGAGTCGTCTTGAACGTTTTCCAGGCCATCTTGGAAAAGCTTGAACCACCCAGAAACTCACGTACGTCATAATCAGTCCTCGCCATACACTTCTTTTAGAAAAAGATTGGTTTCAGTAGCAGTTTTTCCCAGTTTCATGTGGAACTCCACGACAATTAGTAGCTCTATTATTTCACTTACCTAAAACAAAACAACCGCCCTTGCACAAACGAAGGCCACGGTCGCACTGATTTGCCTACAGACACCAGAGATGCCGCATTCGACTCCTAAGAAAGTTTCACGCTTCAGTCATTGGCAGCTCATTTTTGGTGCATGCGTACCTACTCTGTGACAGCATCAGTTCTGATATATTGTAGCCACAACTCGTACAATGACACAAACGGTTCATTTGTTATGACCTTCGCTTGTGTCTCTGGCTTTAGAACAGTTTTTCTCGATTATCCTAAGAGGAGAGTATTGTGTCGGAATGAGTGAGTCCCGCCGTGTGTTGCAGGGCTGCGGGAAGATTGCTCGGCGCCAGCGGACTGCGTGAGCAACGCCGAGTGCCGCGACGGCCGCTGCTCCTGCCTGCCGGACTACCTGCCCAGCGTCAACGGCGCCCGCTGCCACCACAGTGAGTACGCGAGGCCCTGCCTGCAAGCTGCAGTTTGTGGCACCAGACGACAGGTGTGGCACACACACACATAGGGTTCATGAAATGCGTATTTCCCGATCAGGTATTCTACTGAAAACCTCAAGCATCAATCAGTTTCGGTCTTAGACCATTATCAACGGATATCTATCCAAAGGTACTAACACAGACAAATATAGTACAGATACACAGGGTGGTCCATTGATCGTGACCGGGCCAAATATCTCACGAAATAAGCATCAAACGAAAAAACTACAAAGAACGAAACATGTCTAGCTTGAAGGAGGAAACCAGATGGCGCTATGGTTGGCTCGCTAGATGGCGCTGCCATAGATCAAATGGATATCAACTGCGTTTTTTTTTAAAAATAGGAATCCCCATTTTTTACTGATAGTTGGCGCAGTAATAGTCAAAAACATATGGCTCACAATTTTAGACGAACAGTTGGCAACAAGGTAGATTTTTTAAATTAAAATACAGTACGTAGGTACGGTTGAACATTTTATTACGGTTATTCCAACGTGATACATGTACCTTTGTGAACTTATCATTTCTGACAACACATGCTGTTACAGCGTGATCACCTGTAAATACCACATTAATACAATGAATGCTCAAAATGATTTCCGTCAACCTCAATGCATCTGGCAATACGTGTAACGACATTCCTCTCAACAGCGAGTAGTTCGCCTTCCGTAATGTTCGCACATGCATTGACAATGCGCTGACCCATGTTGTCACGCGTTGTCGGTGGATCGCGAT
Source organism: Schistocerca serialis cubense (assembly GCF_023864345.2). Lineage (NCBI taxonomy): Eukaryota > Metazoa > Arthropoda > Insecta > Orthoptera > Acrididae > Schistocerca > Schistocerca serialis. The sequence continues at coordinate 798,440,934 of NC_064638.1, forward strand.
AGCAAATCAACTTTCCCCACAGAAAGAAATCCGGGGACGTCAGATCCGGTGAACTTGCGGGTCATGGTATAGTGCTTCGACGACCAATCCACCTGTCATGAAATATGCTATTCAATACCGCTTCAACCGCACGCGAGCTGCGTGCCGGGCATCCATCATGTTGGAAACACATCGCCATTCTGTCATGCAGTGAAACATCTCGTAGTAACATCGGTAAAATATTACGTAGGAAATCAGCATACATTGCACCATTTAGATTACCATCGATAAAATGGGGGCCAATTATCCTTCCTCCCATGATGCCGCACCATACATTAATCCGGCAAGGCCGCTACTTGTCGCAGCCATCGTCGATTTTCCGTTGCCCAATAGTGCATACTATGCCGGTTTACGTTACCGCTGTTGGTGAATGACGCTTCGTCGCTAAATAGAACGCGTGCAAAAAATCTGTCATCGTCCCGTAATTTCTCTTGTGCCCAGTGGCAGAACTGTACACGACTTTCAAAGTCGTCGCCATGCAATTTCTGGTGCACAGAAATATAGAACGAGTGCAATCGATGTTGATGTAGCATTCTCAACACCGACGTTTTTGAGATTCCCAATTCTCGCGCAATTTGTCTGCTGCTGATGTACGGATTAGCCGCGACAGCAACTAAAACACCTACCTGGGCATCATCATTTGTTGCAGGTCGTGGTTGACCTTTCATATGTGGCTGAACACTTCCTGTTTCCTTAAATAACGTAACTATCCGGCGAACGGTCCTGAAACTTGGATGATGTCCAGGATACCGAGCAGCATATATAGCACACGCCCGTTTGGCATTTTGTTCACAATAGCCATACATCAACACGATATCGACCTATCCCGCAATTGGTAAACGTCCATTTTAACACGGGTAATGTATCACGAAGCAAATACCGTCCGCACTGGCGGAATGTTACGTGATACCACGTACTTATACGTTTGTGACTATTACAGCGCTATCTATCACAAAGCGAAAAAAGTGGTCCAACTAAAACATTTATATTTCTTTACGTACTACACGAATATGTAATAAAAAATGGGGGTTCCTATTTAAAAAAAAAAAACGCAGTTGATATCCGTTTGACCTATGGCAGCGGCATCTAGCGGGCCAACCATAGCGCCATCTGGTTTCCCCCGTCAAGCTAGACAAGTTTGGTTCTTTGTAATTTCTTCGTTTGACGCTTATTTCGTGAGATATTTGGTCCGGCCACGATCAAGGGACCACCCTGTACATATTAAGAAATTATAAAGACGTACAAAACGAACGTAAATCTCTAAAAGGTTAAGAACCGTTAAAGTAGATAGATCTCCGCTGTCAATTATTTGACAATGGATATAGCCTAGGTGTTATAATATGTAATAATTTCCAGTATAGTAAGTGATACACAAGACATTTACTGTGCACTCAGTAGTGACGTAAGTTAACAGTACTGCCATGGTACAAACATGAAGAGTTGGTCGAAGACCTTCTCTAAACCTCTTCATTATATGTTACAAAGTATATCGGTCATGAGTTGATTAATTGCTGATTGCAGGAGACTAGGCTATCTTTGGTGAACTTTTTTGATACTTCCTCTTGTAAACAGAAAGCGGGACACGAAGTTGCCGTTACAAATATAGAAGAACATCTATCTCACAACAAGGAAGTACAAACCCATTCAATACCTAGATGGGAAACAGTACATCTACATCTACATCTACATCTACATGATTACTCTGCAATTCACATTTAAGTGCTTGGCAGAGGGTTCATCGAACCACAATCATACTATCTCTCTACCATTCCACTCCCGAACAGCGCGCGGGAAAAACGAACACCTAAACCTTTCTGTTCGAGCTCTGATTTCTCTTATTTTATTTTGATGATAATTCCTACCTATGTAGGTTGGACTCAACAAAATATTCTCGCATTTGGAAGAGAAAGTTGGTGACTGAAATTTCGTAAATAGATCTCGCCGCGACGGAAAACGTTTTTGCTGTAATGACTTCCATCACAACTCGCGTATCATAACTGCCACACTCTCTCCCCTATTACGTGATAATACAAAACGAGCTGCCCTTTTTTGCTACGATGTCCTCCGTCAATCCCACCTGGTAAGGATCCCACACCGCGCAGCAATATTCTAACAGAGGACGAACGAGTGTAGTGTAAGCTGTCTCTTTAGTGGACTTGTTGCATCTTCTAAGTGTCCTGCCAATGAAACGCAACCTTTGGCTCGCCTTCCCCACAATATTATCTATGTGGTCTTTCCAGCTGAAGTTGTTCGTAATTTTAACACCCAGGTACTTAGTTGAATTGACAGCCTTGAGAATTGTACTATTTATCGAGTAATCGAATTCCTACGGATTTCTTTTGGAACTCATGTGGATCACCTCAGACTTTTCGTTATTTAGCGTCAACTGCCACCTGCCACACCATACAGCAATCTTTTATAAATCGCTTTGCAACTGACACTGGTCTTCGGATGACCTTACTAGACGGTAAATTACAGCATCATCTGCGAACAACCTAAGAGAACTGCTCAGATTGTCACCCAGGTCATTTACATACATCAGAGGTCCCAGGTCGCTTCCCAGGGGAACACCTGATATCACTTCAGTTTTACTCGATGATTTCATAATGATCCATGAGTTGTATAAGAACAAACATCAGTCTCAACATAAACGTAATGTGCATGCTGTTGATAACATAAAACTGACTAAAAATAAAATTCTTACAAATAGGTACAAATTGTCAACTACCATTATTTACAGCCTAGTTACAGTAATCAACTTTTACCATTAGGTAACGATTATGTGTGAAGGACCACATGAATCGTCAATGTCATATCAAAAAAATGGTTCAAATGGCTCTGAGCACTATGGGACTTAACATCTATGGTCATCAGTCCCCTAGAACTTAGAACTACTTAAACCTAACTAACCTAAGGACATCACACAACACCCAGTCATCACGAGGCAGAGAAAATTCCTGACCCCGCCGGGAATCGAACCCGGGAACCAGGGCGTGGCAATGTCATATCACTTTTATTGTTTGTTTTGAGAAACGATATCTAGTTGTAATATTACTATCACGAAAATGTAACAAACCACAGCATAATCAAACGAGTGACTAAATTTGGCTTTATGGACAGCTGGTAGCAAGTACATACAACAGTAATGATAGTCACACAATTTTCCTTTTAAAAACGTAATGTAGCTATAAGGCATTAAATGATTCGCCACTGGGTTATTTAAGACGCTAGTATAAAATTACTCCTAATACAGGTATATAATTGTCAAGCAACATATTTACTTGTAGGCATATTGACCGAAGAAGCATTACAAGGAACGGAGACTCAGGTTACAGTTGACTTATCCCACAGATTTATATAAAAAATGAGGGTTTAGATAATTTAAAATGCCATAACAATGTCCACGAAGAATAAGTAAGTGCCAAATTAACACACAGTTTGGAGCAAATATGAGGCCACATACTTACATGTGCACACAAGTATGCAAGTGCTGACGATTAATGAGCATGATGCATATAAAATATGACAGTATTGTATCTGTTGGATAGACATAGGGCATATTATTCATTAAGATGTGAAAAGAACTATCATGAATAATAGAGGCATGTTTCATACAAAAGACAACTTATTGACTAGAAACTGACAACTAATGGTCAAACATGCATTTCATGAATTACTCGATGGCTGTAAACAGTCAAATAGCAAAGACATTCGTACGCACGGCATTTCAAAGTCTTTGCAGACATAATGTTCGCTGGCGCTTCCCAGCGACACTAGGCAACCGTTAGCATTCCCCAGCCCTGGGACGACGAGTATTTCCTCGAACTAGCAGGGTCTGTCTACAGGTTGTGCAGCATACTAAATACCCCACTAACTTGACAGAGTGTTTTTCAATGTTAAAATCGTAAGAATGAGTGTTTCTGTGCGGAGAAGAGTATTTTAGAAGCGAATCAGGAACGTTTTTGCATGGCCTATGCACTGCTGCCTCTCAGGAGCATAACAGCCTCAAACGACGTCTGGAAAGTGTCAGCGAACGGTTTGTCTCTCACAAAATTTGTTCCCCATGACGTGATCTCCTGGACGTTTGTCTCAAAGACTTTGAAATAACTTGTATACAGGCTGCGCGTCTAGTCCTCTGTAACAGACTGGATCTACCACCGTCCTCCTTGCTCTGTTCGCCAGTCCATTCCTCAAGTAGCCGATAATGGGTCTCGATAGAAAGCCATTTTTATTTTTTTACTTATTGTTGCTTCACCACCTCAAACTTTGCTCGAAAATATAAAAAAAATACAAAAAACTAAAAAAATACAGTTATCTGCCGTTTCTCAATACTACGTGTAATTTACAGTATAGTGTTCACGGAATAAAAGTGAGGGAAAATATAAGAAACTTGTCAAGAAAATGATGAAGTGGGACGAGTCCTAGCACATTTAACCTTGTGCTTACCAGAATATCAGCATATTTTTGCCTACTAGTCGGGCCTTTCAGGACTGTGTTGTTCAAACTGACACTATTTTCACTACTTATTATGTGCACCATATTTGAGATATAACTATTCTTGAACCAATTTTATTTATTTAAGGATTAAATTTTTTAAAAACACAATTTATTTTTACTGGTGGCTATTTAAGGAAATATAGTTTCTTCTAATTCTACACCAATAGTTTTTATAATATCATTCTTATTTCAAGTTTCCGCAGGGTCCACGGACAATAGCAGGATGTTCTAACTGTACAGGTTTGGCGCACTTATAACATATAATCTGACATTTTCTCTCTTTCTTGAGTACGCAATAAGCACCTCTTTTGCTTTTCTTAGTCGGCACTTTTGCTGTACTTCCTCGGTCGGGTGCTACTAACAAATTCATTGACGTCTTTACCCCCGCTACTTAGTTTCCCAAATTGATGATAAAAGTCCGACGTCTCATTATTCTGTTGGTAGTCAACATCATTCAAATAATGTATTCACTACACTTACACTGATCATGTTGCAAAAATATCACCAACGTCCAACGCCTTCTTTTCTCTTCACACTGTAGCTTCGTATCCTCTGCTTCATGGCGTCAACGCCACCTTTTGTGGCACCTTAATTCCTTATAACTTCACACTTCTTTACTTCTGATGGTGATACCTCTGCATAACATAAGAAACTAATATAGAGTCTACTTCAGGTTCTTTAGGTGTAATAAAATCGGCAAGTAGTTCACTTGTACTTTTTTTTATAGTAATGACTACTATCATCTCTTTTGACTAAAAATAATCAGCTAAATTGAGAGATGTAAAAAATTATTACAGGTGATACTACGTCCATATTTTTCAAGTTCAGTCACAAGAGGTTTCATAACATTCTCTCCACAGTCTCACGTCTCTGGTTTTTTTCTCCTTCCCCAGTAGCTTGTACTTTCACGAACTGCCAGAACATCGTTCCGTATCTACCAAGTGTTGATGGTATGTATTGTCTAAATGGACACCGACCTCGATATATGACCAACTGTTCATCCACAGTCATACTCCATCCTGAAATGTAGGCATACCTCTGGGTAGTTTCTCGCATCTCAAAATCTTCTCTGATTCCAGTTTGTCACTTGAGATATCCTCAGGTCGAGCTACTGCATTGTCAAAACTCTCTCAGAATAGAATAGAATAGACATAACTTCACTGAACAGTGGTTGGCCATTCTCGACACTCCAAAACTGACTGATATAGTCATTTCTCGACTTGTAAACAACTGTCAGGCACAGAACACCAAGAAACTTTTTCATTTCATGCTAACTTATTTCCATCTAGACCTTGTAAACGCTTAGACCTTCCTTGTTGGTCCACATACACAGTTTCTCAATGAGGGTTCCACGAGAGAACAATATAAGACAAGACCGTTCATTATCACAGTTCCTAATCGAATATCTTCTAGGTCTTTGGTCTCCTTTCAATACATTCTTTTTGCTTTGTCCAACAGAAATTCCAACCTGAGGGGCTGTAGCTCATATTTCATTATTTCACTCACATTGCGAGAAAACAATAAATCACAGCAGAATTTGCACTAGATTTTTCTTATCCTACTTCGTAAATGGATTCTTCATGGTCGTCGTCATCTTCGTGTTGTTCTGAGCTTTCAGCGACATCTGCCTCACTATCGTTATTACTGTAAAATTCAAATTCATTAGGTTGGTTTTTAAAATCAGAAGACTGCTCCAATAATACCACTATTTCATCATCTGATAGTACTCCTCATTCTCACTTTGTAGAACAGACGATACGGTTATGAATAATGCACCAAAATAAACATGTACTTATCAAAAGGCGCCCTGTTGAATGTTGAAAGAACAGCAACGCGGGTTAACAATACCTAATGACTTAACAGACGGTGCGCATACAGGCATCTGGTTGTTTAAAGACTGCTACTTACCGCATGGGCTTGCGAACTCTGTACGGGTGGAAACGTGAACCAACACGTTAACACAAATCCATAGGTAAACTTTTATACTTATTTTCCAAAATTGTGACTAACAAGATAAATTAGAAGAAGTCTTAAAGTTTCATTAAACTGAAGGACCTCTGAGGACGTTGGTAGTTATAGGGATAAGCTTGTTTCTGACTTAGTCTTAGGTGTTATTTTTCCTTTACGAAAAAACTGTAATTCCCAACCAAACAGTGAAGAGAGAAAACCTTTGACCTTGAATTAATTTGAGGGAGACGTGCGGATAACTGTTTGTTTCTTCGAAAATAAAGTCGAAAATTGTTAATTTTCTCTGGAAAAAGTGATGCATAAAGTTGAAAGTGACATCCATCCAAACATAAAAACTGTGAAAGTATAACTTTTTAAAATATGTAGAAGCAACAATCTGATAACTACAAATCCAAATATTATGATAGCTACTTCTTTCTTCGACTCAGTTGTGTTTATTGTTGTTTTTTTACTTGGTACGCATTTCTAATGACTCAAGAAGCAATAAACACAGCTGAATGAAGCAAAAAATAGTAAGAGAATATTCTTCGTTGTCCTTAACACAGTATTTAACAAATTATTTCCCCAGTTTTTCCGGCACAATGTAAACATGAAGCTCTTGTCGATGTGCTTTACTGAAACCTAAATCCACTTGAACCTGCTTACTGTAGACAAGCCTTGCTCTCCGTCTACAACTCCTCTGTCACCAGACTGAGGATTCCTTGGCGTTCCAGTATGTCTTCTATAAACTGAGCTCTTCTTTTAGTCAACCGAAGCTTCCGGTTCTATACTGGCACCAGTATGCGAATATAATGAGAATGATCGCATGAGCCTAATCGTAGCAAGAAGATTTTAAGTCAATCGTTTTCAAGTGAATACCTACGAGGGTTGAATGAAAAGTAACGCCTTCACCGTCGTTAATTGGGTTTGAATGGGAATATTTTAATAAATCAAGCACATAAATAATCCTTAGAATGTGATCTTTAAGTACCAATACTCACTTTTGCACATAGTCGTCACCCAATTGGATACATTTCTGCCAACGATGAACAAGTTTTCTGAAGCCGTCACGGAAGAAGTGGACACTCTGTTTACGCAACCACAGTCTCGCAGTTCTCTTAACATCTTCATCATTCTCCTGTCACAACTGAATGGAGAAAGGCGTCACCTTCATTCTCGTAACGAGAGAGGAGTCCCTGGCAAATTTCAAGTCTGTGCGCTTGCATTTCAGGAGTCACCATCCGGGTTACCCATCGTGCACAGATCTTCCAATAGCCAAACAAAGCAATAATGTGACCCACACGTTCTCGTGAAATGCCGATTGTGCTTGCAGTTTCTCTGTAAGTGATATAACGATCGTCCTGAATGAATTTGTCAACATTTTGCTTGTGAAACTCGGTGTCTGCAGTCACATGACGTCCAGCTCTTGTCATGCAGGTCAGATGTTCCCAACCCAACATCTTTAAACTTGCTCGCCCAACGACGCATAGTACTCACATCATCACAATCACCATAAACTGCTTTCATCCTCTGATGAATCTCCTTTGGAGTGAGACCTTCTGCTGTCAAGAATTCAATGACTGCACGTTGCTTAAATCGCATTGACCGACCTTCTGCGCAGGGTTCCATACTTTACACTGTAACAACACAACCGTTCAATGCTAAGGCTGCCCGCCAACTGGTGCTGTAGAGAAGAAGCTACAGAACAAGCCGGTACCTGCCGCATTCCAATGCTGCCAACTGTAGAAGAGTTGCGAAGGTGGAGGCATTACTGTTCAATCAACCCTCGTTCAACAAGTTACTTTAACACATAACTTTCCATACCCTCTGTTTCCTTTAATTGTGAATAATGTATGTAAAACAGTGCAATCACGCACAGTAAAGACCGAACGAAACGAGAGATACCATGAAATCCCGAGTAACATACAGAAAAATCCGATGACTTAATTTGATAAATCAAACGGTCGCCAGTCCCGCTGGACAATATCTGTTCGCTATCTAATCGATAATCGGAACAGTAATAATGACGTTCTTGCTTAAGTAAAAGTGTGTCAACAGAAAGCTTACTCACATATAACGAACACAACAACATGGTAGAAATAACAGCGGGAAAACATTAGTAATTGTTCCGTTATGAAAACCGAAAGTAATAATTTGGAGTAATAAGTAAATGCTCGTTGCCCGGCCGGTTAGCCGTGCCGTCTAACGCACGGCTTTCCGGATTGGGAAAGAGCGCCTGGTCCCCGACACGAATGCGCCCGGCGGAGTTGTGTCGACGTCCGGTGAGCCGGCCAGTCTTTGGATGGTTTTTAGGCGGTTTTCCATCTGCCTCAGCGAATGTGGGCTGGTTCCCCTTATTCCACCTCAGTTACACTATGTCGGCGACTGCTGCGCAAACAAGTTCTCCACGTACGTGTACACCACCATTACTCTAGCACGCAAACATAGGGGTTACACTCGTCTGGTGTGGAGACGTTCCGTGGGGGCGTCCACCGGGGACCGAACCGCACAATAACCCTGAAAGAGTGGTTCGGTGTGGGGCGGCGGAGGGGTGAAGTGGACTGCGTCAGTAGTCGTGGGGTTGTGGAGCCTCTCCGTCGTTTCTAGGCCCCCGGTTAACGTACAATACAATACAAAATGATCGTTAATGAAATGTTTGACTTATGAAAACCATTATGGCAAAAATCTAAGTTTACTCTCAGTAACGTATACTTACATGTACAAAGCTCAAGAAATTTGCAAATGAAGCCCATTGACGTTCCTCATCTTAAGTAATTTGGAAGTTACATGAATGTACAAACAACAGTCGAATACAGAAAGCCCGCAACACTTGTATAAAATTTAAGAAAATTCTCCCGAGTATAGACTTAAACATCTGTGAAATTGGATTAATCGCAGAATGCTAAAAATACCATGGACAGCAAAAATAACCAATACCGAAAAATTGTGAAGAATACGCAGATGGCGAGAAATGTAAACAACGTATAAAAAACAGTGTACCTGGGACGAAATTAGCTCTCGAATAGCGAAACATGTATATCTAGAGTAGATAAGAGAAGGGAAGATTGAGGGTAAAAGAAGAAAAGGATTTCCAAGTGCCAATCAAGCACTGTGGATTGCAGTTAATAATGCATCGTGTGGTCGCCAACAACCAATAATGGATAAAAGGAAGACGAATATGAAGAAGAAAAGCAGAGAAAGAAGTTACTTCAGTTGGACTGTAATAATGGTAATGGTATCTGATTATTTATGGAACAGAATAGCTAAATTATTGAGTTGCCATTACTGATCAGTCTCAATCATAATTTTAACAAGAGAACCTGACAATATTACTCATTTTAAATTTTTCTCTGACAAATCAACGATACGATTTTCCAATAGTAGTAAAGGTAAGTATGACGTAAGAGAAAGATGAGATTAGGGAGCTAGAGTTTTAGCGTAATTATTATTACTTGACAGCTCACTCGGAGTCACTGGGTGTACCTCACAATATTTCTAATTTAAACGATAACGAACACACAGTTCGTCGGAGATGTTGAGACATCGAAGTCTGCAACAAAGTTCGGTTGGGAGCGCTGCAAGATCCATGAGCTATTTTATATTCACGTGACAAACCCTAATTCTAGGGCTATATTTTATTTTTGACACATGGATCCATGCCGACAATTGTAAAAATGGCGATGGTACATTAGTCCTTACTAATGTAAAATTGCTACCTTCTGAAGAATTTCTTTAACCATTGCAACTGGTCGGCTGTTTATAATTTTATTACGTGAAACCGTTGCTGTTGTGCAGCTATGTTTAAAATATTACAGATAATAGTGTTAAAAACATGTAGTTACCTGTTTATAAGAGATACTGGAAGTGGTGGCCATGAGCCTCCAGTCATCGCTGACTTCGTGTGATGACGTTATCAACAACACGCTGTAGTTCTGCAGGCTTGTTGTTTTTAATTTCTCTAGTAATATTCCCTTTAAGATCGTCTATTATGCGAGGATTGCCACCATGCGTTTTGCTTTTTAGTCCGCTCCATAAATAAAAATCACATGAGTTAAGTCCAGGGACTTAAAGAGTCCAGAAGCCTCTTCTACTGACAACTTTCTTCAGGAAACACGTTCGTGATTTGGGCAATTCTGTGGTAAGATATTTGAACGGTTTCTCCATTTTGTTGGAACATTGCACGTAGTTTCTTTTTGGCATTTGTTAATTGTGCATAGAATTAGCCAAAGATCTCTAGATATCTCTCTCTGTTTAAGATGTAACTGAAAAATAAGGGACCAGTCAAGTGTTCCGGACAACGCGCACCAGACACCTATCTTCTCTGAGTGTAGAGGTTCTTCAAGTAGAGCATGTGGGTTGTCCTGCGACCAGTATCAGCAATTCTGGCAGTTAACATAACCTTTGCGAGCATCGTCTCCTTCTTGATACGATCTTCTGACTCGTTTCGGAGGAACCCCGTCTTCCGCTAGCCTCCTCCTGTGAAATAACTACTGTTTCGTAGTAACCGGCGCTGGTAGGTTCACAAACAAGGGTTTATTATTGCAATTACAAATTTGACTTCTGATCGACTACAATTTCTTAAAATGCATAACACGTTTTCATAATGCTTCAGAGTCATGTCCAGTTCTGTGTTTTCTACTGATCTCCATAGTTACCAAGTCCCACGATCACAGAACTTCGCCATCAATGGAGTTCCATGACACGCCGCACTGCCCTGCAGATTTTGAGTCCTGCCTGCTCTGACGTCACGAGCAGCCGCCTGGCGCCCCCAAAATATCTCCAACATAAATTACCACACTAACCCAAACACAACCTAATATACTTTATACTATAAGTATTATTACTTGAACCTAGTTTTTAGCAATTCAGTTCTCAGCCTTATATATACATTCCTGTAAACACAAACACACACGATCTTGAAATGTCAGATCAGCAGTAGGAGTGTGTATCATCAACTCCAACTGACCATCATGCGCATTTCAACCCTTACACCTTACAAATGAAACCAGGCCTCATCTGACATGAAGTAAAGCAACGAGTCCAAGTAACCGTTAGCAACTGATGTAAACAGCCAGATAACAGTAATTGACTCTTTTTTTTCTTCTTGATCCTCAAATTTCAACTCTTACAACACAATCACACAATAGGCTTTTAATTTCATTTCATTTAGTACACTATGACACCATGTACGAGATACACCAACCTGCGGTGATAACCTCCTTATCGACTTGCGGGGACCTCCTGTAAGGTCTATGGGAATTCTGTCTGTGGCTTCAAGGATACTCACTGGCGGTCGCCTATTCCTCTGCAAGTTCTGAAAGGCTCCTACAATCCTCCATTTTTTGTGCAGATCTTGAACAGTGCTGATCATGGGGAGTTTCCTGCCAGGATACTTCGCTTGGAACACTTCTTTACACTCATTGACGGAGCCTATCTTTATGTAATGCTCCACAATATCAAATGGTTGTTCTTATGCCAACAGCCTCATTTCTGTAACAACTCAATAATACGAGCTTCTCTCAACGACCGACGCACGAACACACAGCACTACTCAACTTTACGATAAAATTCAGTGTAGCCAACTTGCGAAACAGTGCTGCCATTTCACACCCTATATTATATGTTACATGTGACAAAATTCTTTTTTGTCGTCTTTACTGTTGAGTCGTGGTACACGGCTAATTCTTTGATCGCAAAACACTGACTACACGAAATGCAAGTGTAATACTCGAAACCAAGTCCCAGGATAGTCGATTACGAGGTATAAGAGAGAAATTTGCCGGCACAGTAAACATCACCAAGTCTGAACATCATGATTAAACGGATTTTTGAGAGAAGTCGCCCAAAGTCTTGATTATGAAACACACTTTGCCGGTTTTCAGTCGTCTATCCCAGTAACTATGACACACTCCTCACTGCTGATCAGTATTCGTTCTAAAAGACTGAACGGCCGCTTCAGAAAACTTGTATGATAACATTTGATCAGATATTGTATCTATAAACTGTCGATACTCCATCAAGTCGAAATTGAAACCCCATACGCTTAAATATTGTCATGAGAATGGATGAAAAACAGTGTGCAGATCATTACTTTTTTAATTCATGATGACTAGTTTCGATATGAAGAATAGATGATCTATATATGTAGTGCTGCCACGTGCAGTCTAGCAGTAATGGTCACACTTCCATCCCACTTATCGCGTAGCGTGATGCCGTATGGAGCACTTTAAGTGGAGTGTCCATAAATTCTTGGCCACACACCGCAATTCCATCACCAGTATAACTGAAAACAATTCAGATATGACAATATTGTATGCTGGGTTCTCTGCAGCTTGTATCCATTTGTTAAAAAGTACTTGTTGTACACGCCGAGCTGTATTAAAAAGTTAATTGCTAATTAAATACTTTTGAATGCAGCTCATGGTATACTACAAGATGTCTTATAACCAACTTTAAATGCTTGTACATAATTCAGGGTGATCAAAATATATCGAGTAACGCAAGTCACTCATTAAACCTTTAGCAGTGTCAATGCTTACAGACAGGTATACAGGGTGGTCCATTGATAGTGACCGGGCCAAATATATCACGAAATAAGCATCAAACGAAAAAAACTACAAAGAACGAAACTCGTCTAGCTTGAAGGGGAAAACGAGATGGCGCTACGGTTGGCCCGCTAGATGGCACTGCCGTAGGTCAAATGGATATCAACTGCGTTTTTTTAAAATAGGAACCCCCATTTTTTATTACATATTCGTGTAGTACGTAATGAATGGTTTAGTTGGACCACTTTTTTCGCTTTGTGATAGATGGCGCTGTAATAGTCACAAACGTGTAAGTACGTGGTGTCACGTAACATTCTGCCAGTGCGGACGGTATTTGCTTCGTGATACATTACCCATGTTAAAATGGACCGTTTACCAATTGCGGAAGAGGTCGATATCGTGTTGATGTATGGCTATTGTGATCAAAATGCCCAACGGGCGTGTGCTATGTATGCTGCTCGGTATCCTGGACGACATCATCCAAGTGGTTCCCATGCAGTCGACATCGGACCACAGTCACCTCTGAAGGCCCCACAGATTTGGATGCACAATGCGAACACTTTCATACTTTGTTTGGTGATGATAACGCAGTCTCGCGAGTAAGTAGCATCTCCATGTGCTTCACAGTGATCACTCAAAATCTGACGCAGTTAACGCCTCTTACATACTTTACAGGGCCTGGTAACAACACTAAACATGAATAACACTAATGTTCTATGGTGGCTGTTATAGCTGTTACAGAGAATTGCAGCTGTAACCATTTACATACCCCCCCATGGTGCGTGAGTGTAAGAAGTCACAATGATATCCGACCATGTCCTCTGGGTGCCTCACTTTTTTTGGGACGCAGTGTATAACACGTAATTGGAAGGTTGAGAAGCACTGCCGGTCGCTGTGGCCGAGCGGTTCTAGGCGCTTCAGTCCGGAACCGCGCTGCTGCTACGGTCGCAGGTTCGAATCCTGCCTCGGGCATGGATGTGTGTGACGTCCTTAGGTTAGTTAGGTTTAAGTAGTTCTAAGTTCTAGGGGACTGATGACCTCACATGTTAAGTCCCATAGTGCTCAGAGCCATTTGAACCATTTTTTGAGAAGCACTATGTTAAGAAAACATTTGGTCCACACCTCGGTACTGTGGTTTGTTACAGAGGCTGCGGCGTACAACGCCAGCTGCGAGCAGAGCTGGGAGTGTTCCGAGGCGATGGGCAGCCTGGGGCGCTGCAACTCCACGAACGGGCGCTGCGTCTGCGACCCGACAGCACACTACTACAACTACACCTGCTACCGCACGCTGCGTAAGTACTCGCTGCTACTGGACTCGCATTCGGGAGGACGGCGGTTCAATCCCGCGTCCGGCCATCCTGATTTCGGTTTTTCGTGATTTCCCTAAATCGCTCCAGGCAAATGCTGGGATGGTTCCTTTGAAAGGGCACGGCCGACTTCCTTCCCCGTCCTTCCGTAATCCAATGAGACCGATGACCTCGCTGTCTAGTCTCCTTCCCCAAACAAACCAACTCGCTGCTGGCCGCAGCTGCGCCGATGCAGGGCGAGGGCGCTGCGAATAAGAAGCGACCCGCTTCAGTGCGCCACTATAGACTTCCGCTCAGTGGTAGTCAACCTGGTCTCTACCGCCCACTAGTGGATGTTCCACCATTAATAGTCAGTGACAAGCGGTACTGGGTTTCAAAATATTTTCATTAAGTTTTCAAAAAATTTTCTCCTAATGATTTCATAAGTTGTTGTTGTTGTGGTCTTCAGTCCTGAGACTGGTTTTATGCAGATCTCCATGCTACTCTATCCTGTGCAAGCTGCTTCATCTCCCAGTACGTACTGCAGCCTACATCCTTCTGAATCTGCTTACTGTACTCATCTCTTCGTCTCCCTCTACGATTTTGACCCTCCACGCTGCCCTCCAATACTAAATTGGTGATCCCTTGGTGTCTCAGAACATGTCCTACCAACCGATCCCTTCTTGCTTGCTCAATATACAGATTGAATAACATCCGGGAGAGGCTACAACCCTGTCTCACTCCCTTCCCAACCACTGCTTCCCTTTCATGTCCTTCGACTCCTATAACTGCGATCTGGTTTCTGTACAAATTGTAAATAGCTTTTCGCTCCCTGTATTTTACCCCTGCCACCTGCAGAATTTGAAAGAGAGTATTCCTGTCAACATTGACAAAAGCTTTCTCTAAGTCTACAAATGCTAGAAACGTAGGTTTGCCATTCCTTAATCTATTTTCTAAGATAAGTCGTTGGGTCAGTATTTACTCACGTGTTTGAACATTTCTACGGAATTCAAACTCATCTTCCCCGACGTCGGCTTCTACCAGTTTTTATATTCGTCTGTAAAGAATTCGCGTTTGTATTTTGCAGCCGTGGCTTATTAAACTGATAGTTCGGTAATTTTCACATCTGTCAACACCTGCTTTCTTTGGGATTGGAATTAATATATTCTTCTTGAAGTCTGAGGGTATTTTGCCTGTCTCATACATCTTGCTCACCAGATGATAGAGTTTTTCCAGGGCTGGCTCTCCCAAGGCTATCAGTAGTTCTAATGGAGGCAAAATAGATTGACTCCCCCTGCTTTAGCTGACTATCTAATCAGTAAGCTAACGTACATCCCCCATTAAAGTGCTCAAACTAAGGCTTGCAATACCTTAACGACTTCCAAGGTTAGTTTATTTTATACCTCTTTTTCAGTACTTCTACATCTACATAGATACTCCGCGAGGCACCGTAGTTGTTTGGCGGAGGGTACCCTGTACCACTACTAGTCATTTCCTTTCCTGTTCCACTTGCATACAGAGCGTGGGAAAAACGACTGGCTATATGCCTCCGTTCGAGCCCTAATTTCTCGGATCTTATCTTCGCGGTCCTCACGCGCAGTGTACGTTGGCGGTAGTAGAATCGTTCTGCAGTCAGCTTAAAACGCTGGTTCTCTAAATTTTCGCAATAGCCTTTCTCGAAATGAACGTCCCTTTTCCTCCAGCGATTCCCATTTGAGTTCCCAAAGCATCTCGGTAACACTTACGGTTGTTCGAATCTACCGCTAACAAATCTAGCACCCCACCTCTGCCGCGCGAGATTAGCCGAGCGGTCTGAGGCGCTGCAGTCACGGACTGTGAGGCTGGTCCCGGCGGAGGTTCGAGTCCTCTCTCGGACATGGGTGTGTGTGTTTGTCCTTAGGATAATCTAGGTTAAGTAGTGTGTAAGCTTAGGGACTGATGACCTTAGCATCACACATTTTTTGAGCCCACCTCTGAATTGGTTCGATATCTTCCTTCAATCCGACCTAGTATGGATCCCAAACACCCGAGTAGTGATAAAGAGTAGGTCACACCAGCTCGCTATATTTGAGCTCCATTACAGGTGAATCACTCTTTCTTAAAATATTCTGAATAAACCAAAGTCGACCATTCGCCTACCCTATACTCGTTCTACACTGAAGAGCCAAAGAAACTGGTACAGTTGCCTAATATTGTGTAGGGCCCCGTCGAGCACGTAGAAATACCACAACAAGACATGGCATGGACTCGACTGTCTGAAGTAGTGTCGGAGGGAACTGACATCATGAATGCTGCAGGGCTGTTCGTAAATCCTTAAGAGTACGAGAGGGTGGAGATCTCTTTTGAACAGTACGTTGGAAGGCATCCCAGATATGCTCAATAATGTTATGTCTGGGAAGTTTTGGTGACCAGCGGAAGTGTTCAAACTCAGAAGAGTATTCCTGAAGCCAATCTGCAGCAATTCTGGACGTGTTGGGTGTCACATTGTACTGGTGGAATTCCGAAGTCCGTCGGAAGGCGGAATGGACATGAATGGGTGCAGGCGATCAGACAGGCTGCTTGCGTACGTGTCACCTGTCGGAGTCGTATGTAGGCGTATCAGGAGCCCCGTATCACTCCAAATGCACACACCACCCACCATTACAGAGCTTCCACCAGCTTGAACAGTCCCCTGATGATATGCAGGGTCCAGGTATTCATGAGGTTGTCTCCATACCCGTACACATCCATCCGCTTGATACAATTTGAACCGAGATTCGTCCTACCATGCAACATGTTTCCAGTCATCAACTCTCCAATGTCGGTGTTGATAGGCCCAGGTGAGGCGTAAAGCTTTGTGTCGTGCAGTCATCAAGGGTACACGAGTGGGCCTTCTGCTCCGAAAGCCCATATTGATGAAATTTCGTTGAATGGTTCGCACGCTGACGCTTGTTGCTGGCCCAGCATTGAAATCTGTAGCAATTTACGGAAGGGCTGCACTTCTGTCACGTTGAACGTTTCTCTTCAGCCGTCCCATTCTTGCAGGATCTTTTTCCGGCCGCAGCGATGTCGGAGATTTGATGTTTTACAAAATTCCTGATATTCACGATACATGCGTGATGTGGTCGTAGGGAAAAATCGCAACTTTAGTACTACCTCGGCGATGCTGTCTCCCATCGCTCGTGCGTAACACCACGTTCAAACTCAATTAAATCTTGATAACCTGCCATTGTAGCAGCAGTAACCGATCTAACAATTGCACCACACTCTTGTTGTCTGTATAGGCATTTCTAACCACAGCGCCGTTTCCTGCCTGTTTACATATCTCTGTATTTGAATACGCATACCTATAACAGTTTCTTTTGGTCTTCAATGTATTTCATATCGCTTTCCAACGTTACGCCCAGATATTTAAACGACTACACTGTGTTAAGCAGAACACTAGTAATACTGTAATCGACCATTACATGTTTAATCTTCCTGCTCATCCGCATTAACTTACATTTTTTTCACATCTAGAGCTAGCTGCCATTCAGTACTCTGTAACCACACAGTATCGATGGTGGAGGTAAAAATAATCCTGCATTCTTGCTTGGTAGAGCCACTAAGGGACATGGCGGTGATCAGTCTATCAACATGCCTCGACGAATCATATCTACATAAGACGGTGCGCACTTTGCCGCTTCGCAAGAAAACGGGCTGTCAGCACCTTAAGTTGCCCGCCATACTGACGTATGCTACATTTATGTCTTTGATATATTCGGCCACTTACTTCAGACAGAAAACATAGAAGATCGACTCGCGGCTGCTCTCGGTCAATGCCACCAGATACCTGAAAATCATGACTCGTAGATGTCTCGTGTGCGCTGCCTCTTCCGAGACAACTGCGCCAAGAAAGTGGCCAACAAAACGTCTGAAACTGAACACGGATGAATGGCTTTGAATTCTCTTCATCGAAGGGTGCAAGATTTGTCTCACCCGCAATGACTGTCATACAAGAGAGGAGGGATGCAGTGCTGAGTTTAACAGGGAAGTGGGTCAACCATATTCTGAGCCACTTTAATGAAAACATGTTCGACACCTCTCTTTGCTATCGACGGTAATGCGAGGGCCGTCCAGTATCGCTATAGGATTCTTTAACCTATTTTCGTGTCCTACAGTGAACGTTTTGGTGATGGGTTCGTCTTTTAACCCTTTGAGTCCCAATAACATAAGAAAACGTAATTATATTTTTTTCACATAATTGATATTTATGATCATAGTACGCTTCGAAAACAAGAAGAAATTAGCAGAAACTAAACAGTCACTTGTTTTAAGGTTGTGGTCTCACTTTGGAGCCACCCGGACAAACAGTTTTCAACAGCCAATCCTTTTACGAGATAAATTTGAAAACAATGTCGCATTCTTCCTAAACACAATTTCACATATCTAAACTTCCATAAACTAAAATGCCTAAAACAAATTGTTGTCCTAAATAACAAGCAAAAATGGGCCTTAAATTAAATAAATTTCTATCAAAAGTATATACTGCTCCCGTGGTTTCATTTCGAAACCACTCATAAAAGCGATAGTACAAATTCAAATTTACTCAACAATAACTTTAGATATATTTACCGCCACCGTCAGTTATCTCCTCAGTATGATTACTGTATAAAAAACCAGATGTCATTATCTCCTACAATTACGTAACACATCTCCGAGCCGACTGTTCTAAGTGTCCGCTACAATGCACTACACTCGCAGGGGTACTCAGTGTACCATACATGTGTCTGTCTTGCAGTAGCTTCGATGGCACTGGTACTCAAAAAAAGACAATAAAATGACCATGTCATGCAGTAGCCGAAGCCACTCACAGGGTTAAAGATGATAGTGCACGATAACATCGCTGCCATCTCGCCTACACTTTTGTCCACGTATCAGGAATCAACCGATTGAAACGGCAGTCTGTATCGGTTGGCGAGCAACTGATCCATCATTCCTGGAACCTCCTCGCACCTGGATGACTTCAGGGAGACCGCCATTGTAGTACAGAACAAACTTGAGCAGCAACGTATCGACCACATTAAAGACAACATGCCGAGGGGGGTCCAAGGATATCACAAAACATGCGGTGCAGCAACATGGCATTGAACATACGCACCGGACAAAAACATTCCCGCTCCTGGCAGACGTGACGCTTATGTCGTGTAACGCAGCCTTAGGTCCTCATAAAGACCTCATTTCAGGGAGGAACAGGGTCCACGAGTTTCTTCACGTATGGCGTATCTAACTAACTGATGATTAGATACCGTAGAGTCACCAGATTGCCGGGATGATTGCTACATTCAAAGTAGACATTTTATATGAGATTAAGATTGGGAGTTTAACGATACGAATTTTATGGCTCGCTGCATTTGAAAAGTCTCAAAATTTTGACTCACCGACCACACACTACACGTCCCCCGTCACCTACTATTTAATTTCCTTATTGTTTGGCCCACTTAACTTTATATGCTCGCGTGTGCAATGACGATCTGCGAGGTACACGCCTTCAAACGTCCAATCAGCACAGTTCTCTTCGCAATGATCGCTTGGAAACTGTTTCGTAAGGCTTATTCTTTAGTTCCCTCGGAAATCCTCTGCCCGACACTTAAATGTGCAGGTATCCATGTAGATGTAGATGTAAATGAACTGTTTCGTAGGCTTATTCTTCTGTTCCCTCCTCCTCTCGAATCACACACTTTCGCAGTTATACATGTGGTGCAAATTTCTACACCTTTCGAGTTACGAAAACAAAACTGTTTATGTTTCTTCGATTTACTGAAAACAGATTTATAGTGATATCATAATTTGTTAAAAATAAAAAATACAAGAAACGGATATTTAGAACGGTGGTAAAGGTCCTAAATTTTAAGGCTATGACGTCCAGTAAAATGATTTCGACATCAATTTCAGTTTCCACTTAAACTTACCATAAGAGCGAAAAGTATCCTACGCTGGATGTTTTTGGCATACTCACTCATCGTCGCTCCCTCCTTATCGTGCAGTTAATTTCATTTGCAAATATTGAGAAGCGGTCTGGATACGGAGTGACGAATATAGTGCGACAGCTGCGATACCACACATCACTTTGGCTGATTTCAATCGGCTCGTTTAGAATAGTTTCATTTGTGGTCTGATTTTCTTATTTACAAGTTTCCCATCATAACGAACATTAGCCTGTTCCATGCGTCTGTCTCTGTTACCGTGAGCTCAATGAGGAATTATTTTGTCCTTGAGGTCATTTTTGCACCGAATTTCTAGTGGAACATTTCTCACACAATGGAACAATGTCTATAGAACTTCCATTGGAAAATAATGTACTAAAATCGATTTTCATCAAGGGAACAGTTTTAAAACTTTCACTCAATGGCAGATTTCATCATAACCTGCTATAGTGTTTGCAAACTTAACTTCTGCTCGACGTCAGTATCATGCATGCCGGCGTTTGCCAGATAAAACGGGCTATCAAAGTTAAGGCAAAGTCCTTAGTCTGCATAATATTTCAAGTGTGTTTCTGAATTAAGCTTGCACTAAGATTTCACATTCCCCTCAGCCCTAAATTCTTTCTCATTTCCGGTACGTAACGTTTTCAGCTCAAATATTTTATCTTCACCTCTCCACGACTTATTAAAATTTAGAATTAAGTAAATTATAATACAATGTCAAATATTCAAAGATTGCTATTTGTTTATCGCTGATATTTTCCTCCGTAGTCCGATCTGATTCAGTGGCTGTACAGCTCTTTAGTAATCAGCGAAACCAATTGTTTCCACACTATCAGAACAAAATGGAAGATGATTTATATACAGAGTGAAACAAAGCTGTACAGAGAGACTTCGAGGTATTTGAGGGTGTCTTCAGAAACAAACTGAGTACAGGAACATCGTAAAATCACGCTACAGACCGTCGAAGCCACAGAGACCAACGCTTGCCGCTAGCCCACCGCTTCCAGCAGCAAGCGCGGACTACGCTGAGGTGACAAAAGTCACGGGGTACCTCCTTATACCGTGTCCGACCTCCTTTTGCTCGGCGTAGTGCAGCAGCTCGATATAGCATGGACTCAACATGTCGTTGGAAGTCCCCTGCAGAAATACTTCCCATACTGCCTTTATAGCTGTCCATAATTGCGAAAGTGTTTGCTGGTGCTGGATTTCGTGCACGACCCCACTTCTCGATTATGTCTCATAAATGTTCGATGGAATTCATGTTGGACGATCTGGGTCGCTCGTACTGTCCAGAATGTTCTTCAAACTAATTGCGAACAATTGTGGGGCGGTGACATGGCGCATTGTCATACATAAAATTCCCAGTGTTGTTTAGGTTCATGAATACCAACAATAGCTACAAATTGTCTCCAGGTAGCTGAACATAACCATGATAGGTTCTGTTGGACCAGAGGACAAAGTCCGTTCCATGTAAACACAGCCCGCACCATTCTGGAGCCACATCAGATTGCAAAGTGCCTTGTTGACAACTTGGGTTCAGGTTCATCATGTGGTCGTCCCACACTCGAACCCTACCATCAGCTCTTACCAACTGAAACCGGGATTCATCTGACCAGGCCACGGTGATCCAGTCGTCCAACCGGTAAGGTAATGAGCCTAGGAGAGGCACTGCAGGCGATGCCATGCTGTTAACAAAGGCACTTGCGTCATAATCTGCTGCCACAGCCCATTAACGCCGGATTTCACCGCACCGTCCTAACGGATCCGTCCGTCGTACGTCCCACATTGATTTCTGCGGTTACTTCATGTAGTGTTGTTTGTCAGGTAGCACTGACAACTCTACGCAAACGCCGCTGCTGTCGGTCGTTAAGTGAAGCCCTTCGGCCGATGCGTTGTCCGTCGTGAGAGGTGATGCCTGAAATTTGCTATTCTCGGCGCACTCTTTACACTGTGGATCGCGAAATATTGAATTCCCTAATGATTTACGGTATGTAATGTCGTACGCAACTAACTCCAACTACCATATCGCTTTCAAAATCTGGTAATTCCCGTCGTGCGGTTATAATCATGCCGGAAACCATTTCACCTGAAGCACATGAGTACAAATGACGGTGCCCCTAATGCACTGTCATTTTATACATTGCATTGGCAATGCTACCGCCATCTGCGTATGTGCATACGCCATGCTGTTATTTTTGTCATTACTTTTAGAGGGCGGAGTGACAGCGGGACATTTGGCCTGGCAGTATTCAGTCGTTGGCTGCCATTGAGCGGGTCCATATCAGTAGCAACAGTAATGCAGAGCCGGCGATGCGCAGTGGCGACTGGGGGGAAAGAAAACTCGGCGGTAATTCGTAGTTTGGTTCGTGCTGTTGTGACGTGAAATGAAGGACTTTTCTTGGTCTGTTATGGTGAAACGAGAGTAAACGGGCAAACAGTTTTACGCCTATTGCGTAAAACGTGTCAGCTACAGCACTCTACGTCTGCCGCTTTTCATCCTCATCTGCATGGCAGGTGGTTTCGTGGAAAGTCAAGCAGGTGGAGGTAGCGTGCTCGGTGCACAAAGATTTGAGAACGATATGCTTATGCAATTCTACGTAGACCCATCCACAAATACTGGCACTGTAACAAATGAATTGCAAAGCAACTGCGTGACGATCAGGAGAATGATGTTCGAGGAACGGAGGCACCAATTTTGTTTCCCTGAGGTAAAGGCGCTTGCGACTTTTTGTTTTGTCCTCGCATTAAGTTCGGGCAGTGATTTTCACAGTGCTGTGCCACGCAGCTGCATTTTGTAAAAAATAGTTTTATTCTCTATCGCGAGGACTACAGTGAAATATTCGAGTTCAAATACATTAGAGAGCCTAAACAAATAGCATTAAATGAAATCGCAACTGCGAATAAGGACAACCATCAGCTGCAGAATGGAATGACGACAACGAAAATTTGTACCGGACCGGAACTCCAAGCCAGATTACTCGCTTATCGCGAGCGGTGGGCCTCCCATTTATTTTCTTTACTACATTTTGTTCATCGTATCTGGTCGTGGCGGACGTCACGTGACGTTCCTTGAAGTTCATTTTATTTTATTTTTTTTTTATTATTTTTTTTTTTTTTTACAGGGACCACGGAGCTTTCTGGTTGAGCGTGCTGAGCTACCGTACCGGCTCCTATTTGGCTATCCGTGCACGATTCACGGCAAGACTAAAACTTCCACATGTCGACAATCGGTCGGGCACAAATTTTGATTCTCGTCATCCCATTCTACAGCTGATGGTTGTCCTTATTCGCAGTTGCGAATTTATTTAATGTACATCATAACGGCTGTAGTAGCCACAGTGCCACTTCGCATCGTAATCAGTATAACGCAGGCACTGCAATTCGTATAAACAAATAGCAGTTGTGGTGGTAGCGTGACACAGGGTGTCCAAATTGTGACTATTTTTTTAATGTTAGGGAGAGATTCCCAATCTCGGTATTTGCCCTAACAACCAACGTCCTGGAAAGCTTGTTCGGATCCCTGGCAGTAGAACTACTTTTAATTAAATGAAACTGTGTGGTTCCAGAGACTTTTTCAAGTCTCAAACATCTGCAATGTATATACGCAGACTGAAGCGAGGAATGAAAATTTATACCAAGGTCGAGATTTGAACCCAGGGCTTCAGCACACTAGGCAGATGCGCTAACATCTACCCCATTCTGGCACAGTGGCTTCGCATAACTGCGTGGACTTCCCTAGCAAACCTGTCACCTCAATCCAAATTAGTCTTTGTGCAAATATTCATTCGTCGCTTTTATCTGCAGATATACATCATAGACATTATTAAATAATTTCTTTGGACAACTTAAGCGGAAGCGAATCCACACACCATCTACCAACGGGATTATCAAGAAAAAATTATAATCAATTTATTGGCTGGCGTTCTGTTCGGTTACCTGATTCCATCATCCCATGTTCTCTTCCCGCCGACAGACGATTATCCAACATTCATTCGAAGAGTACTGCCGGAATCTTTAAACAAGGGCCATTTGTAGCCCATCAACGTACGTGGCTCTAGCACATAGTCTAGCTGCCAGAACCCAAATTAGAAAGATATTTGAAGATCGCTGGATTGGTTCGAGATAGCCCTGCAGCTTGGCCACCTGTCACTAGAACTCATCGCGTTTCCTTTTTTTTTTTTTTTCTGTGGCTCATTCTCAAGAATATTTTGTACGAAATTCCAGTAGTGTCAACCGAGGACTCTCTAAGACCAATTTATGCGGGGTGTGAAGATATTCGCACTCTGTCCGGTATCTGGAGGGTATGTGCCTACCTCATACACGCAGGCTCGCGTCTTAAACCCTTCCTGTAACTCACCTTCTTTTAAAAATGTAACACATGGTATTTTTCACTCTTTGAAAATTGTTTTGTATTCTCTACCATGCGCAATGACGTTCCTCGTCGTATTGGCTTGTACATATCTTTTGTTTTGATATATTTAAAGTATTGAATTCAGCATTTGAGGCTGACTGCAGTACAATTTTACTGCCACCAACTTACATTTCGCGGAAAGATCACAAAGATAAGACAAGAGAGATTAGGGCTCGTACAGAGGCATATAGGCAGTCATTTTTCCCTCGTTCTGTTTGTGAGTGGAACAGGGAGAGAAGGTGCTAGTTGTGGTACGAGGTACCCTCCACCACGCACCGTATGGTGGATTGCGGAGTATGTATGTAGATGTAGATGTAGATGATAACTGCCCTGTTAGTAATAGAACGCAACTGGCAGCCAGAACCTCCAGTGGAAGAGATGGAGGCGGCTGCTGCGATGGCAAACGCTAGCCTCTGAAAGTTCAGTGCTGCCGGTATTGTTCTGTCACGCCTTGCAGACCGACAAACATTCAGCCGTCAGCCACGATTACAGTCAAAGGTGTCGTGTACCGGGATTTGTCGTTCCACACGTACTGAAAACTCTCTAGCATCATTGAATAACGTCTCCAGCCAAAGATTCCTATCCTCGATTTTTCCTCACAACACTCTCTGTAACACAAAATTGTTAAGGCTCTCGTGGTCACTTGTTGACTAACTGCCTGTTGGCTTCCGTCTCGGGTTCTTCGGCCGACGTTCATCTAATTATTTTACTGACGTTTCGCCGGTGGTGAACCGGCAATGGTGGGTGAAGCTTTGACAATGCCAGCCACTCGTGCTGGCGAAACGTCAGTAAAATCATTAGATGAACGTCGGTCGAAGAACCCGAGACCGAAGACAACAGGCAGTTTGTCACTCTCTATATTCTTTTAAGGTTCATAGATGCCGTTTTATTACGTAGAAGCGTGCAGAACGTTTTGAGCTGTGTGGTGTTCTTGACATCATCAGGCATGTATCAACTGAATTAACCCAACGTGTGTGTGCCTGTTTCTTATAGTGACGTGTAAGTGTTGTACTGTGAAGGAGCGGAACTGTTATACAGGTAAACCATAAATAGTTCTCTTTAGTGGTGATAAAAGCATAATAATTTGAAGGAATGGTAATGAAATCCTCGTGGGAGCTGTTGATTTTCTGCAAATGGCCTAATATAAAAAAAAACATGCAATTAATTTTTGTACAAGACAGCAGAGGAGAGTGTTGTACGTAGACGATATTGTACCTGGGATCGCATGATTTTTTTTTTTTTTTTTTTTTTTTTTTTTTTTTTTTTTTTTTTTTTTTTGCTGGGTCTACAGTCCAGTGATTGTTTTTAGAATCACATGCAGGAACGCGCAACAGGGACCGCCATGAGCGGTTTGCGCCATTCTCTACACATTTTGGTGTTAGAGATGAATCTGTGTTTTCGACAGCCTTTGTAATTATTTCTCGTTCTACACGTTTAAGTACTGTATAAAACATTAAATTCTTTAGAATGTATTGTTAATTTCCAGGTACTGAATTTTATTTTGAGGCGCTATGCACGTATTGCGCCGCCAACACGCCGGAGGTTCGAGTCCTCCCTCGGGCATGGGTGTGTGTGTTGTTCTAAGCGTTAAGTTAGTTTACCTTAGTTCAAGTAGTGCATAAGTCTAGGGACCGATGACCTCAGCAGTTTGGTCCCTTAGGAATTCACACACATTTGAACATTTTTTTAAATTTTTATGGCGAGTAAAACGCTTTGTATTTTTATAACTTTTTTTCTTCATGTGGGGAACCAAGGCTGTAAATTTGTTAAAGAACATTTTGAAGCATTCCTCCTTGGCTTTTCCTTCACAAGTATTCAGATTATTACACTTTGCACGATTGGCAAATTTCAGCCTTCCAGGCCATTTTCAAGCGCAGTCTACAACGAAACAAATAAAAGATACAGCTGATATAAGTTTGACTTATTGACATACAACAACGTTTTATAATGGATAGCCAAAAACTGTACCTACAGGTGCCGTGGTGTTGTACAGTTATGCTATTAATAAAAGACGATACAGCCGGTATGAAAGCGAGCACATAACTTGTAAGCGTCAGAATTAAAACCATAAAGCGTGCTGCGTGCAGTAACAGTCATCTTTGTAACTAATGCCACGTTATAGGATATTATGGTGTGCTCGCTTCCGTTGTCGAACACCAACTGTCACTTCTGTACACGCAGGAACCAGTTACAGCAAATACACAGCGAATAGCATCAGTGTGTTCATAGGTTGATACATGGCTTATAGACGTAACGTACTGTATTCTACTATAAGCACATATTAAAGCTCGCAATTGTTAAAAATAATTCAGATCTAGAACGAACGGTTTGCGAAGTCATCAAATGTGTCTTGACTCCTTTTTGTGCTAATGCTAAGCTTTTATAGTCCGTATACAGATTGTTTTTGGTTCTGGTATTATAATCAAGTTTAGCACTATTTTCTGTAAAAAGAGACATGTTGGAAATTACAAAGGACATCAATGAGTATATGTACTGAGAAGTAGTAGTTAGAATACCAAGTTTCTTAAACATACCTTCTGCCAGGCGGTACATCATTAGAAACATAGCCTGAGACAACAATTAACAAATAATGTTTACTTCATCTAGAAAGCAACATTCATGAGTCATGATCGCTTAGATTCAGAGTCAGATTAGTTATTGTAATACATGGCTCACTAAATGACGTATAAAGCGTTTTTTAAAATTATGTAACGAGATACAAACTTAAAGATACACTCCTGGAAATGGAAAAAAGAACACATTGACACCGGTGTGTCAGACCCACCATACTTCCTCCGGACACTGCGAGAGGGCTGTACAAGCAATGATCACACGCACGGCACAGCGGACACACCAGGAACCGCGGTGTTGGCCGTCGAATGGCGCTAGCTGCGCAGCATTTGTGCACCGCCGCCGTCAGTGTCAGCCAGTTTGCCGTGGCATACGGAGCTCCATCGCAGTCTTTAACACTGGTAGCATGCCGCGACAACGTGGACGTGAACCGTATGTGCAGTTGACGGACTTTGAGCGAGGGCGTATAGTGGGCATGCGGGAGGCCAGGTGGACGTACCGCCGAATTGCTCAACACGTGGGGCGTGAGGTCTCCACAGTACATCGATGTTGTCGCCAGTGGTCGGCGGAAGGTGCACGTGCCCGTCGACCTGGGACCGGACCGCAGCGACGCACGGATGCACGCCAAGACCGTAGGATCCTACGCAGTGCCGTAGGGGACCGCACCGCCACTTCCCAGCAAATTAGGGACACTGTTGCTCCTGGGGTATCGGCGAGGACCATTCGCAACCGTCTCCATGAAGCTGGGCTACGGTCCCGCACACCGTTAGGCCGTCTTCCGCTCACGCCCCAACATCGTGCAGCCCGCCTCCAGTGGTGTCGCGACAGGCGTGAATGGAGGGACGAATGGAGACGTGTGGTCTTCAGCGATGAGAGTCGCTTCTGCCTTGGTGCCAATGATGGTCGTATGCGTGTTTGGCGCCGTGCAGGTGAGCGCCACAATCAGGACTGCATACGACCGAGGCACACAGGGCCAACACCCGGCATCATGGTGTGGGGAGCGATCTCCTACACTGGCCGTACACCACTGGTGATCGTCGAGGGGACACTGAATAGTGCACGGTACATCCAAACCGTCATCGAACCCATCGTTCTACCATTCCTAGACCGGCAAGGGAACTTGCTGTTCCAACAGGACAATGCACGTCCGCATGTATCCCGTGCCACCCAACGTGCTCTAGAAGGTGTAAGTCAACTACCCTGGCCAGCAAGATCTCCGGATCTGTCCCCCATTGAGCATGTTTGGGACTGGATGAAGCGTCGTCTCACGCGGTCTGCACGTCCAGCACGAACGCTGGTCCAACTGAGGCGCCAGGTGGAAATGGCATGGCAAGCCGTTCCACAGGACTACATCCAGCATCTCTACGATCGTCTCCATGGGAGAATAGCAGCCTGCATTGCTGCGAAAGGTGGATATACACTGTACTAGTGCCGACATGGTGCATGCTCTGTTGCCTGTGTCTATGTGCCTGTGGTTCTGTCAGTGTGATCATGTGATGTATCTGACCCCAGGAATGTGTCAATAAAGTTTCCCCTTCCTGGGACAATGAATTCACGGTGTTCTTATTTCAATTTCCAGGAGTGTATATTAAGAAAAAGTGATGAAAAGGAAAAATTAGCAGTTCATACTTTAGTGTCATGACCTAAGGACATCTTCCGTAAAAGGGGCTACTGGCAGATAATATGGCAAATGATGCATCAAGTAAAGAGTATATAACATCCTAAAATATATGGCTGTGAATATTTAATATATGAACAGAGGTAGTTTTCTACAGCGAAAATAAGTGCCACGGTATAATAGGTGACAGTAAAATCCATAATCTAAAAAACAAAACTTTATTCTCGTGGCATTGTCTGAGAATACCTTGTATTAAGTGCTATTAGCGACTAAAAAATGCGGGGGTAAGAGGATGGGGAGGGCTACATTGAATAAAATCATAGCACGTTGAAACAAAAGGTTACATACAAAATTAAAACAATGTGACAGTGCTTAGTTATAGCATAACTACATAATACGCAATAAAACGATGGACAGTTAATTTCGAATCATGGTCTGAGGTAGTCTAACCTTAACTGTTCTATCAGTGGCAAAAAAAAGAGCAGTGGGTACACAGTCTTCTATAGTGCAAGACTAAAGGTAATATACTAGTGATGTTGTTAAACATAAAATTCTGCTATATCGCCACATTAACACCATAATTGTACAACACATCGACACTTGTACATACTGTTTTACGCTAATCATCATAAAATATTATTTTTGTATGTTAGTAAGCCAAACTTACACTGAGGTGACAGAAGTCCTGGAATACTTCTCATTATTGCCACAGACCTACTTTTGTCGAGCTTAGCGCAGCAGCTCCACGCAGCATGGACACAACAAATTGTTGGGAGTCCCCTACAGAAATACTAAGCCGTGGTACCCTATAGCCGTCCATAATTGCGGAAGTGTTGCCTGTGCACGAACTGATCTCTCGATTGTGTCCCACATATGTTCGATGGAGTTCACGTCGGCGAATCTGGGTGGCCAATCCATTAGCTCGAATTGTCCAGAATGTTCTTCGAACCATTGCGAACCATTGTGGCCCAGTGACATGGCACATTGTTATCCATAAAAATTCCAACGTTGCTTCAAAACATGAAGTCCACGAATGGTTGCAAATGGTTTCCAAAGAACTGAACACATCCTGTCATAACCATTTCCTGTCAGTGGTCTGTTCAGTTGCAACAGAGGACCCAGTCCATTCCACGTATACACAGCCCACGCCAGTATGGAGCCACCACGAGTTTGCTCAGTGCCTTGCTGACGACCTGTGTCACGAGTTTGTTGGGGCCACCCTACCAACCGAAAGCGTGGCTCACCTGACCAGGTCACGGTTTTCCAATCGTCTAGGATCCAACTGGTACCGTCACGAGCCCAGGAGAGGCGCTGCTGACGATGCCGTCGGTCGTCTGCTGCCACAGCCTATTAACGCCAAATTTCGCCGCACGGTCCAAAAGGATACGTTCGTCGTACGTCGCACACTGATTCCTGCGCTTATTTCGTGCAGTGTTGTTTGTCTGTTGTAGCACTGATAATTCAACACTAAAGCCGCTGTTGTCGATCTTTAAGTGAGGGCCATCAGCTCCCACGTTGTTCATGGTGAGGGATAACGCCTGCAAGTTGGTATTCTGGGCACACTCTTAACACTGTGGATCCCGCAATACTGAATTCCTTAACGATGTCAGAAATGGAACGTTCCATGCATCTAGCTCCAACCACCACCCTGCGTCCAAAGTCTGTTAATTGCCGTCGTGCGACCATAATCTCGTCGGAAACCCGTCAACATGAATCACCTAAGCACAAATGGCAACTCTGCCAGTGCACTGCCACTTAATAACTTGTGAACACGATGCTACTGCCATCTACAGGGTGTTACAAAAAGGTACGGCCAAGCTTTCAGGAAACATTTCTCACACACAAAGAAAGAAAATATGTTACGTGGACATGTGTCCGGAAACGCTTACTTTCCATGTTAGAGCTCATTTTATTACTTCTCTTCAAACCACATTAATCATGGAATGGAAACACACAGCAACAGAACGTACCAGCGTGACTTCAAACACTTTGTTACAGGAAATGTTCAAAATGTCCTCCGTTAGCGAGGATACATGCATCCACCCTCCGTCGCATGGAATCCCTGATGCGCTGATGCGGCCCTGGAGAATGGCGTATTGTATCACAGCCGTCCACAATACCAGCACGAAGAGTCTCTACATTTGGTACCGGGGTTGTGTAGACAAGAGCTTTCAAATGCCCCCATAAAAGAAAGTCAAGAGGGTTGAGGTCAGGAGAGCGTGGAGGCCATGTAATTGGTCCGCCTCTACCAATCCATCGGTCACCGAATCTGTTGTTGAGAAGCGTACGAACACTTCGATTGAAATGGGCAGGAGCTCCATCGTGCATGAACCACATGTTGTGTCGTACTTGTAAAGGCACATGTTCTAGCAGCACAGGTAGAGTATCCCGTATGAAATCATGAAAACGTGCTCCATTGAGCGTAGGTGGAAGAACATGGGGCGCAATCAAGACATCACCAACAATGCCTGCCCAAACGTTCACAGAAAATCTGTATTGATGACGTGTTTGCACAATTGCGTGCAGATTCTCGTCAGCCTACACATGTTGATTGTGAAAATTTACAAATTGATCACGTTGGAATGAAGCCTCATCCGTAAAGAGAACAAATGCACTGAAATGAGGATTGGCACATTGTTGGATGAACAATTCGCAGAAGTCTACCCGTGGAGGCCAATCAACTGCTGATAGTGCCTGCACACGCTGTACATGGTACGGAAACAACTGGTTCTCCCGTAGCACTCTCCATACAATGACGTGGTCAACGTTACCCTGTACAGCAGCAACTTCTCTGACGCTGACATTAGGGTTATCGTCAACTGCACGAAGAATTGCCTCGTCCATTGCAGGTATCCTCGTCGTTCTAGGTCTTCTCCAGTCGAGTGTCATAGGCTGGAATGTTCCGTGCTCCCTAAGACGCCGATCAATTACTTCGAACATCTTCCTGTCGGGACACCTACGTTCTGGAAATCTGTCTCGATACAAACGTACCGCGCCACGGCTATTGCCCCGTGCTAATCCATACATCAAATGGGCATCTGGCAACTCCGCATTTGTAAACACTGCACTGACTGCAAAACCACGTTCGTGATGAACACAAACCTGTTGATGCTAGGTACTGATGTTCTTGATGCTAGTACTGTAGAGCAATGAGTCGCATGTCAACATAAGCACCGAAGTCAACATTACCTACCTTCAATTGGGCCAACTGGCGGTGAATCGAGGAAGTACAGTACATACTGACGAAACTAAAATGAGCTCTAACATGGAAATTAAGCGTTTCCGGACACATGTCCACATAACATCTTTTCTTTATTTGTGTGTGAAGATTGTTTCCTAAAAGTTTGTCCGTACCTTTTTGTAACACCCTGTATATTTGTGCATATCGCTATCGGATGACTTTTGTTAACTTAGTGTAGACGCATTCCCGGTTTGATCCAGTGTTGAAATTGAAATTTCTACTGAGGTAAGGTTTCAACCCAACCACATGAGTGTTCACAAGTTCATAATTTCACTGAGAAAATGCACTATAATTGCAAGCAATTTCATTGTTTTAATATTACCTGAGTCTGCTCCAGCTATGGATCCTTTAGGCATGTGAGTAAATAAAAGTGATGTGTGTGTTGGTGCTGTTGCAGCGTTCGGCAGGGCATGCGCGGGTGACGAGTTGGGCCACTGCTACATGGAGGGAGACGGCGACTCACAGCACACGGCCTGCGCTGCCAATGGTACCTGCGCATGCGCAGACGGCTACTTTCCCAGCGCCGACCTCAAGCATTGCAGTGAGTATACGTGCACCGTGTCCAGTCCCAGGATACGCATGGCAGCGAAACAGAGGATCCTGCACACACTACACGAGAAAATGAGAATAACGGTTTCGGAAGCTGTACAAGTCTGCCCACAAACTTGGAGGAAGAGAGTGGCTGCCAAGTTAACGTACTCTCTTTCAAATTCTGAAGGTTGCAGGGGTAAAATACAGGGAGCGAACGGCTATTTACAATTTGTACAGAAACCAGATGGCATTATAAGAGTCGAGGGACATGAAAGGGAAGCAGTGGTTGGGAAGGGGGTGAGACGGGGTTGTAGTCTCTCCCCAATGTTATTCAATCTGTATATGGAGCAAGCAGTGATGGAAACAAAAGAAAAATTCGGAGTAGGTATTAAAATCCATGGAGAAGAGATAAAAACTTTGAGGTTCGCCGATGACACCGTAATTCTGCCAGAGACAGTAAATGACCTGGAAAAGCAGCTGAACGGAATGGACAGTGTCTTGAAAGGAAGATATAAGATGAACATCAACAAAAGCAAAACGAGGATAATGGAATGTAGTCGAATTAAGTTGTGTGATGCTCAGGGAATTAGATTAGGAAATGAGACACTTAAAGTAGTAAAGGAGTTATGCTATCTGGGGAGCAAAATAACTGATGATGGTCGAAGTAGAGAGGATATAAAATGTAGACTGGCAATGGCAAGGAAAGCGTTTCTCAAGAAGAGAAATTTGTTAACATCGAGTATAGATTTAAGTGTCGGGAAGTAATTTCTGAATGTATTTGTATGGAGTGTAGCCATGTACGGAAGCGAAACATGGACGATAAGTAGTTTGGACAAGAAGAGAATAGAAGCTTTCGAAATGTGGTGCTACAGAAGAATGCTGAAGATTAGATCGGTAGATCACATAACTAATGAGGAAGTACTGAATAGGATTTGGGAGTAGAGAAGTTTGTGGCACAACTTGACCAGAAGAAGGGATCGGTTGGTAGGACATTTCCTGAGGCATCAAGGGATCACCAATTTAGTATTGGAGGGCAGCGTGGAGGGTAAAAATCGTAGAGGGAGACCAAGAGATGAATACACCAAGGAGATTCAGAAGGATGTAGGTTGCAGTAGGTACTGGGAGATGAAGTGTGCTCCACATGTACAAATATCCAACGAATTCGATGTCTCAGTCCTTAAGTCTTAAAGAGGTTTTTGTTTTTTGTTGTTGGAGATACGAGAGGTTGCAGACAACTATTTATTTACAGGCGAGGCAGAGTTCACAGTTCTTACATTTCGTAATACACATTTTCGGTATAGCGTAAACCAACATATGCGAAAGGTTCCTGCTGTTTGAAATTGACTCAGTAACAACGTATAATTAGATTTTTATGTGACAACTCGTGCACACAGTCATGTCGGAGACATACCCTGCGACAGACCTCGCCGCCTCTGACGGAGTGCTGCTCTCATACTGAGCTTGCGTGAGGGAGTAAAAATTGCCTTTGGATTACTTTTATTGCGAATATCCTCTCAGTTTAATTATTTGAGTTGTAAAGACATTTTATGTGTATTATACCAGGACGCTGCTATTCTTGAAGCTTTATTCAAGAGTTCAACAGTAGGCAATAAGCTCATTTCGAGCACACTGCCGTTTTCTAGTGATTTGTAATTATATAGCGCGATTAAAATATACAATTTTTACTTTATGTATCTCAATGGTTTTGTAACAATGTGTCAAGTTCTTACTACCATATCTAATCGTTGACGTTGTAGCTATTAAATATTTCTACGTGTTGTATTTGTAGCGCAGATAGAGATGATTTTCATTATATATGTTTTTATCAACGGTAGATGTTGTTCTTAAGTGATTTTTGTTGAAATATTTCGCTTTCTCTAATTGTAAGCTTGACAGCTTTACTTGACAAAAGTCAAAGATATTGTATGGTTACTTATTTCTCTTATTCATCTATGGAATTGTGTGTTGGTCATAGATTCTTTGTATAGCTGTGTGAGTAGTCGTTGCTTATCATGTCATCCGTTATCAAGTTCTAAAATTACGACGAAATTTTCTGTAAGTATGGGCCAAACAGGATCAGATATCGAGAACACGCCAGAAAGAGCGATACAAATCCCTTAACATTTTTGCCATTTGAAAACGGAAAACCGCAACGTGAAAGAGTTCGACCACGCAGTGAAAATCCCAATTGTGGCTCCTTTAAAAGAAATAGAAAGATAGGCACTCACACACACACTCACAAACACACACACACACACACACACACACACACACACACACACACACACACACACACACACACACACACTTCTAAACGAACAGACTGAAGTTAAGCATAAAAGTTTTATTGAAAATTACGTCGAAATTTTAGAATACGATAATGCATGACATGATAAGCAAAGACTAGTCGCACGAACTTTTAGAAATAAACCTATAACCACCACACAGATCCATAGATAAGATAAATATGTAACCATATAACATCGTTGACTTTTGTGAAGTAAAGCTGTCAGACTAACACAAAACGAGAAATTTCGACAAAAATTACACAATAACGTCTATTATTAAGAAAAATTTATACAAACGAAAACAACCTTACCTGCGCTGCACATGCAATACGCAGAGATATTTAACAACTTCAACGTTAACGATGAGATACGGAAGTAAGTACTCGACACGTTGTTAAAATAACAAGGAGATACAGAACGCAAAAATTGTGTGTGCTGGTAGTGCTATGTAACTGCAAATCTCTTGAAAATAGCAACGTACCCGAAATAAACTTATCGCCTAACCGTACAACTCCGGAATAATACTTAAAAAAATAGCAACTTTCTCGTATAATATACATTAAAAGACTTCACAGGATATCTACTATGCTGCGGGCCCAGAGGAATACAAAATATTTGAGTTGTATTCTGGAATACGATGCATGACATTGGCAGTTAAAATCTTTTATTGTGTGGGCCTTTTTCAAAGCAGTCCACTAGACCCTGAGCCACTAGTGAGTTTTTACATAATTGCTTTGTCTACTGTGTTTTAATACGATGGGCTTCAAATATTTAATGTTTCGTAAATTATTATTCCAACATGTTGATTGGAGTTCCTTGCCATGTTCCAATGAGTGAAGTTACATGCTGTAACTATAGTCACTTCGCGCCACGTATTTCGTAACTGCTTACGAGTTTGTTACGATGAAATATCTGGTGTGATAGTTACTTCTCTGGGAGGAAATTATTAGTAAAGAAACTAAAAAATGTTTACCACTCATGGGAAGCTCGCTCCCTACACGTGCGTGCCAATGTGTCAGATACGAATGTTAAAATATTGACTCTATTCGACATATACTACTGTGGCGGAAATATTGTTGCGCAGTCGTCCTCAAAAAGATGTTCTCAATGTTAACCAAGCATAATTAAATGAGAACAGGGACACATTTCTTACAGTTACTCTCGTTTACGTTCTCCGAGCATATATGTTACTTTTCTTATCGGTTGTACTGACTACTCGTTACCAGCATACTCTGAATTCACCGGATGTTTGTCAAACCTTAATAAAGACACCAAACGCTGGTCTGTAATTGGTCACATCATTGTCTTGTTTGTGATTTCGTTTACCGATGCACTGCACTTTCCTAGAGCTCTTGCAATAAATCCGAATCTTCTATTCGCCTTCCTTAATACAGATTTTAAGTTGTAATATTTGACCACGGCGTGCTCTCTGAAGAAGAACATCCCATTCTTCCCGGTTGGCTAAAAACAAAATAAGAACTAACATTGGCGCCCCATCAGGAGAAGCGGTGAATGACAATCTCTACCATAAATAATTCAAAAGCCAAGATCGCTTAAACACTGTTTACTAGATGACCGGTTTCAACACACAAAAGGTGCCATCATCGGATCTGTGAAGATATAACATGACAGGTTTGAGGGAGGGCTTTCATGAGTTACACTATATACATTGCAATTAGTACAGCAGCACATACCTGAATGTAGCTTAACATGCATAAATCATTTGGATATAACGATACATGAGACAGACCAGCTGACATAAAATCATCGTCGCAGAAATAAAAATTAAAAAACAACTGCTCTCATGGTCATTCTATTCCATCGGATATATAAAACCGAAGTCACAAGATAAAACTATTTTCCCAACAACACACTACGTGTCCACTGCAAGACAATCTCTACGAAACAACTCACCTGGACCAGCTTGGTCGACTGGCACGGTAAGCGATAGCATTACAGGGGCGCGTGGCGGATCCGATTTATGACTCTCCTGCACATTAGCAGCGTGGTCTGCATCCGCACATGCTCCATATGTAACCTGTCTGACTTTACCTGCAGTGCAGCCAGTCGTACGTTATTCGTCACCATGTGAATTCCGTATCACTAACATATCATACGGCTAACGCGGAGAAGTGTAGGTCCACTTCATTGATTCCTCCACTGTGACGTCCTCCACCAAAGCATTTTGGTAAATGCCTTCTGTTGCTCCTTTCACAAAATGTGAGATCTTCTCGGCTTCTGTCATATTTGGATTCGCAATGTAGCATGCGGCTAAAACATTCTGTGTGTAAGAATTTCTCGTTTTTCCTTGATATTGGGTCCAGTTCTTCAACTGCTCTTCTGCTGAGCGAATTTGCTGCTGATTGTCACCAACTATTATCTTCATTTCTGCCTGGGATTTGTCCCACCTATCGAGCTTGTCTTCAGTGTTCTCGAGCTACTGTTGGGTTGTGCCACCCACATGAAAGTACGCATTTGCCAGACACATTCCATCATTCCACCTGTTGTATTTGGCGGCTCGGTTGAAACTTTTCAGCCACTTCGTCAATTCCCGACCAATGTCACCGCAAAACACTGATGGATGCATAATGTACAGCTGACTTACTGCTGTTTTTGAATCCACTGGTTCTTCTGAATATACAGAAGTTCGGAACAGTATACTGTTTGTATTGCTGTTCCTGTCCGTGAATGCATTGGTTTTTATGGTGTCTAATTGAAGCCACAATAATGTACAGTTTTTTTTTTAATTTTCTTAAGCATCCGACGTTTCCAGCGAACAGTGTCACTTCATAACTACAATCAATTCCAAATCCAAAAGCAATGTCGTCAATGAAGTACAACACTTAGCACTCAAAGTATTGTGACCAGTCGAAACTTCTTTCGTCTGGCCACAACTTTGGATTCTTTGATTGTTCTGGGAGACAGTTCATCAAACTATAACGCATGAAATATTAGCTCACAATGAATAAAAGATTTACTTAACTTTGACACACTTCTTTGCCACAGAAGAACTGGATAATTTGAAGCTGTCATGGAGTAGCAAAACATCACCTCATGCACTAATTAAAAAACTGTTCTCTTGAGGTACAATGTGCAAGATTGACAACACTACAAGTTCATCTGAAACTTTGACATCTCGTTGGTCCTAGCCGACAATGTTGACTGCTATGGATGAGGTCCCTAACTGGGACTGCGCTATTCCATGCTCAACAGTATACAGACCTCAGTGCGAGGCTGCTGTTGTTGCTGACATGGAGGCGTGGCTGCAGATTGCAGCAAGCCCTCGTTAATGCCTGTAGTATTAATTCACTTTGCCGATTTTGCTGGAAGATACCACATAAATCACGTTTATTAAAGACACCAATGGACAGACGGAATAGAACTGCCTCCTGGACAGAGAGTTCTCCTATTAATACAAGCATAGAATATTCCAGAACATGCAAATATAAAGAAACCAGCTGAGTACCTGGTACTGCCTGGATATACATATATGTATTCCGATCCTCTGTTAGTCCATCTCCTCCTTACCCCTTTGTCCAGCTGCTCCTCATCTCACCCTGTGTCCATCTGCTCTTCCCCACTCTCTCTCCTTCTCCACTCTATCTCCTCTTCTTTCCTCTGAGTTCATATCCTTACGTCCTCTAAGTCGATCTCCTCCTCCTCCTCCTCCTCCTCCTCCTCCTCCTCCGTGCTCTGTCCATCTCCTCTTCCCCTTCTCTCTCTCTGCCTCCTCCTCTTACCATCTGTATCCATCTTATCCTTCCCCTCCACCTCTGTCCACAACTACGTTATCACCCTGGGCCAAAAGCAGGCTGTTGGCTCTTACCCCTGTGGTATTTCTTTCCAGGTAGTAA
Source organism: Schistocerca serialis cubense (assembly GCF_023864345.2). Taxonomy (NCBI): domain Eukaryota; kingdom Metazoa; phylum Arthropoda; class Insecta; order Orthoptera; family Acrididae; genus Schistocerca; species Schistocerca serialis. The sequence continues at coordinate 798,479,707 of NC_064638.1, forward strand.
GTTATAAACTGATGTAAAAAAATCGCAACCTCAAAAAATTGATTAATGTAGAGTAATGAAATTTCTGTAATACATTTGTCTAGACAACATATTTAAGTGATTAACATTGCGAGATCACAGATTAATGTAGGCATGATATAAGCCCTTGCAAGTGTTGAAACATCCCCTTAGAAAAATTTATGAATTACTGTGCTGGTAAACCCCTTACGTTATTTGATTTTCAAACAGCTGAGCAAAACTGAACGTACTCAGACATTTCTCTCTTTACTTATTCTGATCATCAATAAACTGACACACAATATTTTTAGCGCAACGCAATCTGACTTTCAATAATCCCTACAAAAGAATGGCCCTGACTAACAATAACCTATACCTTTCATGAATCACTTACCTCACAAAAATCTTCGATACTTGAACTATTGCAATACAGCGAGCGCCAATACTGCCAGCTAAATAAAAGATTCCAACTGCTGAAGGCACTAACTACTGATAGGCATAGTTAGCAAGTGAAAGTTTTTAATAGATAATAAACAATGTATTTACCTTAATAATGTTCAAAAGTAATCATATACATATCTATCAATTTATGACATCCATCTTTACAAATTTCCTTTTTCTGGTGGACACACGTCCAGATCGTCCGTCCTCAAAACTCTGCCATCTCTCTCCCCACATCCAATATTGCTGGCGGCTCACCTCCAACTGCGCAAATCTACGCACTGTTCACATCCAACTGCCCAACACTACAATAGCAGATATTCCAACAATGCAAACCAGCCACAGACTTCACAAAGCACAGTCAGTGATTTTCATGTAGAGCGCTACGTGGCGTTAGCAACATAAAAACCTAAACAGCCTACTTACAGTGTGAAATGCTCGTACATTAACAACCGCCAGAACTTGAATGCGAGCCTGCAAATGTACGTGAATTTTGTTGAATATGTGCGCGGTTGTCAGTTTGTAAGATGGAGTTCCACGCCTTTTGCACTTGGTCAGTCAGTACACACAGTTAATGCTGTTTGTGGATGACGCTAGATTGTCGTCTGATGATGTCCCATACGTGCCCTCAGCTGGCCCCCTTCTAACCAACACAGTCATTATTGGCACCGAGGCCGAACCAACCTTCATCAGAAAACGTAACAGACCTTCAACCTCCCCTCCAATAAGCTCTCGCTTGACACCACTGAAGTCGCAAATGGCGGTGGTATGGGATCAGTGGAATGCACGATACAGGGTGTCTGACTCGGAGCTGTCCTTGGAGTAACCGATCTGTAACACTTCGTTGTGTCACTGTGGTGCCAACTGCTGCTCAGATCGCTGCTGAAATTGTACTGCGATACGCCAGACCCATGCGCCGAGCCGGCCGCTGGTGGCCGAGCGGTTCTGACGCTTCAGTCTGGAACCGCGCGACCGCTACGGTCGCAGGTTCGAATCCTGCCTCGGGCATGGATGTGTGTGTTGTCCTTAGGTTAGTTAGGTTTAAGTAGTTCTGAGTTCTAGGGGACTTATGACCTCAGCAGTTGAGTCCCATAGTGCTCAGAGCCATTTGAACCACGCGCCGAACAAGATGCTCTTCCCCCTCGCAGCGCCTCGTGGCCGTCCGGAGCCGGTCTTCTTACGACCGTTCACTCTCGTGACCACCGCTGCCTGCGACCGTGCACAGTGGCCACCTCCTGCCTAGTCTTTCGGCAGTATCGCACAAGGAGCGTCCAGCTTCTCGTAGCCCTATTACACGACCTCGTTCAAACTCAGTGTGATGTTAATAATGGTTCTTCGTCGCCTTAAGCCGTCGGCACACGGACCGTGCATCTGAACGTTGAGCGTTGAAAGTGCCGAGTTTCTGACGTCATAGCGTGGAATAGCACGTTCGGGAGTCTTTCCGAACATGCAGAGCAATATCTGGCATGTCAGATGAAGTGGACTGACAAGGCAGCCAGTCCACAGTGACGGGTAGCCGATAGAAAGGAAGGCACGCGTACACACACACGCCGACGGGCGTCAATTCTGGAACAGGATAACTATTGAATGGTAGCAAGAAAAGTACGTAGCTGCTTTATACTTAACTTTATTATTTGATGACTACAGCATTCTTCTTGAGACATTTATACTATAACTCTCAAAGTAGGTAAGGATAATGGCGCCTTGCTAGGTCGTAGCCATGGACTTAGCAGAAGACTATTCTAACTGGCTCTCGGCAAATGAGAGGAAGGCTTCGTCCGTATGGTCGCTAGCAATCTCCTCGTACAACTGGGGCGAGTGCTATATCGTCTCTCGAGACCTGCCTTGTGGTGGCGCTAGGTCTGCGATCACACAGTGGCGACACGCGGGTCCGACATGTACTAAATGGACCGCGGCCGATTTAAGCTACCACCTAGCAAGTGTGGTGTCTGGCGGTGACACCACATTCCTCCCCCGCAAATCGGCGAACGGTCGTGAGATAAGGCTTCCGCCCGCCGTGGGGAGGACCCCATGTTGACGTATGCGACGAGGTGGGGAGCCTAACAACAGGCGAGGCTGTGCCACCCGCACCCGGCCATTCGGTCCGAGGGGAGCTAGGAAACGCCTGAAAAGCTAGTCCAGGGTGCACGTCAACATGCGGTGTATGCGCCCGTAAAGAAACATGAGGGGCCGAAGTGTCGAACTCCATTGCGTCGGGGTAGCCGACGCGCGATGACGTCATGTGGTCCGGAGCGGTCGGGAGTTCCATGGCGGAGGACAGCTGGTCACGGGAAGCGATCGGCGGCGCGTGACCCTGGGAGGCGCTTGGCGGCTGCAGCGAAGCGTCTAATGCGGGCGGCGCCGGCGGGAGAACAGGCGGCGGCGGCGGCGGCGGCGGCGGCTGCGGCTGCGGCTGCGGCTGCGGCTGCGGCTGCGGCGGCGCGTCGCCATGGGGCAAATGGGAAGGCATCGTCGGTAACACCTGGGGATGAGGCGAGCCAGTAGATGGGTCCCCAGGGCGCTGACCGGACGGCACCGTTGCTGAAAGCAGACGGGGAGCGGCAGAACCCGTGCGACGACAGAGGCGCAGCTGATTGAGATGCCGACGCACCTCACCAGAGGCCCCCAAAACCAAATACATCGCGCGGCCGAGGCAGCGAAGAATGCGCCCTGCGAGCCAACGCCGTGAACCGCGATAGTTGCGATAAAATACAACGTCGCCTGGAGCAAAAGCAGGAGTCTGCCGCTGCACAGGAACCTGATGCGGCGGATGCAGCAAAGACATCAAGGTGCGATGAGGACGACCGTGGAGCAACTCAGCCGGCGAGCGACCATCTCGGGGCTGAGAGCGATACGAAGACAAAAAGAGCAACAATGCGTCCTCCCGAGAATGCGACTCTTTCAATTTCAACATCTGTGACTTGAAAGTCCGGACCAATCGTTCAGCGGCACCGTTGGACTGAGGCGAAAACGGCGCGGATGTCAGATGTTGAATACCATTGGCCTGGCAGAATGACTGAAATTCTGCGGACAGGAACTGTGGGCCATTGTCGGAAACAATAGTCTGCGGAAGACCTTCAATGCAAAAGATAGCAGACAACGCTTGGATGGTGGCGGAGGACGTCGTGGAAGACATCCGGACAACAAAAGGAAAATTACTGAAGGCATCGACCAGAACCAACCATCGAGCATTCCAGAATGGACCAGCAAAATCAATGTGCAAGCGTTGCCAAGGGGAAGTGGCTTTTGGCCATGCAAAGACTTTCCGCGGCGGTGCGGATTGTTGTTCGGCACACGCCATGCAAGAAGAACACATATTCGTAATCGCAGCATCGATTCCGAACCAAGTACAGTGCTGACGAGCAAGTTGTTTCGTTCGCACTATACCCCAATGTCCGTGGTGAAGAAGCCGTAAAACAGAGGACTGTAACGAACGTGGGACCACGACTCTTGACTGATCATTATCAGAACGCAACAACAAAACACCACGTCGAACAAAAAGTCTCTCCTTGTGAGCAAAAAATCGGCGAACCAACGGATCCTCGATCCGAGACTTTGACAAAGGCCATTGCGTAGCAACAAAACGTAAAACAGGAGCAAGGACAGGGTCAGCAGCTGTGGCTGTAGCTATACGACGAAAATCGATCGGAAACGATTCGACCACTTCATCGGTTTCCGAATCAATGAACATGCAAGCAAGTTCGGAAGAATCGAATGCTTTATCCTCAGCAACAGGCAAACGGGACAACGCATCGGCGTTTCCGTGCTTTGCAGTGGACCGATACAAGATATCGTAGCGGTACTGCGAGAGGAAAATAGACCAGCGAATGAATTTCTGCGCTGTACGTGGAGGTACAGGCTTGGTCGGATGAAAAAGCGATGTCAAAGGTTTGTGGTCTGTGATGATGGTGAAGTGACGACCATACAAGAAATCATGGAACTTAGTAACACCAAACACGAGAGCCAAAGCTTCTTTCTCTATCTGTGAATAATTTCTTTGCGCAGACGAGAGCAATTTGGACGCAAAGGCAATAGGGCGATCATGCGAGCCAACTTTGTGCGCAAGCACAGCACCGATCCCGAAATCCGATGCATCTACCATCAACAAAAGGGGTTTCCGGGGATCGAAAGGCGTGAGGCAAGTATTAGAAAGCAACGCCGATTTCAACTGGCGAAAGGCGCGTTCGCATTCCGTCGTCCAGACGAACGGAACACCTTTACGGCGTAAGCGATGAAGCGGAGCTGAAAGGGAAGAGGCATTGCGCACATTCACTGACACCTTGTGATGCTATATCCTTTAACGGTCGTGCGACCGCATCACGCAATGCGTGGGGAACATTGCGCGCCCTGAAAATTTCGGTTGCGCGTTTACTTGCAGTCCCAAATGTGCTTCATAGTTTTTAGCGCAACCTAAGCCCGGTGCAAAAATATCTGCAAATTCGTCACATAGACGAGAAACACTGTCTGAAGGCACAGTCTGATTCACTGAGAGGACCTGATTTACAATAGACATGTTAAACAACTGAAATAAATCTAAGCCAAACAAGTTCACTGCCGTAGAAGAACGAAGAACGTAAAATGACACCAGTTTTGTTTGTCCCTTGTATGTGGCAAGAAGGCTGCACTGTCCTAACACAGGTATTGTCTGTCCTGAATATGTGGTTAGCTTAACATTTGCGGAACGCAACGGAGGTTTGCCCAGTTGTTTGTACGTGTCGTGATTGAGCAATGAAACTGCAGCTCCGGTATCGAGCTGGAATGGTATCACTTTGCCTTCAAAGTCTAAGTACACAAAAAGTTTATTGTTCTGCTGACGACAAGAGCGACTGTTTTGTGCAATTTGAACAGACACTGGTACAGAATCACTTGCTAATTGACGTGATTTCCGGCGACGTCGACGCACAGTTTTTGTGGGACGAACACAGGCACTGTTAGAGAAAGTGTCACTGGACGAAGCGGAATTAACGACATGAATGTCCATGGGCGAAGGTCCACGATCCTGAGTGTCCTTGGTTCGATTCCGGCGCGAAGCAAAGGGCCTGGAATGATTGTGATTGTCGGATCGGAGCTTTTTCTGGCAAACACTTTGAACATGTCCTTTCCTATTACAGAAAAAGCAAATAGCTTGGCGTGACGGGCAATGTTCACGCGAATGTCTAGTAGCACACCGCGGGCTTGATTTCACTGCATTTGTGTGCTGGCGCGGCACACCTGGCTTAGCGCGCGGCGGCAGCTGTGCGGACGTATGCGAGGGCAGTTGACCGGGCCGCTTAGCGCGAGCGCGCCCGGCGGGCCGGTTAATGTTACACACAGCTGGCGAAGTTTCAAAAGATTCCTGAGCACAGTCAAGTGTGTCTTGTCTATTCAATATGTCTATCACTTGTTGAAGGGAGGGATTAACTAGTTTCAAAATTTGCTCCCGTATGCGAACATCAGAAACGTTCTGTGCAATTGCATCACGCACCATTGTATCTGAATAAGAAAGACCACAGTCACATTCAAAGGCACAGTCCCTAGTAAGTCCTTGCAATGTTGCTACCCACTCCCTATTAGTTTGACCGGCCGTACGTTTTGTACGAAAAAACGTATACCGTTTTGCAACCACATTAACTGTTTCTTTGAAATAGACATCTAATGCAGACAAAATTTCCTCGTAGGACAGAGTTGCTACGTCTCGTCGGGGAAACAATTTCACTATCACACGGTAGGTGCACACACCGACACAAGAAAGCAAAAACGGCTGCCGCTCATTACCTTGAATTCTGTAGGCAGCGAGGTGGAAGGCAAACTGGCGGGACCACTCCTGCCAGGTCTCTTGGTTCGGGTCGTAGTGCCTAAAAGGCGGTGCAACGGCAGGTTGTGGCTGCGGTAGCGGTGAAGCGGCGGCGGCCGCATCGGTGTGCAGCGCACGTTGACCCTGGACGAGCTGTCCAAGGGCATCCAATAACGCCTGCGTCTGCTGATTCTGCAAGCGATAAAATTCGGACAGTACATCTGGCGAAGCCATGACACCAATAAATTAGGGCAAAGCAAAACACAAGATCCTTTGTAGACTCGTCGCCAATGAAGTGGACTGACAAGGCAGCCAGTCCACAGTGACGGGTAGCCGATAGAAAGGAAGGCACGCGTACACACACACGCCGACGGGCGTCAATTCTGGAACAGGATAACTATTGAATGGTAGCAAGAAAAGTACGTAGCTGCTTTATACTTAACTTTATTATTTGATGACTACAGCATTCTTCTTGAGACATTTATACTATAACTCTCAAAGTAGGTAAGGATAATGGCGCCTTGCTAGGTCGTAGCCATGGACTTAGCAGAAGACTATTCTAACTGGCTCTCGGCAAATGAGAGGAAGGCTTCGTCCGTATGGTCGCTAGCAATCTCCTCGTACAACTGGGGCGAGTGCTATATCGTCTCTCGAGACCTGCCTTGTGGTGGCGCTAGGTCTGCGATCACACAGTGGCGACACGCGGGTCCGACATGTACTAAATGGACCGCGGCCGATTTAAGCTACCACCTAGCAAGTGTGGTGTCTGGCGGTGACACCACATCAGATATTCTGAGCGTGCGTCTGAGCGTTGACCGATGAGATGGCACAGCGCCACTACGTCACACGCACGCCGTCTCCCATCAGTACAGAGTTGTGAGGCGCCATATTGGCGTTCATTTCAAACCTATATGTATATATGCCATTTCTGAGCAGCTGCAAATTGAGAATCACTGAAAACCCCGTTGTTAGTTGTGTGATTCGTTCCAATAAAATTGTGAGGAACATCGTATTCGTGGCAAAAGAATTATTGTAACCTGCGTATTATAAGAGTAGGCTATTTGAAGGCAGCGACACACTGAAGATCCACCAAAAACGCATTGTTCTTGGTACAATTTGTTATAATTAAATTTCAATTAGTAACATAATTATCTACGATTAACGGTTTTAGCAAGCTGTAATACAATATGATTACGTACACAAGGGGTGGTAGGGGTTTAGCGTAATGGTTAGCGTCTCTGTCTAAGAAGCTCTTTTTGTTGGGGCGGTGGATCGCGTCTTAACACTACAAAAAAATTTTTTCCTAACATTCGCATCATTAGGTTCTGATACTTTATTATTAGTTTAATATAATTATACGCTATAATATTTGATGTTATGTAAATATAAGTTCACCTTTTTTTGAGGGGTGACTTTGTTCGATTGGCTTAATCTACAGGACAGCTTGCGCTACTTGTATAAAGTTATTTTGTTCCTTTTTCTTTTACGCTTCGTAATTCACATGTTGCAAGGATTCCGCTACTGGGTACGAACAGTGATCAAGTAAGCCTGACCCTGGAGTTTTACTAAAATGTGGGAATGATGAAATAATGTTTATCGTATGCAGAGAAGTATTCCAACTTGTACCCCGCTGTTTGTAATGGAACTGTTATAAGCCTGTGTCCTTATTGATTGGACATGGTACTTTCATTTTCGTGGACGATGGAGAAAATGTGCGTTTTAATAGAGCTAACGTGGGAATTTACGCACGCCCGTTGAGTAAATAGTGTGATTTACGAACTACTAGAAACAACTGCCGCTGGAGTGCGTTGCGATCGCGTACACCACGTTGGGGCCCACGTACCGTATGCACAAGTAGCATCGTTCCTGAGCGTTCAGCAGCACGTTGAACTTCGCACGCTCAACGTTAACGTTCGACAGCACGGTCCGTGTGCCGGCGGCTTTAGAGGCATTCTTGAGTAACATCAACTCGCCATGTCCAGCCTCAAAGGCAGCTGACGTTCACGACCGTTACGGCGTGTACTTAAAGGAAAGCTGACTTGCACCCTCATAACGGCGATACGAGCGTCCCTCTTATGCGACAGACATGAAATCTGAATATAAATCATCTTTTAGATGCAGAAACGCCCCTTCCGTTTATGTCGCTCAACTCCTTCCTGGTGTTGCGATTTCTTTTCCCGTCAGTGTATGTGTATCACGAGAATTTAGTATACCCAGTAAAATTATTAGCATGATACAGCTGTGCATGGATGGCTCCCAGGCAGCAGTAAAGTTCAGAGCATCTATATCACCCGCTTTCCAATTGAAACAGGCTTACTACGAGTAGACGCTCTTTCATGTGTCCTCTTCAACCTTGCATTAGAGAAAGTGGTTTAAGAGAGTAATTTACATCTTTACAATGGTCTCCGATTCGAACACAGTGAAGTAAAACTCCTGGCTTATGCAGATGATATAGTGTTTCTGAGTCAAACTGAAGAAGAACGGAAAGACATGTACAGGCACAGACATGCTCAGGCACAGTGCCAGCAAAATGCGGCTTTTAATTAACCAAGAGAAAACGGAATACATGGAAATAGGTCGAGTCATAAACCCAAATCCTCACTTTGAAATCGACCAACATTCTAAATTCAGAAAAGTTCTTCAGTTTAAATACTTTGGATCACATTTCAAGAGCAAAAATATCATAACAATGGATATACACGAAAGAGTAGCCTCAGGGTCAAGGTGTCTGTGCTCACTAATCAACCCACTCAAAAGTAAAGCTTTGTCAATCACCACAAAGGTGAAGATATACAACACTATCATCTGTCCCATAGTACTGTACGGTTCAGAAAGCTGGACACTTATAAAGAATGAGAGAGAAAAACTGAATGTTTTCGAAAGAAAAGTAATGAGAAAAATAAGGGAACCTTTGTTGGAGAATTGCGTTTGGAGAATTCGAAAAAACAATGAAATTTATCAGCTAATGAAGCAACCCACTATCATCCAGAAATTAAAAAGCAGGAGACGGCAATGCTGGACATGTGGCTCGAATGGAAAACAAAAGAATTCATTTTAAGGAACTCACCAGGAAACAAGGCCATTGGGCCGACCTCGTACGTGGTGGAAAGATGACATAGAGGACATCGCAGCGTTAGGAATTACCCTGGGTTTTGCCAGAGAAAGCACGTCTCACATATATTTAATACATTTCAATCATTTTTGTACACATATTTCACCTGTTTCTCTACCGTATTTTGGTCTGCAGTTTCCTTTTCATGCAGATTTACAACGTCATATCTCCTGAACAGTGTGCCTTTCAGTTATATAATTTTGCAGGTACATTCAGTGATATATTTGGATGCTGTCTGCGAAATGTTATGCAAATAGAAATAGTAGTAAAGATGTAATAAATTAAAACGTCATGGATGATGCGAAAGTTTTTCACGCATCTCAGTGTTTATGACGTCATATCTCCCGAACTATGTGTCGCACAATGATGTAGTTTCGTAGATACGTTTATTGGCATCTGCGGATAAACCAAAACTAAACTCCATTCGCAGAAACTTCGGAAGGCCCAACGGTACCGACCGACACCCCCGGGATAACAAGGCCGTCCAGCAGTGTTAGTGACGTCACACTAAGCGGCCCATAGCCGGCGCAGCAGTCCACGGACACCTCCGTACAGACGCGCCTGATGCTAACGATCTTCTGTCCGTCATACAGAAAGGAGCGAACTATAATTCCAACCAAAGACCAAATTATATATATTCTCATAAACAGCATAAAGGTTCATAACGAAATACCGATTACATATACGGGCAGGAATAAGTTTAATCGATTGAGGATCTTTGCCACTATTTTATAATTGTCAGAACACTATTTAGCTTTAAAACTCGCATACAGGTGGTGACAAATGCGAACTGACAGCAGGACTTAACATTTTCAAGCTATTACACTGAAAGTAAATTATCTTAAACACTGTCATACATAGCAAAACCCTCACAACTTTCGTTTACAATAAGGTAACAAAAGTTCGCTTTATCTCATAAAACACATGACTATTGTGAATTTACTCATATGTTCATGGTGACAGCTCTTTTCAAGAATTTTTACGAGTGTATCCTCAGTAATAAAGAATGGAAACAAACGATAGATATCAAATATTCTCCTTTTAACATAGACATCACTGAACACAAGATTCTGTCTTGCACTGTGATACTAAGGGACTGCTCTTTCCTTTAAGAAAAGCCTGAGAATTTGAAGTTCACTCTGCTATTGAAGATACACTTCTTGAAACAATATTAAAAATGTTATGAAAGGTAAGGAAATGAAAAACAACCAAGTGCATTACATGTAAGAATGTGAGCAAAAGGCTGAGGCTCTCTTTACTTATCATTTTCAATCTCTCTACAGCTTTTCCACGTAGAAATCACCAACTGCAAGTCTCATTATTGCTGTCTGTTACTAGCAAAGTACTTTTCTATTTAGAAAACCTGACAATTTGATGTTCATTCTGGTACTGAAGATAAACACTTTTCAGAGGAGTTCTAGAATCTATTCCTGCCCGTATATGTAATTTGGTCTTTGGTTCGAATTATAGTTCGCTCCTTTCTGTATGACGGACAGAAGATCGTTAGCATCAGGCGCGTCTGTACGGAGGTGTCCGTGGACTGCTGCGCCGGCTATGGGCCGCTTAGTGTGACGTCACTAACACTGCTGGACGGCCTTGTTATCCCAGGGGTGTCGTACCGACCGACCGCTTGTCATCCTCAGCCGATAGATGTCACAGGATGCCGTTAGGTAGGGGCATGTTGTCAGCACACAACTCTCCCAGTCGTTGCCAGTCTTAGTAACTGGAGTCGCCACTTTTCAATCAAGGTCCCCCAAGGGTTGAGTGCACCCCGCTTGCCAACAGTATTCGGCATACCCGGACGGTCAACTATCCAAATGCTAGCCAAACCCGACAGCGCTAAACTTCGGTGATCTGACGGGAAACGATGCGCAAGGCCATTGGCCGTATGTGCATAATGTCTGCGAAATTTGTTGAGAATGTAATTAACAGCGAAGAAGTAATAAATTTGTCATGCATTACGTGCAATGTTTCACGCATCACAGTGTTTATAATGTCATATTTCCTCAACTATTTGTAGTACAATGAAATAATTTTGCAGGTACGTTCAGTGATATCTGTGAGTACTGTCTGTAAGATGTGTCGCGAATATTGTTTTATTAGTGAAGAAGCAATAAATTAAAACTTCATGCCCGATGCGGAAGTTTTACTGCTTGAACAGCGAAATGTAGTAAGGAATGAACTTTTCCCTTCCATATTTTGTAGGAGAAAATATTTCTTAAAGGTCTGAGATTATATGTAAAGTTTGCTGCGAGTCACTAAGTGCTCTCATTTTCGAATCTTGGGCTACACTTCTTTTTCACCCTCGCCCCTGCCCTTTGCCCAATAGCGATTCTTTCCGGACTGTAAGTGGCATGTGTACCTTCTCAGGTTGAAATCGGTCAAGTGATTTAAAGGGAGATTTGGAACATACATTTTTATTATACGTATACTGTGTATATGTGTGTGTTTTTAAGAATTTTCTAGAAAACATAAATAATAAATAATTACTGGTGATCGGATTCGAACTGGTGACCTACAGCGCGCCAATCGGCGAGACTAACAGCTAATCCACTTTCTATGCGGCGCAGCTAGCGGCAGTGTTACTAGCAATGAAGTCCTTGCTGGACATTCTTCTATATGTCCTGATTGTAGTACTGCTGTTATGTCCCGCTGTTCACATCCAAGCTCGAATTGTTTACAGTTGTGATGAATGAAATGGCCGTAGACGTTGTATGCAGCTGTGTGACAGTTCTCAACTCTTGGTTTACGTCTCAAGTCAGTTCCTTCCTATTAAGTTTTCCAGTGTTATTTCCATATGCACATGTTGTTGTTGTTGTGGTCTTCAGTCCCGAGACTGGTTTGATGCAGCTCTCCATGCTACTCTATCCTGTGCAAGCTTTTTCATCTCCCAGTACCTACTGCAACCTACATCCTTCTGAATCTGCTTAGTGTATTCATCTCTTGGTCTCCCTCTACGATTTTTACCCTCCACGCTGCCCTCCAATACTAAATTGGTGATCCCTTGATGCCTCAGAACATGTCCTACCAACCGATCCCTTCTTCTGGTCAAGTTGTGCCACAAACTTCTCTTCTCCCCAATCCTATTCAATACTTCCTCATTAGTTATGTGATCTACCCATCTAATCTTCAGCATTCTTCTGTAGCACCACATTTCGAAAGCTTCTATTCTCTTCTTGTCCAAACTATTTATCGTCCATGTTTCACTTCCATACATGGCTACACTCCATACGAATACTTTCAGAAATGACTTCCTGACACTTAAATCTATACTGGATGTTAACAAATTTCTCTTCTTCAGAAACGTTTTCCTTGCCATTGCCAGCCTACATTTTATATCCTCTCTACATCGACCATCATCAGTTATTTTGCTCCCCAAATAGCAAAACTCCTTTACTACTTTAAGTGCCTCATTTCCTAATCTAATTCCCTCAGCATCACCCGACTTAATTAGACTACATTCCATTATCCTTGTTTTGCTTTTGTTGATGTTCATCTTATATCCTCCTTTCAAGACACTGTCCATTCCATTCAACTGCTCTTCCAAGTCCTTTGCTGTCTCTGACAGAATTACAATGTCATCGGCGAACCTCAAAGTTTTTATTTCTTCTCCATGAATTTTAATACCTACTCCGAATTTTTCTTTTGTTTCCTTTACTGCTTGCTCAATATACAGATTGAACAACATCGGGGAGAGGCTACAACCCTGTCTTACTCCCTTCCCAACCACTGCTTCCCTTTCATGTCCCTCGACTCTTATAACTGCCATCTGGTTTCTGTACAAACTATAAATAGCTTTTCGCTCCCTGTATTTTACCCCTGCCACCTTTTGAATTTGAAAGAGAGTATTCCAGTCAACATTGTCAAAAGCTTTCTCTAAGTCTACAAATGCTAGAAATATAGGTTTGCCTTTCCTTAATCTTTCTTCTAAGATAAGTCGTAAGGTCAGTATTGCCTCACGTGTTCCAGTGTTTCTACGGAATCCAAACTGATCTTCCCCGAGGTTGGCTTCTACTAGTTTTTCCATTCGTCTGTAAAGAATTCGTGTTAGTATTTTGCAGCTGTGACTTATTAAGCTGATAGTTCGGTAATTTTCACATCTGTCAACACCTGCTTTCTTTGGGATTGGAATTATTATATTCTTCTTGAAGTCTGAGGGTATTTCGCCTGTTTCATACATCTTGCTCACCAGATGGTAGAGTTTTGTCAGGACTGGCTCTCCCACGGCCGTCAGTAGTTCCAATGGAATATTGTCTACTCCGGGGGCCTTGTTTCGACTCAGGTCTTTCAGTGCTCTGTCAAACTCTTCACGCAGTATCATATCTCCCATTTCATCTTCATCTACATCCTCTTCCATTTCCATAATATTATCCTCAAGTACATCGCACTTGTATAGACCCTCTATATACTCCTTCCACCTTTCTGCTTTCCCTTCTTTGCTTAGAACTGGGTTTCCATCTGAGCTCTTGATATTCATACAAGTCGTTCTCTTATCTCCAAAGGTCTCTTTAATTTTCCTGTAGGCGGTATCTATCTTACCCCTAGTGAGATAAGTCTCTACATCCTTACATTTGTCCGCTAGCCATCCCTGCTTAGCCATTTTGCACTTCCTGTCGATCTCATTTTTGAGACGTTTGTATTCCTTTTTGCCTGTTTCACTTACTGCATTTTTATATTTTCTCCTTTCATCAATTAAATTCAATATTTCTTCTGTTACCCAAGGATATCTACTAGCCCTCGTCTTTTTACCTACTTGATCCTCTGCTGCCTTCACTACTTCATCCCTCAAAGCTACCCATTCTTCTTCTACTGTATTTATTTCCCCCATTCCTGTCAATTGCTCCCTTATGCTCTCCCTGAATCTCTGTACAACCTCTGGTTCTTTTAGTTTATCCAGGTCCCATCTCCTTAAATTCCCACCTTTTTGCAGTTTCTTCAGTTTTAATCTACAGGTCATAACCAATAGATTGTGGTCAGAGTCCACATCTGCCCCTGGAAATGTCTTACAATTTAAAACCTGGTTCCTAAATCTCTGTCTTACCATTATATAATCTATCTGATACCTGTTAATATCTCCAGGGTTCTTCCATGTATACAACCTTCTTTTATGATTCTTAAACCAAGTGTTAGTTATGATTATGTTGTGCTCTGTGCAAAATTCGACCAGGCGGCTTCCTCTTTCATTTCTGTCCCCCAATCCATATTCACCTACTATGTTTCCTTCTCTCCCTTTTCCTACACTCGAATTCCAGTCACCCATGACTATTAAATTTTCGTCTCCCTTCACTATCTGAATAATTTCTTTTATTTCATCATACATTTCTTCAATTTCTTCGTCATCTGCAGAGCTAGTTGGCATATAAACTTGTACTACTGTAGTAGGCATGGGCTTCGTATCTATCTTGGCCACAATAATGCGTTCACTATGCTGTTTGTAGTAGCTTACCCGCATTCCTATTTTCCTATTCATTATTAAACCTACTCCTGCATTACCCCTATTTGATTTTGTGTTTATAACCCTGTAGTCACCTGACCAGAAGTCTTGTTCCTCCTGCCACCGAACTTCACTAATTCCCACTATATCTAACTTCAACCTATCCATTTCCCTTTTTAAATTTTCTAACCTACCTGCCCGATTAAGGGATCTGAAATTCCACGCTCCGATCCGTAGAACGCCAGTTTTCTATCTCCTGATAACGACATCCTCTTGAGTAGTCCCCGCCCGGAGATCCGAATGGGGGACTATTTTACCTCCGGAATATTTTACCCAAGAGGACGCCATCATCATGTAATCATACAGTAAAGCTGCATGCCCTCGGGAAAAATTATGCACATACGCACTTTAATTACTGTCTCCCGCAAAACATGAGCCTACGCACGCTTGTACTCTTATCTTGCACAGTTTTAATCATTATAATTCAAGCAGTGTTCAAAGGCACTTGTATGTTTGGCAGCACTCGGTTTGACTTGTTGCCTGTGCCAACTCGTCTCATGATCTTTGGCCGACGATCGTTTAGTGGATTATGTGGCGTTTTTAAAAGCATAAGTGGCTAATTGTGGCTAGTACTGTCAAATATTCACCCTCCATTGCTGGTGGCAGAATGACATCGAGCCTGTGGCCAGAGGTTACATGTACCTGTCGCACCGACCTCTGTGGACCTTCCCCTGCTCATTAGCGCTGTGATTCTCTCATTGTTACCCGCAACAGACGTTTGTAGTAGTGGGTGAATCCAATCTCTGTTTGTATTGAGACTTTTCTCTTTCGTGATGAAGTTATTGTCATGCTTATTAAATTCGACGACGTCCTCAACAAACGGGTGTGGTAGTTATTCTCATCAGCGAGAACCTAGTATCGGCGAATTTTGTTTCATAGTCGGTCTCACACAATGCCTGACAAAGGGCCGAGTTCTCCAAATGGCAAATGGTTCAAATGGCTCTGAGCACTATGGGACTTAACATCTGAGGTCATCAGTCCCCTAGAACTTAGAACTACTTAAACGTAACTAACCTAAGGACATCACACTCATCCATGCCCGAGGCAGGAATCGAACCTGCGACCGAAGCGCCTAGAACCGCTCGGCCACTCCGGCCGGCACCGAGTTCTCCATCTGTCGCTATTTGCAGCGCCGTTCAAGTTCGATTATCCTGTGACTACTGAATTATCCACTCATTCCAACATAGATTTTCAACGTATACATGGTATGCAGTATACTGCGTCACTGTAAGTTGTCCTTCAGGCTCTATCTTTCTGGCTGGCTGCGTTTGCTCAATTATGGCAGATTTCTTTTGTCACTCGGGGGATTTATGGCAGAAAGGTGGCGCCAGACGTTTCTTCTTCTGACTTATTACTTCACCAGGTGCTAAGTTTCGTGATACTTTTTATATCCCTGGCGGGGTACCTAGTGTACCTTAGAGCGCATTCCAGGTGTCAGAGCTTGCCTGGTGTTAGAACTCGTCCTCAAAGTGGTGCGGCTCGCAGATTCGCCTCACACACGTTACGAGTGTGTTAATCACACCTCTTTTCTCGCTCAGGTCATTATTTGAAATTTTGTGCTGGTACTGAATCTTGTTTGTAGGTTTGCGATTCACATTGCGGCTCAAATTCTCAGCAATCTTCGTAACCAGCACATCCGGGAGGAGTTGGTCCTTCTGTGCCTTTATACTACTGTAGAAGTCAAGTTTAGTGTCATTTACGATAGCACATTTGTTAAGAAGCAATACAAGTTTGTCGCCGGCCACCGTGGCCGAGTGGTTCTAGGCGCTTCTCTCTGGAACCGCGCGACTGCTACGGTCGCAGGTTCGAATCCTGCCTCGGGCATGGATGAGTGTGATCTCCTTAGGTTAGGTTTAAGTAGTTCTAAGTCTAGCGGACTGATGACATCAGATGTTGAGTTCCATAGTGCTCAGAGCCATTTGAACCGTTTTGAAAAAGTTTGTCTTCCAAAGCGCTGTGCCACAACCCAGCTGACAGAGCAGCAGTCTCATCAGCGGAAGAGGGCTGGTATGTGCTCGACTTGCAGTTCCGCCAGCACAGCAGTGTCAGGTGGCGGCGTTAACGTCTTAGGATGATCGTCGATCCGTGGACACTGGTGGCCTCCAGCTCTATGTGACGATCTCCAAAGTGCTCTCGTTGGCATCAAAGATTTCCACAAGGGAGTCACACCCCCCAGGTCCACCTGAAGTACTCACACTCAACATATAACACGTCAGCCTCAGTTGCAAATAGAAACCAGTCTTTGCCTAGGTTTCAGCCAAATTAATTTGCACTTCTTCAGAAGCTATTGACACTAAACTATTGCATGCCAAAGTTTGGCCATCTCAAGTATAAAGCTATAGCACAGTCTTAATCTACATTACTTAGCTGAAGAGAAACAGCAGGCCCCACTGTGAGGACGAGGTCGGTAGGCCGCGAGAGCTGCGCCGGAAGAAATCGCAGCGAGCAGCTATGTACTGAGAATCGCTGATGGTCATGCGCATGCGTGTGTGGAAATATAGATGCATAACAGTAGCTACCTTTGCGTTAGAAACTGGATTACTATAACCATTAAAACTGTTAATGGCGTAATATGTATAACCGAACTTACTTCTGAGGAGAACGAGGACCCTATAAGCGGATTCGGAGCCCGTAAGAAAGACTAGCTATTACTCGGCAACATTATTCCTCAGTTCTCAATACATTACTATTCGACTAAAGAAATTGAAGTAAGGCTTCGGTGACTGCAAAGGCAACGTAGCATCAGGGCCGGTGATGGAAAGGTTGAAAACCTTCGAAGAAGTTCTTATTTCTCAATTGTAGCTGGCCATTAAGTAGGTTTTCTTTATCAAGCAACAGGTGTTTAAAGATTTGCAACTCCTCAAGGGAGTCAAGCATAATGCCTTTAACATCGCAATTTAATAGCTCTGTGTTATTTGGTGGACTGGGAGCATGGGCCAATTGAACAAGGTGCTCGGCAAAATTCGAGCCACGCCTGCCATCACCACTTTTCGTGGGTATATGTTCTTTATATCTAGCTGAGAGGGCTCTCCCTGTCTGGCTGATGTAATAACTCGGGCAACCACTACGGGTGATTTTGCACACCCCAGAACGAGTTAATTTGTCATTGGTTTCCTTTAACGAGTGGACCAAGTTCTTCTTCAGGCTGTTATTCGTAGAATATGCAATCTTAAAGCCTTGGCGCTTTAAGAGTAGCTCTATTTTATAAGATGTTTTGTCTATGAAGGGCACCTCATCTACATCTAGTGTAGATGAGGTCGCAGTTTTTCTACATGTTTTCTTGTTAAAGAGCTTTCTCACAATTTCTGGTTTATATCCATATGCCATAACTTCTATGGTTTGTAACTCGTTCCCCACTGCGTCTGCTGAAAGAGGAAAAGCTAGCGCTCGGTGTATGCAAGAATGGAAGAAGGCCATTTTGTGGGCTTGGGGGTGTGTAGAGTCGGCTGAGATGATATTATCGGAAAAGGTATTTTTCCGAAAAATGTTAAACCTAATAGGGTTGTCCTCTATTACTCACATTCACCTGAAGTACCAGCATCGTTGTCGGCCTCAGGAATGGAATGAGCAGCAGCAGTGACATTCCCTCTCAAAGGTAGATGGCGGACAGCGTCCTAGTCACACAGACCGAGTCTCCAGCAGACCAGCAGGGTGACGGCGGCATCCACACCTCAGAAGTTGGCACTGCAACTGGCAGCAGCAGCGTCCTTCCAGCCACACTCGTGATCATCGTGCCGAGGGTCGACCTCCGTAGCATCCCCTCACACTGGGTAGCTGCAGCTGACATAAGGGCTGCGACTATACAATCCGCACTCAGCGATCAGCAACCACATTTGTTGGTGAGGTATTTATGTTGGTGCCTCCTGTGCGCTCTGCGGCGTTGGGGATGGCAGTGACATCACATTTCCTGTTTCCACTCGCTGACAGCTGTCCTAATGACTTCAGACTCTCGCATATTCACCTTTCACAGGCTTTTTTCTGCTGGTTCGGCACATGAATACTTACTGTTTCGTTGTACCTAGGCCTGCTAACGACACTCTACTTTGTCATTAGTGTGACGGAATCTCTCGGCTTGCTTGATGTTATTATGATTCGCTTGCGGACTTGACCACTCAGTCATTCCCCCTTGCAGCAATAGTTTCCGCATCTGCCACAACTCGTTCAGCATTTCCCCATAGCTGGCAGTCTACCAGTCATTCACACAGGCGGATCGGTTTCCAGGAGCTCCCAAAGTAGAACTTGGATGAATTTTAGTGTCCGCTGTGGGTACTATCCTGGGAAATAGCACATTTAATGCCGACACGGACAACATATTGTACAAGAAGGGGAATGGGATGGATTGTCAGCGGTAGAAGAGATGCCGGTTTTAAATGAAAATAGAAACTTAAACGAAACTTATACGATATTCTGCGATTATGGTATACAGAGTGGGTTAGACCTGCAGTACAGCGCGAAGGCTAATTGCCTGTCTAGGGCTTGGGGTGTAAATAACGAGGAATGGGGAAGAGGAGAATGGCAGTTCACGTCTATGGGCTGCTGGTCGCTCCTAGTGAGCAGTGCCAGGGCAGACGGCGCTGAGCCATTCACTCTGCCTGAAGTCTGGAAACCAAGAGAGAGAAACTAATTTGATCTGTACCCCAGCAGCCGCATTTATGACGGGCCTGCCATGCTCCCTATTGGCTAAACAGTTGCGTGGAATCGCCGGTCTATTCAGTAGCGACGCTGGAAAAGTGGCATGATGTCTTACGCAGTATCTTTCGCTACAGTGATCTGCCTCTGGCCTGAAAGGGCAGTCAGGCACGTAGGCGCCGATGAAGTTCTACTGGGAGAATATCTGAAAGATGTGACTTATACCCTGAAATACCTTTTTTAATAAATACCTAAATATCCTCAGACTGGATGCACAACACGCACGATCCGTCTTAGGAAGTCACCCAGCCATCCATCAATGTGGCTCAAAACAAAGAAGCTGCCGTTGATGTACCTGTACCATATTTAACGTGTTGCAATGTGGCAAGTCTGACCCCTGTCTTTTGATATGCTCGATGGCAAAAGTGGCAGCACTAGAGTAAGTGGTCTAGCCATAGCAATGCCTTTCAGATGCTAATTAAAGTCCTCATGGCACGTGGAACAGCATGTGATAAGATGATATGAAACATATGGGCGAAGTCCTGTGGGAAAGCGGAGCAGTTTACTCCAGGAGTCTTCAAGTGACACTTTGTTAAATAATGAAACAACTATAGCCGACATATAGATCACGAGAGAAATAAATGTGTTGATATTTAAAAATACTTTATATCGTTTATTTTCTTGTCACAGTTGCACAAATTTCTACGGCGTGACTAAAAAAACTAAGTGCGGACTTTCTATTATTTTAAAATAAGCAGAAAAGTATTGTACATAACTGTTGAATTTATCTATGTAGTTCCGTAAGCCACCTGTCCTGTCTTTACACGAACCACACATCAGAACACTGTGGTATGCAACTGTTGTCTATGACTTGAGTAGGTAGCTCATTCAGAGATGGGAGAAAGGGGAAAAGGGTGAAGAGAGGGAAGGGGAGAAAGAAGAGGGGCGAAGGATTTGGATAGGGAGAGGGAGCATGATGAAGCATGGGCATAACGGATTTTCGTTCAGAAAATGGTACACTAACTTCCGTAGAAGAGAAATGTTTAAGTGAAAATTACAGAAAATAAACATTATATAAAATAAAATTAACATTAAAATATTAAGAGCGCAGAAGAATATAAGTTAAAAAAAACTATGAAAGCTATGAATAACAAAATTGTGAAAGTGAATTAAGTGAAACAAGTAAAATTAAAAGGACGCGGTTTCTATTGTTTATTGCATTCGCTTGTGCTTGGTGGCGTGGTATGGCACGCAGGTTGTACAAAGTGTGCGGAAGTCAGTCTGCACGCCGGCTTGTTGCTAGGGAGGTTTGTGGGCCGATGCCCAGCCATCGTCTCTCCTCGGTGAGTGGGGCTGTTGCTCACGCAGAAGTTGTGTCGAGGTAGACGACTGGAAGGGGTCTTCGAAATTTCTAAAATATGTGCTTTTGATAAAATCGTTCTGGTCATTCAATGTATTACCAGGCTCATGTAAGCGGTAAGTAGAAATCTCAGTTCCTTACAACATTATCAGGAGGTGTCCCTTAGGTTCACTGTGGAGCACTTCCAAATGTGCATCAATGTTTCCGACAGAGTGCTTCGATGGTAAAAGACATTCACCAAACGCAGCGCTCTCTGAACTGTATTTGAAACGTCTTGTCTGTCTAATCTAAGTAAGCTTTAGGGTAGTTTCCACACTTCAGCTTATGCACACCTTCTGGCATGACTTTCGACGCCTTTGATCCAAGCGGTGCTTCAGTCTAAGACAATGTCATTAATTTTAACACTATGCAGAAACTGGTTCTACGAAAATGTAGTAATTACATCTGACACAAATCCTTCATAGTTCATTGACATGTACATGATTATCTTGTCTTCCTGTTCACCTATTAACGTGTGGCCATTGATATTACATTGTCGTCGTCTCTGAAAATTACATTGTGTTCATGACATACGTTCTACTATCTCTCCTTGCCTTCTCTTCCAATCTCCTTCACGCGACTTTTTTTCTCCCTTCACCTTCTTAACATCTTTTTCCCTTCGCCCCTTCCACAACCAGTTACCTCTCTAAGCTGTAGACCACAGCTGCATACAACAGATGACAGGTAATATGCCACTACACAGGTAAATTTAACGGTTATGTACAATACTTTTCTACTTGTCGTAAAATAATAGAAAGAACATATATAATTTTTACTTAGTTTTTACATCTTAAGGTGATCAGATGTCTTAGATCCTAGTTATATCATAAAAATTTGCAGCTGTGATGAAAAATTAGAAGATAGGTTTTTTTAAGAAATAAGAACAAAGCGTTTTTTGTTTCTTCAGCTTGTCAATGAAAAGTCCCGAGTCCGTTATGTATGTGACGGTGAGGAGGTCAAATGTTTCGACAATTTGTACATCAGTGAACCAGAAGCACTTACGATCAGTCTTAAAGGTACACCATCTTTGCTACTTGTCGCCAACCTACTCAACTATGGTGGTAGGGCTTCTGTGCTGCGCAACTTACTCTGCACGTATACTTCTTGGAGCATCTGAAAAAAAGGGCAGAAGGACACAGCCTCAGCCAAGAGTCAAAGTATTCGCCCCATAGTCAGGATGGAGATCAGGTAACCAGCACATCTGACACATTTCGCTACAAAGACGACAAAGTTATTCATCGTAATATTGTCCGGCTGTGTAGAATCGTCAACCCAGCTGGACATGCTGGATGTTTATATTCTGTCACTCACTCAGAGAAAACTGTAGAATTTACAGATGTGTCACTACTCATCCAATCAGAGAGCGGCGTTGCAAGGAATTTTTCTGTCGATGTAGTAGGAAAAGCCGTTGTTTAAACCACGGGCGGGCAACCGGCGGCCCTTGGGTCGTAGGCGACCCACGTTAAGTTTCAATCCGGCCAGCGTAAGCGTCCAGACGAATGCATTGAGGGATAATTTGCTGGCGCAGCGTTTCGGGAAAGGGGTCCCATTCATATCGGTGTGTCACCCACAAATGTTAACCTCACAGATCTTATAGTTTTGACTTTATGGCCTAAGAGCGCTGCTTTCATGTTACGAGGCGGCCCGCGAGCTCAAGTACATGTATCAAGTGCGCTGGATACCAAAGGTTGCCCCTGTCTGGTTTAAACTGTGAATGACATTACAAGCGAAATTTGATTACGACAGGATCCTTACTACAAAATGTAATAATTTGTACTCAGTTCCTAATGTGGTACACTAATGTTGCTTCTAACAACGTGGGATTATCTTGTTGTTGTATTTATGATTGAAGAAGTTGTTCACTTGAATGAGTCCTGCGATTATAATATCAAAGTCAGTCATTTCTCATTCCAAAATAAGAATAGATACGATTATTAAACACAAAAATTCCACCCAAGTGGTCCCTTCATGACCTTCACAGAGCATCTCTGTAATTAGCTGGTCTTCGTTGTGTCCTCCTCGTCCCTCTTTTTACTCTAATTCCAGCGATTGTGTTCGAAAGCTTCCTGTTTATCGTCTGCACCAGCAAGATTTAGTGCCTCATTTTCGATGAGTTTCTGATTCACACAGTTTCTTTTGCCTCGATACCACTTTTGCCTCACTGCACTCACAGCACCTATTTGACAACGTGAGTATAACGGAACAAGTAGTAAATCATTTGTCACTGGTAATCTCAACCTGCCTTCCAGACAAAAAGTGTCACAAACTCAACATATTCCACACGTCGTGTCATGGATACAGGCAGTTCGTTGTTGCGTCTGTCTGCATCTTGATCTTTCCTACACTTATAATTTTTACAGGCTGTCTTTTCTCTTCTATAATATGCTAAAATTGTCAGTTTTGCACGTTATTTAATGCCCGTATGATATCTTGTCTCATTTTGTCCTTCATACATATGACCCCGGACTGCATTAGCCTATACAAATTCGTTTGTTCACGATATTTTGGCACTTAGTGAATGGAAGCGAATATTACCGATACTTTTCTCCAGGCATTAATATATAATAACTTGAAAGCACAAACTTTTTCGGTATGTGTTAGCTATCCTTAAAACCTTTATGGAATTTTAACACGTTGATCATGACTTCAAAAAAATGTATTCCTTACAAAAACGATATAGTGGTTCAGATAAGCAACATATTTTTGCTGTTTGTCGAACTTTTCTCAAGTGTTCTGTTGATATATATCCTATCAGTTACACGACAGACACACAGTGTTCAGATAGGTTATCATTTAACTTTCGTAGGTCAACAAAAGACCACATATGGCTTAGGCGTGATAAAGCAAAATTTTTCTTGACCAATTATGATCTTAGCTTACGTATCAGCACTCCCTGCCACTGGTATTTCGTGGTCGTCTACATGGAAAATAACATTTACCACTACAAGAGTATCATGTTCGAGGAAACTGTAGTCCAACAATGAATAAGACATATATTAAAGTACGGGGTGGTTATAATTAAGCTTTCGCTACTTGAGACGCCCCCATGAAGAAAGAGGGATCGTAGTACAATGAATCGTTATCGAAAGCAACGAATAATCCATTGAAAGAAACACATTTTAATTTCCACATGAAAAAGGAACATTTGTTAATTGAGCTCAGTGTTTACGTTCCACGTTACAGAAGATGCTCAATGTGACAACCATCTGCATCCACAACAGCCTCGAATCGCACTAGAGACTGCTCTACTGCTGACCGAAACAACGGTGGACCATAGAACGGTCAGCTGTTGTCACACAGCTTGTGCACTGCTTGGTGGTCGCACATTGCGTCCGGCACTCTCTACCATGGCAACAGAAACTTCTTTAAAAAACTGTGACTCATTTAGCCTTCGGCCTCTCCCAGGAGAAATTCCCAAATAGCCAAATAATTCAAACCTACGAATCATGCTCTTCAAACCCGGTGCAGAAAGAGAACCTCACTGTGAAACTTCCTGGCAAGTTAAAACTGTGTGCCGGACCGAGACTCGAACTCGGGACCTTTGCCTTTCGCAGGCAAGTGCTCTACCAACTGAGCTACCCAAACACGACTCACGCCCCGTCCTCACAGCTTTACTTCCGCCAGTACCTCATTTCCTACCTTCCTAACTTTACAGAAGCTCTCCTGCGTACCAGGAGAGCTCCTGTAAAGTTTGGAAGGTAGGAAACATGGTACTGGCGGAAGTAAAGCTGTGAGGACGGGGCGTGAGTCGTGCTTGGGTAGCTCAGTTGGTAGAGCACTTGCCTGCGAAAGGCAAAGGTCCCGAGTTCGAGTCTCGGTCCGGCACACAGTTTTAATCTGCCAGGAAGTTTCATATCAGCGCACACTCCGCTGCAGAGTGAAAATCTCATTCTGGAAACCTCACTGCATTTCTCTAATGCGTCGATACTTGCATTACTGCTGTCGTGTTGATGAAACAACTTCATGAGTAAAGCCCTGCCGAATTTATCCAGACCGATGTTGACTCTCTGCATTTGCTGTGCACACTGAAGCTTGTGTTTCAACCCTGCGTCACCGTACGAGTACCAGCCTAACGGCAAGTCATGACGCCGACGCTACTAACAACGCAAATCGTGCAGCGCACAGTTTGAACATAATTTCTACAAAATCGATTACCCATACAGTAAATAGTTTTCCGTCTACGCGGGCTCAGGTAGCGAAAGTATAATTATAAGCTCCTTTGGATGTGAAAAGAAATTGGCTTTCTTAGGAATGGTTAACTAGGCCATCTTGGTCATGTATTTTTCGGTTTAGGTTCTCATAACAGACGGCAAGTCAGAGGTTATAGGATTCGTATCTTGTAAAACATGACACTCACGTAAATTTGACTCGCATTCGCAAGCTAAACACGATGAGGTGTGGATGAGAAGACGTCGTGTGCCTGCAGGTGGTGTGGATCGTCCGTGGCTGGCTGTGGGCAGCGCGCTGCTCTTCCTGCTGATGCGCTGGATGGCGTAGCCGTGACGTCACGCACGGCCGCCTAGTCGCGGAACGCAGCAGTCGGCGATGCAACATAGTTCTACCTGTACATTACATGTTCACCTAGTTTAAGTATCTTCTCTTCCATACGTTTAATTCATATATGTGACTGTTGTACGTTAATTAAATAGTTTCCTTTTGTAATTTCTATGAAATAAATACGGTACATACAAGAATATCGATTTTCTTTTCTTTTAATGGGTGTGTATGGTGTAATGACGTTCAGTAGGACGCGAATCCGCAGCTGCCTTTCAGATTCTGCATTCTGAGTGGCGTGTTTGCGACAGTACGTTTCTGCTACCTCAGAAAGCTCCTACTTGCGCTACAGGTGAAATGATGATGATGAGGTCCCATATTCCGAGAAGCGTTGGGAACGATGCAGGAGACCCGCACAGCCGACTAGGCAAGGTCCCAGCGAAGGTGCCTTCCTCCGACCGTAATGGCGATGAATGATGATGATGAAGACGACATAACAACACCCAGTCATTCCGAGGCCGGGAAAATCCCTGACCCCGCCGGGAATCGAACCCGCGACCCCGTGCGCGTGGAAGCGAGAACGCTGCCGCGAGACGACGAGCTGCGGACACAGGTGAAATACAACCTCTAAATCTACAGCTACACTGCCAGAAAAAAGATTAGTACACTTATAAGACGACGTCGATTTTGATCCGACGACGGCATATGCCACCTGGGGGATAGTAGCTGCGATGATATTGGTTTCAACATCGTTCGCCAACACACACCGTAGTGGCATAGTTATCAGAGCACCATTGTGTCTACCCTTTAATAGGGAATGTTTGCAGCCAGAAGGGTCAGTGTGGTAATTCCTGGCACTTCACAGACACATTCAGTCACGAAAAGCAATAACTAAGCAATATCATTCTGAATAGCAGGCAATACCCAACCGACAAAAACTGGACCATCAGCACACGGGCATTTCTGCTAGAGACGATGCTTGTTTGGGGGCTCAGTGTGGGGCAGACGTGCGAAGCAAGCAGGTAACCGTGTCACAGAGACGCACTCGTGCTTCCTACAGCCAACTGAGCGAATCTGAAAGGGGGTCAAACGGTGGCCTGCCGAGTGGCAGGAGCGACCCTTCGCAGAACTGTCATGCAAATTGGATGTGCTGCGTCAGCTGGACATTGGGGCCGAGCGGTTCTAGTCGCTTCGTCCTGGAACAGCGCTGCTGCTACGGTCGCAGGTACAAGTCCTGCCTCGGGCATGGATGTGTGTGATGGGCTTGTGTTAGTTAGGTTTAAGTAGTTCTAAGTCTATGGGACTGATGACCTCAGATGTTAAGTCCCATAGTGCTCAGCCATTTGAACCATTTGTGCTGCGTCAGTTGTGCGGCGGTGCTTGTATCAGAGGTCACGTGAACATTCTCACACCCTTAGACTATGTTTTGGACGTCCACGCAGTACAGACGCTCTCCGGGATCGTCGCATTGCAAGGGCAACAATGGCTGATCATACAGCTACCACAGCAAAGATAATAGAGCCTGTGAGCTCAGTCGTGTGATCGCGAACTGTTGCGAACCGCTTGTTAGCAGTTGGACTACGGACGTCCACACCTCTAGCCTGTCTTCCATTCGCGCCACAGCATCAACGTGTACGGCTCGACTGTGCAGTCGGATGATCACTTGGAAGACGGAAGGGCGTGCTTTGGTCTTCAGTAGCGAAAGCAGATTCTGCCTGCATGCAAGTGGTGGTCATTTGCGTGTATGACGTAGACCTGGTGGCCGCTGTCTCGTAGAGTACGTTCGTCCGACACACACTGGTCTCATCCCAGTCCTTATGACCTGGGTTGCAGTAAACAACAAATCTCCTTCACCTTTGGTGTTTCTGGAGAGGCCACTAACCAGCTCTCGGTATGTGCAGAATGTTGTTAGACACGTTCTTTTGCCGTTCTTGCAACAGGAAGGTGGTGTGTTGTTCTAACAGGATAATGCTCACCCACACACTGCCCGTGAAACTCAACGTGCTCTGCAAGACGTGCAGCAACTTCCCTGGCCAGCACGATCTCCTGATGTGCCTCCACCCGAGCACGCTTCGGATATGAATAAGAAGTGACTCGAGCGACCCGTCAGCAAACAACTATTATAGAAGTGTGTGAACATGTACAGCAGGTGTGGCATTACATGCAGTGTTCGCCATATGAAGGAGCAACTGGATGCCAGAGTCAGCACCACCCATGTAGGCTACGCCACGTACTAATGTGGGTGTTTCAGCACGGGTCAACACCTGGTACCTCAGAACCGCTGTGAGTGTGTGGGTTTGCCGGCCGCGGTGGTCTAGCGGTTCTAGGCGCTCAGTCCGGAACCGCGCGGCTGCTGCGGTCGCAGGTTCGAATCCTGCCTCGGGCATGGATGTGTGTGATGTCCTTAGGTTAGTTAGATTTAACTAGTTCTAAGTTCTAGGGGACTAATGACCTGAGAAGTTGAGTCCCATAGTGCTCAGAGCCATTTGAACCATTTTCAACCAGTGTGTGGGTTTTATTTTGTCAAGTTGCACAATGGAGTGATACAACAAGTACCCTTTGGCTCCTGCAAGAAACTATTTCTACCTCACACTACTACAGAAGTCAGACAGATGCTCATAATGCACCAACAAGAACTGCTTGAAAAACATTCAGCAACAGAGACAGGCCTCCCATCGGGCTGGCTGCCTCTTTAGAACGAAAATTCCTGTGCCCGTCATGTTGTGTACCCCAGCCTCCACTTTTTCAACCTCGGTGCGCCTTGCGATTTACTTATTAGATTTTCATATCGCTTACATGAATTCATGCAAAATTGACTCTACCTTAACGAGTTTGGGTTCGAATGAAGCGTCTTGATGTGCAGAATACGATTGTGAGGACAGAACATGTAAGAAATAGAGGTCAGGACACCACACCACATTACACCGCTTGTGCCACTGATGTGTCAATGCAATAATTTCATGCACTCAATATGCACTATTGCAACAATAAATCTCGAGTGAATTGGAAACCTCTAAAAGCATGTATTAATTTATTTCTTGCTGTGTATATTCTGCAAGCGACATCATGGTTAGTCTTCATGTGAGCTCGAATCGAATTAGCGTGCATGGTCTTTTCACGAGATGTACAGGGGATGAGTATAATGTCCTCAATTTTCCTACCTTCAGTTAAGTTGGTTGTTGTTGTTGTTGTAGTCTTCAGTCCTGAAACTGGTTTGATGCAGCTCTCCATGCTACTCTATCCTGTGCAAGCTTCTTCATCTCTCAGTACCTACTGCAACCTTCATCCTTCTGAATCTCCTTAGTGTATTCATCTCTTGGTCTCCCTCTACGATTTTTACCCTCCACGCTGCCCTCCAATACTAAATTGGTGATCCCTTGATGCCTCAGAACATGTCCTACCAACCGATCCCTTCTTCTGGTCAAGTTGTGCCACACACTTCTCTTCTCCCCAATCCTATTCGATACTTCCTCGTTAGTTATGTGATCTACCCATCTAATCTTCAGCATTCTTCTGTAGCACCACATTTCGAAAGCTTCTATTCTCTTCTTGTCCAAACTATTTATCGTCCATGTTTCACTTCCATACATGGCTACACTCCATACAATTACTTTCAGAAATGACTTCCTGGCTCTTAAATCTATACTCGATGTTAACAAATTTCTCTTCTTCAGAAACGCTTTCCTTGCCATTGCCAGTCTACATTTTATATCCTCTCTACTTTGACCATCATCAGTTATTTTGCTCCCCAAATAGCAAAACTCCTTTACTACTTTAAGTGCCTCATTTCCTAATCTAATTCCCTCAGCATCACCCGACTTAATTAGACTACATTCCATTATCCTTGTTTTGCTTTTGTTGATGTTCATCTTATATCCTCCTTTCAAGACACTGTCCATTCCATTCAACTGCTCTTCCAAGTCCTTTGCTGTCTCTGACAGAATTACAATGTCATCGGCGAACCTCAAAGTTTTTATTTCTTCTCCATGAATTTTAATACCTACTCCGAATTTTTCTTTTGTTTCCTTTACTGCTTGCTCAATATACAGATTGAACAACATCGGGGAGAGGCTACAACCCTGTCTTACTCCCTTCCCAGGCACTGCTTCCCTTTCATGTCCCTCGACTCTAATAACTGCCATCTGGTTTCTGTACAAATTGTAAATAGCCTTTCGCTCCCTGTATTTTACCCCTGCCACCTTTAGAATGTGAAAGAGAGTATTCCAGTCAACATTGTCAATAGTTTTCTCTAAGTCTACAAATGCTAGAAACGTAGGTTTGCCTTTCCTTAATCTTTCTTCTAAGATAAGTCGTAAGGTCAGTATTGCCTCACGTGTTCCAGTGTTTCTCCGGAATCCAAACTGACCTTCCCCGAGGTTGGCTTCTACTAGTTTTTCCATTCGTCTGTAAAGAATTCGTGTTAGTATTTTGCAGCTGTGACTTATTAAACTGATAGTTCGGTAATTTTCACATCTGTCAACACCTGCTTTCTTTGGGATTGGAATTATTATATTCTTCTCGAAGTCTGAGGGTATTTCGCCTGTCTCATAGATCTTGCTCACCAGATGGTAGAGTTTTGTTAGGACTGGCTCTCCCAAGGCCGTCTGTAGTTCCAATGGAATGTTGTCTACTCCAGGGGTCTTGTTTCGACTCAGGTCTTTCAGCGCTCTGTCAAACTCTTCACGCAGTATCGTATCTCCCATTTCATCTTCATCTACATCCTCTTCCATTTCCATAATATTGTCCTCAAGTACATCGCCCTTGTATAGACCCTCTATATACTCCTTCCACCTTTCTGTTTTCCCTTATTTGCTTAGAACTGGGTTTCCATCTGAGCTCTTGATATTCATACAAGTCGTTCTCTTATCTCCAAAGGTCTCTTTAATTTTCTTGTAGGCAGTATCTATCTTACCCCTAGTGAGACAAGCCTCTACATCCTTACATTTGTCCGCTAGCCATCCCTGCTTAGCCATTTTGCACTTCCTGTCGATCTCATTTTTGAGACGTTTGTATTCCTTTTTGCCTGCTTCATTTACTGCGTTTTTGTATTTTCTCCTTTCATCAATTAAATTCAATATCTCTTCTGTTACCCAAGGATTTCTACTAGCCCTCGTCTTTTTACCTACTTGATCGTCTGCTGCCTTCACTACTTCATCCCTCAGAGCTACCCATTCTTCTTCTACTGTATTTCTTTCCCCCATTCCTGTCAATTGTTCCCTTATGCTCTGCCTGAAACTCTGTACAACTTCTGGTTCTTTCAGTCTATCCAGGTCCCATCTCCTTAAATTCCCACCTTTTTGCAGTTTCTTCAGTTTCAATCTACAGGTCATAACCAATAGATTGTGGTCAGAGTCGACATCTGCCCCTGGAAATGTCTTACAATTTAAAATCTGGTTCCTAAATCTCTGTCTTACCATTATATAATCTATCTGATACCTTTTAATATCTCCAGGGTTCTTCCATGTATACAACCTTCTTTCATGATTCTTAAACCAAGTGTTAGCTATGATTATGTTGTGCTCTGTGCAAAATTCTACCAGGCGGCTTCCTCTTTCATTTCTTAGCCCCAATCCATATTCACCTACTACGTTTCCTTCTCTCCCTTTTCCTACACTCGAATTCCAGTCACCCATGACTATTAAATTTTCGTCTCCCTTCACTATCTGAATAATTTATTTTATTTCATCATACATTTCTTCAATTTCTTCGTCATCTGCAGAGCTAGTTGGCATATAAACTTGTACTACTGTAGTAGGTGTGGGCTTCGTATCTATCTTGGCCACAATAATGCGTTCACTATGCTGTTTGTAGTAGCTTACCCGCGTACCTATTTTCCTATTCATTATTAAACCCACTCCTGCTTTACCCCTATTTGATTTTGTGTTTATAACCCTGTAGTCACCTGACCAGAAGTCTTGTTCCTCCTGCCACTGAACTTCACTAATTCCCACTATATCTAACTTTAACCTATCCATTTCCCTTTTTAAATTTTCTAACCTACCTGCCCAATTAAGGGATCTGACATTCCACACTCCGATCCGTAGAACGCCAGTTTTCTTTCTCCTGATAACGACATCCTCTTTAGTAGTCCCCGCTCGGAGATCCGAATGGGGGACTATTTTACCTCCGGAATATTTTACTACTGAAAAGGCTGCTGCCCCTCTTCAGGAACCACACGTTTGTGTGGCCTCTCAACAGATACCCCTCCGTTGTGGTTAATGGGGGGGTTAAGTTGGTTATGTCCACCAAATCGACAGTGGTTCTGTAAAAAGGCTAGTTGAAAACTGCTATTAACTTGTTGGGTGACAAATCCTCAGAGACAAATATTAAACTACGAAAAGCGATCGCTACCTTGAAAAGTGCAACATTTTAGTTCATTCTTCTGAAATTTACTCTAAGAGTATGAAGCCAAATGTCGTTTGTTGAACTGAAATTACTTGAAATCAAGATGGAGGCAAACTACATAGTTCTTACACAGCCCAGTGACCACCATGTTTTTAAAACTCCGAGACTGAATAATTATTAAAAGTAAGAATTAAGAAACTGTAAACTGTTTGAAGCAAATTTACCATTCATAACCAAAGAGCAACCACAACCATTGCTACATGTAAAATAATAGCTTCATTATCCAGTGAACACTTCACAAAATTCTACGAGCGTCAAAAAATGTTGTATTTGAAATCGCATGTTAGACACATAACATTGACTATTCAACGACAAAGAAATCAGGAACAAGAAATATCTTAAGGTAAATGAGGGCTAGAAAGCTGCTGTGCCGTCGAAAACTGTGACGTCAAATAAATTCAAACCAGTTCTTTACATCTCTGACCATGTACGAGTAGATTAACAGGGCTCACCAGGATGCCTGCAGAAGACATTGTTCACACTACAGCTCTGGCTCAAATACTTCTATCACTATTATCACCGAAAAATCTTGCATTCCGTGACCCATAATTTTCAGAGACGACTTGCCTATGTCTGCTCAAAAGTCGTATCACATTCTGTCTGATTCGACGCACTTTTAGACGGTTTTGCATATTCACTTCTTCAGACATGAACACAACATCCACGTCCCCACTGAATGACCGAGCGAGGTGGCGCAGTGGTTAGACACTGGACTCGCATTCGGGAGGACGACGGTTCAATCCCGCGTCCGGCCATCCTGATTTAGGTTTTCCGTGATTTCCCTAAATCACTCCAGGCAAATGCCGGGATGGTTCTCCTGAAAGGGCACGGCCGACTTCCTTCTCCAGCCTTCCCTAATCCGATGAAACCGATGACCACGCTGTCTGGTCTCCTTCCCCAAACAACCAACCAACCAACCCACTGAATGATATTCTCTCTGCGACATTTTCATCCAAAAAAGTAGGAAAGGAAAACCCTTTGTGAATCCTCGGCTTGTCTGATTAAATGTTCGAGAATTGAATTTTGAAAAACACGTTCACTAGGAATATTACAGTCATTTCCAATTATATGTATATTCTTTCGTATCCTTTTACAGTAACTAATTAATACACCTTCATTTATGTGGTTTTAAGGATTCATAACATTACCCCTATGTTATTATCGATACTTCGTTAGTCAAATTTTTGTGAAGAGTTTAAGATTTTTGTAGGTTTTATATGTTAATTAAAGGAGGCGGTATGTAGGCTCATTCTTCCAGGAACGAACTCTCTCGGAATTTGAGAAGAAAATCACTGCGTGAAGCAGAACATACCTCTTGTAGCCAGTGGTGGATTTACCAGCAGTTTGGTCTCAAATTTTTTTTATTTTCACGTCTTCCGGAATTTAAAAAGAGACATATCTATATACCTAAATGTTATTAGGTCCACACAAACAATTCAGCATGTAATATGTTACACCTCTTAAATAAATTTCCTTCAATCTGCCTAGTCGCGTGCGATTGCGTCGCGGGAACGAGTGAATACGGTTCGCTAAGTGAGTCTGGCTGAACTGACTGCACTAGCGCGGCGCGGCCGCTGTGGGCGACGAAGGGGTGGGGGGAGAAAGGGGGGGGGGTTGTGGTGTTGTAGGCATACACCGCGTGCTGGCATTGAGTTCGAGAGAGAGGTAGAGCGACGATACAAACGGCGAAGTCCCGTCCCGTCAAAAAACAAAAGATGAGCCGTCTCGGTTGATTGCGTTCTGTAATTTCTAATACTATTTGCGACGATAACTTGACGATTCGCGAGGTGGTTGCTCGAAACGGCCTTGCCCCCACATTAAAGGTGTCAAGGGGAGAGGAATGATAAGGGGAAGCCAGCGTCTACTGCTTGCAATGGTGCTAGGACCATTACCCATAACGATGTGTGCAATACCACTTCCGGTCTAATGGTAGCATAACGTTGGCAACGCTCGGAGACAATCGAATATCTTTCAACAAGTGCCGATTTTCTCTGCTTGTGCCAGGACAAGCGCAATCAAGTTATCGTGGCCAAATAATACATATGAATATTTCTCTGGCACATTTTTCTGGTTGTGTGCTGTAATTTTTAAAAGCGTTTCGTGGATTGTATAAATAATTTAATATGGGAACATCACCGGTGCAAACTTATAGTAGGTACGTATTCACAATGTGTTACAATAAATCATCCGCGACGTATCAGTAAGACCGTCTGCGAAGAGTATATTCTCATGATGGATCATAAAGACTTAAAACAGGTTGGAGACGAGACAAGAAGGGGGAAACATTTTTCCTTAATCACCTGTTCAACACCAGATATAACACATGTATACGAACTTAATGTCGTCATTTGATACGTTTCGGAAACAGGTGAAACGTGTGAAAGATTTCTCAAGAGTTTGCCCTCAGTGGGACATAAAGCTGAAGAAATGTCTCTTGCCGTTATTTCGGAACTCGAAACACTGGACATAAATACTGAATACTGTCGTGGGCAATCATATGATAATGCCGCGAAACGTGTCTGATGTGTACGATGGCTTACAGGCTAGAATTCAAAAGCCAAGCACTTTTTTTTTCGTTCCTTGCTCTGCCCACTTCTTAAATTCACTGGCAAACTACGGGTACTGAATCTTACACAGAAGTTTGTCGCTTCTTCTTATTGGTTCAAGAAATCTGCGTCTATTTTTTAAACTTTCGGAAATAACTGAAGTCAACAAAGTGAGAACGCTAAAGAGAGTAAATTTGACACGTTGGTTGAGCTAGAGAGGACACATGTAGAAGTGTGAGAAGTTCTTGGCACGAAGTCCTTACAGCTTTGGAATCAATCAAGGATGATTTACCGAAAAGCCCCTACCTCGAAACGAAACGAAGAGAGTACTTTTGAGTTTAGAAAAACTGGAAACGGCGGTAATGGTAATTGTGTGGAATGTTTTTTTGGGAAGAATAAACAAAGGGAATGTTCAAATTCAGATTTTCACCGTAGATTTGATCACTGTTGTCGATCTTTACGAATCTCTTTGCAAGTTTTTCGTAGAAATAACGAAAAAATTTTAAGTATTTCGATGGAAAAAGCGATGGAATTAAGCGTGTCGAAGCAGTATACGAAAGACATGGGAAAAACACAACCGAAAAGGAAAGAAATCTATAATGAAACACCCGATGAAAAAATGAGAATGGCTGTGAGTGATACTTTCTGGCTTAACACATTTCTCGTCCTCATTGACAGACTCGGTTCAGAATTAAAATGGAAAATGACAGGAGGTCTACAACAGGTTCATTGAAACGTTTTCATTTCCGACCAAAATGAGTGAAGTGTCATCATCAACCGCTGCGGAAAAAGCCCTTTTCTTGCAAAAAAAGTATCCTAATGATTTAGAGACCGACTTAGTTCTAGAATTCTCACATTTTCAATTCCACCCTTCTTCTGGAAGATTTTCGTTAAAACCAGATTCTGGATCTTTGAGAAGACTCTCTTCGTTCCAGCGAAAATAGAATTTGCAAAATGTTTATCCAAACTTGGATATTGCAGTTCGCACGGCTCTGAGTACGCCAGCGGCTAATTGTTCGGGCGAGAGAAGCTTTTTTTCCTTAAAACGGGTAAAAATGTAAATGTCGTGTGACTAGAGCCTCCCGTCGCAACTTGCGATGGGTATGAAATGATGATGATTAGGACAACCCAACACCCAGTCCCTGAGAAAATCTCCGATCCAGCCGGGAATCGAACCTGGGGTGTCATCATCAGCCGGATTGTTACGAGGTAATTGAATATGCTGTGTTTAAACTGTAAGTAATAAAAATTATTTAACTACGATTACCGAATGCACATTATTGGGTAAGTAGTATTAAGCATAGCTTACCCCACCTTATTCGTAGTAAATGACTGAGCGTTTATTAGCTCAGAAATATACCCAGAAACTATTTTTGTGCAATTTTAACTAAATCATTGTGTTGTAAAAATGATCTAGGAACTGACAAACCGATCCCCTAGTTCACAGGCATACTAATAAGGTGGTGTAATTGGGACTATAGCGCACAAATAATGAAGCTAAAATTTCATTGACAAAAAGTTGTAATTAATATAATTGTGAAATTGGGTATCGATTTGTAGAGGTCGATAGGGGTGGCAAAATTTGAATGGCCTATGAGGGGTAAATAAGTAAATCCGTCACTGACTGTGGCGTCTACCACTGGAGTTACTTGAGCATCTCTGCGACGCCTTCGCTCTGCTTTGGAGCATACGAAAGTTTTGTAAGTTGCCTCCTATATGGGTGGATTGCAATTCCTCAAGGTTCTCCCAATACATCTCAGTCGGGAACCTGCCTTATGTGAGATTAGCTTTATGCTGTCGTTCCACTTTAAACCACAACGTACGACAACAACCTAATATTTAACGGATGTGTCTGTTCCAGTGATTGTTCTGTAGTCGTGTAGCCATGCAGTCGTGAGTTTCACTCAGTGTTAGTATGTGTTGCAAGGTCGTCTTTTCTTTTATTACACTACTCTGCACTTTAGAACTTTTTGTCAGATGATTGTCGAAATTAGGTGTTCTCGGATAAATCTTTTATGTTGTTTCTAGAAATAACTTCCGTTGTTGTCTATCACATTAGATTTTTATACAAAATAAGAGTAATATTTTTATGATTTTAACTTCTGAACCCACAAATATATTTAAACACCATTTGATTGTAATCAAAACACATATAAAAATAAAATACATTTAAAAATACTCTGCAGGGCTCCCCTAATTTATTTCGTGACTGTCTCGTGTACCACTAATTTTTAAATTTCCTCTCCTTCGACTTCCTTACAGATCCTGGCATGTGATGACGTCCCTCCTCAACATCCGACAGTAATTGGCCGTCATAGCTCCTCTTCATCTCCTTGGTATCTTGGTGAAAGCGTTCACCCTTTTTCTCTCTATAATGCCCAATATTTTCCGGAAAGTGGTCGATATTTGAGTGTATAAAGTTACAGTTTTCAATTTGTGTGATAAAAGGAAATTTCTTGGTGAGGTACTTGAAGCAGAGTTGACTGAGTGGTAAAGCGTTTACAAATTGTTTCATGAAGCCCAATTATGTGTAGTGGTAGAAGCAATATTTTTTGTTCTACAAGCACTTCGTGCAGATATTCTTAGTTCCAGGCACAAAATTTCTCCGCTCTGGCCAAACTCCCACACTCCAATGTCTTTGCCTTGTCCGACTGTCCCATTCCCATAGAAGGCAAGCATTTTTGTGAACTCATGTTGTTGTCTAATAGCATTCCAATAACCTTGAAGTTACCACAGATAAGCCATTTGTGTTCCTCATACTGGATAACTGTTAAGAGTGTTTTCATGTTCTCATACGTCTCTTTCATTTGAAGTGAACGGGGCGCGGGAATGAACCCATACACGTTCCCGTTATGCAGTAATACGTCTTTGGTGAGTCTAGAAAATGTCTCCACTGAATAGGTTCATGTTCAATGTCATAGAAATGCATGAACTCGTTTTCGTTATTGCACTAAGCCAAAGATTCGTTCTGTGAGAAGAAAGGACTCTTACTTCTTAACCAGGATCCAAGTAGTTCCTCAGATTCACATCTCGTACGAGATAATTAATTTTATTCTGAAAGAACAATTGTAGAGTAAAGCCGCATTCAGGCTGCTAGACATCGCTATAGTCTTCGATAATTGCATATAATTCATTTTCATCGTCGTCTTATGACACGTCCTCTAAAACGGCTGGAGGAAGAGGAGCAAACAGATGGCTGAATCAATACGTGGACACACAATTTGTTTCTTATTTTTCAAATTATACCCCTGAACATTAACTAAACAGACAATAGTCTTCAAGGTGTTTTTTTAGGATCCTCCACACCATCGCAAATGGCCTGCATGTTTTCTTTCCTTTTGTCCACAATAATAACTCTCCAACACTATAGCGGCAAACTGTCTTTGGCGCCCATACATTGTCCTGGTCACCAAGTTTCATTTTAAAATAAGCATGGTAAACTTTTTCACAGAGTCTGCTACTTCTGCTTAAGCATTGTATAATTTCTACAAATATAACAGACAAGATTTGGGTTGTTCATACGCTTGCGTGTAGACATTGTCGTAACTACGAACATTAGGTGAACTGTTTTATTATTTCTATTTTAAATATGCAGGATAATCACAATATAGCACTGATAATGCAAGCCTATGCGATAAACAACACTTTCAAAGTCACACAATAACAACTAGTATCAAAAGGTGCAACAGGATAAAGGTATACAGGACCGTATTAAGAAATATCCTTCCAACAATACGCATCAACAACAGGCACAGTAACATACCGTTGAAGTCAAACTACGGCAAAGCTCTACGTGGCAGGAAAAAACTCAAACCGATGTGGAATGAGCATAAACGTTTGAGGTTGTATCACATATTAATTTTCAGTCATCTGATACCATGCAGAGTAGTGTGATTGTTGTTTAAAATTGCTATGAAATCGGTTTAATTTTATTTGTATTCGACGTCACATACACTCCTGGAAATGGAAAAAAGAACACATTGACACCGGTGTGTCAGACCCACCATACTTGCTCCGGACACTGCGAGAGGGCTGTACAAGCAATGATCACACGCACGGCACAGCGGACACACCAGGAACCGCGGTGTTGGCCGTCGAATGGCGCTAGCTGCGCAGCATTTGTGCACCGCCGCCGTCAGTGTCAGCCAGTTTGCCGTGGCATACGGAGCTCCATCGCAGTCTTTAACACTGGTAGCATGCCGCGACAGCGTGGACGTGAACCGTATGTGCAGTTGACGGACTTTGAGCGAGGGCGTATAGTGGGCATGCGGGAGGCCGGGTGGACGTACCGCCGAATTGCTCAACACGTGGGGCGTGAGGTCTCCACAGTACATCGATGTTGTCGCCAGTGGTCGGCGGAAGGTGCACGTGCCCGTCGACCTGGGACCGGACCGCAGCGACGCACGGATGCACGCCAAGACCGTAGGATCCTACGCAGTGCCGTAGGGGACCGCACCGCCACTTCCCAGCAAATTAGGGACACTGTTGCTCCTGGGGTATCGGCGAGGACCATTCGCAACCGTCTCCATGAAGCTGGGCTACGGTCCCGCACACCGTTAGGCCGTCTTCCGCTCACGCCCCAACATCGTGCAGCCCGCCTCCAGTGGTGTCGCGACAGGCGTGAATGGAGGGACGAATGGAGACGTGTCGTCTTCAGCGATGAGAGTCGCTTCTGCCTTGGTGCCAATGATGGTCGTATGCGTGTTTGGCGCCGTGCAGGTGAGCGCCACAATCAGGACTGCATACGACCGAGGCACACAGGGCCAACACCCGGCATCATGGTGTGGGGAGCGATCTCCTACACTGGCCGTACACCACTGGTGATTGGCGAGGGGACACTGAATAGTGCACGGTACATCCAAACCGTCATCGAACCCATCGTTCTACCATTCCTAGACCGGCAAGGGAACTTGCTGTTCCAACAGGACAATGCACGTCCGCATGTATCCCGTGCCACCCAACGTGCTCTAGAAGGTGTAAGTCAACTACCCTGGCCAGCAAGATCTCCGGATCTGTCCCCCATTGAGCATGTTTGGGACTGGATGAAGCGTCGTCTCACGCGGTCTGCACGTCCAGCACGAACGCTGGTCCAACTCAGGCGCCAGGTGGAAATGGCATGGCAAGCCGTTCCACAGGACTACATCCAGCATCTCTACAATCGTCTCCATGGGAGAATAGCAGCCTGCATTGCTGCGAAAGGTGGATATACACTGTACTAGTGCCGACATTGTGCATGCTCTGTTGCCTGTCTCTATGTGCCTGTGGTTCTGTCAGTGTGATCATGTGATGTATCTGACCCCAGGAATGTGTCAATAAAGTTTCCCCTTCCTGGGACAATGAATTCACGGTGTTCTTATTTCAATTTCCAGGAGTGTAGTCTTCATAATCTTGCCAGTCATGTTCGTTATGTTTCTATTCTCTAAATTTTGTTCTGCGTTTGCTTATTTTTCACTGTGTGTGCAGTGTGTTTCTAATGTATAAATGGGCAACCAGCACAGGTTTTGCCTATTCAGGTGTGAGAAAACCGCCAAAGAACCACAGAAAGTCGACCTCCGTACCAAGCCAACGATCACCATCTGATGCACGGCTCGGTTCTGATACAGCTCACTTTCCCTGTCTGAACAGACAACGTTACACGTTGTCCTGCTTGAGCAGGTCGTAAAAATCGTCAGTCATCTAAATACGTAATTGAGGGTTAAGCGTTGTGCTAAAGCAGGAATTTATAAAATGACCCTGCGTTCTAGAGATAAATAAGCTTTTGTGTCGAAAATAAAATTTCGTAAAATTCTTCTGAGAGTGTGACTGCGTTACCATGTGCAAATAAAAATATATGAGGGACTAAATATACTGCGTCGGGATTAGCGGAGCGGTCTGAGGCGCTTCAGTCATGGACTGTGCGGCTGGTCCACGCGGAGGTTCGAGTCCTCCCTCAGGCATGGGTGTGTGTGTTTGTCCTTAGGATAATTTAAGTAGTGTGCAAGCTTAGGGACTGATGATCTTAGCAGTTAAGTCTCATAAGATTTCACACACATTTGTACATTTGAACTAAATATACTGGGAAGCAGTAGCGAACATGCCCAACTGCTACGTGTGCGCTGAACGTTATGTTTACTGGCAGTGCTGCCACTGAGTAATCTCTGGCCGCACTGTTAGTGAACATAACCTACAGCGCACACGCAGGAAGACCGCTCTTCGATTTTCGGTAGAGGGCGTTTAAGTATGGCACCATCTATCTGTCCGCCCCCGGTAGCTGAGTGGTCAGCGCTACAGAATGTCAATCCTAAGAACCCGGGTTCAATTCCCGACGTGAGGATACCATCAGTCGTACCTAGTCACTAGCAAGGTTCAACCACCTGAAGATGTCGGATAGTTGCTCCAAGTAAATATTGTGAAGATTGCACATCATCATCCGGCGGCAAACCCGTGAAGACTATTTGCAACATATCCGCCAGGAAAGCTTGAAGAGTCACAATAATCTTTCCATTTCGTAATGCCATAATGACCGCAGTAGTGCCAAAAAGTATTGTGTTGCTTAGGTCGATAGCATGTACAGACAGTAGATGCCTTGCAAATTTCCAGATCCTGTCGTTCTGTTCAGTGTAGAACCCGGGGGTAGTGGGAAAGGATAAAAGAAAAAACAATTACACTTACGCTCATAAATTAAGGATAATGCTGATACATGGTGAAACAAAGCTCTGGTGGGCGATTTGCAGGTTTAAATCACCTCTGGGTATGACCATGCGATGCATTTGACCTGCGGCCCTCGCACGGTGGCGCTGGCAGCAGTTCACATACGCAAAAGTGTGTGGTATATGTCAGAGTACGGTGCAGCGAGTAAGTGTGCAGACGTTTCCGGACGTGCTAATGGTGACTGTGTGTTGAAAATGTCTCAAAGGACACATACTGATGACGTTATGAGGGGTAGAGTACTAGGACGACTGGAGGCTGGTCAACACAGCAGGTCGTAGCACGGGCCCTCAGTGTGTAATCTCAAGATTATGGCAACGATTCCAGCAGACAGGAAATGTGTCCAAGCGCTACAGTACAGGAAGTCCACAGTGTACGTCACCACAAGAAGACCGATATCTCACCATCAGTGCCCGCAGATGCCCACGGAGTACTGCAGGTAGCCTTACTCGGGACATTACTGCAGCCACTGGAACAGTTGTCTCCAGACACACTGTCTACACACGACTGAAAAGACATGGTTTTTTCGCCCGGAGACCTGCAAAGTGCATTCCACTAACCCATGGTCACAGGAGAGCCCGTAAAGTCTGGTTCAAGAACACAGTACATGGTCATTGGAATAGTGGTCCCAGGTTATGTTCACGGACGAATCCAGGTATTGTCTGAACAGTGATTCTCTCCGGGTTTTCAGGAACCAGATACCAACCCCTTAATGTCCTTGAAAGGGACCTGTATGGAGGTCGTGGTTTGATGGTGTGGGGTGGGATTATGACTGGAGCACGTACACCCGTGCACGTCTTTGACAGAGGAACTGTAACAGGTCCGGTGTATCGGGACGTCATTTTGCACCAGTGTGTCCGCCTTTCCAGGGGTGCGGTGTGTCCCACCTTCCTCCTGATGGATGATAACGCACGGCCCCACCGAACTGCCATCGTGGAGGAGTACCTTGAAACAGAAGATATCAGGCGAATGGAGTGGCCTTCCTGTTCTCCAGACCTAAACCCAATCGAGCACGTCTGGGATGCTTTCGGTCGACGTATCGCTGCACGTCTTCAAACCCCTGCGACACTTCAGGAGTTCCGACAGGCACTGGTGCAAGAATGGGAGGTTATACCCCAGCAGCTGCTCGATCCCCTGATCCAGAGTGTGCCAACCCATTGTGCGGCCTGTGTACGTGTGCACGGTGATCATATCCCATATTGATGTCGGGGTTCATGCGCAGGAAACAGTGGCGTTTTGTAGCACATGTGTTTCGGGACGGTTTTCTCAACTTATCACCAATACTGTGGACTTACATATCTTTGTCGTGTGTGTTCCCTAGGTGTTTTAGCACCAGTTTTGTGTAGTGCCACGTTGTGTGGCACTACATTCTGCATTTGTCCTTAATTTATGAGCATGAGTGTAAGTATCAATCTCGGCGACATAATATTCTGGATGCAAATACAAACCAACAAAAAGTAACAGGCAAAGAACACATGCTTTCTTTTTTTTTATATGTAAAACATCTATTAATTCAATACATGTAATCTTACGGAGAAGTGTTGAGTTCGAATCAGGCACGTCTTGCCGCGCGCAGATCGGTAACAAATGAACGATGTTAGCAGAAGAGGAGGGGGCACTGCTTGCTAACAGCGCCGTTGGCAAGCAGTGCGGGCGAACACGTGCCGCCGCGCTATCGCATTTGGTCACCCCTGCTGTTGCGGGAGAGACCAACAGTTGACTGCGATAGGCAGGCCGAAATTGATGAACTGTAGGTTGCAGTAGCTCTGGAGAAGAGGCTTGCACAGGGCAGGGTAGCATGAAAAGCTGCATCAAATCAATCCTCAGACAGGGAAACAAAGCAATAACTGTGTGTTGTTGCCTTTACCTCATGATATTTTCTTCACATTACGAAATTCGTGGCATCGTCAATCTCCTGTACGCATACAACTTCTTCGGCTTCATCTCATAATGTTCGGTTGACATTAGTTCAATGATATTTCTGCCATTTCACCACCACGAGTGGCTGGTATTCTCAAAGATTCGTTCTCCATTGCCAGAAGCGAACTGGATTTGAGCCCGTGGTGGGAGGCTCTATATATTGTCCATGCTAACGTCCGCGGTTCGTCATTGTCGCTGTAGATCCGCTATTGCTACCTACAACGGTTGTTCGCTGCAGTACAGGAATCCAGAATCCGTTTATCATGAGCATTTCTTCTTTCGTATTAAAGCTGTCGCCTCGTTTATGAATTTCAACGGCTTCCTTGAAGCAAACGGACACGGTAGCTCTTCACTGCATGTGTCTGAGAATTTCATTACATACTCGATCTCACACAGAGTACCGAGCGAGGTGGCGCAGTGGTTAGACACTGGACTCGCATTCGGGAGGACGACGGTTCTATCCCGCGTCCGGCCATCCTGATTTTCCATAAATCGCTCCAGGTAAATGCCGGGATGGTTCCTTTCAAAGGGCACGGCCGACTTCCTTCCCCATCCTTCCCTAATCCGATGAGACCTATGACCTCGCTGTCTGGTCTCCTTCCCCACAACAACCAACCAACAACATCACACAGAGTGCGCTCCGCCTCAGCCGATTTCTCTACTGCTCGTAACCTGCCATTCCGTTGGATGTTCGATGATCCTGCTATTGATGGATGATCAGCTCCTTCCAATGTAGACTTTTCCACACATACACAGTATGCGGTATACTTCCGGCACTACGAGTGATCCCCTTTGTCCTTTGCTGATGAGACACTTTCTGATCTTCTTGGCAGGTTTCTGTATAGTCTCTACGTGTTTGCATAATGCACTGAGGTGACAAGAGTCGTTTTCTGGCAACTCGACGTGGCATGGACTCAACAAGGCGATAAAAGTCCCCTGTAGAAATACGGAACCACGCTGCCTCTATAGCCGATCATAATCCCCAAAGTATTGCCAATGCAGGGTTTTGTGCACGAACTGACCTCCCGATTATGTCCCATAAATCTTCGATGCAATGCATATTAGGCAATCTGAATGGCCAAATGATTCGCTCGAATTGTCTAAAACGTTCTTCAAACCGATTGCGAACAACTGCGGCCCGGTGACGTGGTGTATTGTCCTTCATAAAAATTCAATTTCTGTTTGTCGACATGAAGCCCATGAATAGCTGAAAATGGCCTTCAGGTAGCCATTTTCAGTCAATGAGTGATTCAGTTGGACCAGAGGACCC
This sequence comes from Schistocerca serialis cubense, assembly GCF_023864345.2. Lineage (NCBI taxonomy): Eukaryota > Metazoa > Arthropoda > Insecta > Orthoptera > Acrididae > Schistocerca > Schistocerca serialis. The sequence continues at coordinate 798,523,874 of NC_064638.1, forward strand.
AGTCCATTCCATGTAAACACAGCTCGCGACATTATGGAGCCACCACGAGCTTGCACAGTGCCTTGTCGACAATTTGAGTCCACGGTTTCGTGGGGATATGCGCCATACTCGAACTCGACCATTAGCTCTTACCAACTGAAATCTGGACTCATCTCACCAAAGCACGGTTTTCCCGTCGTCTAGGCCCCAACTAATATGACCAGGATCCCAGGAGAGACCCTGCAGGCGATGTCGCGCTATTAGCAAAGGTACGCACGTCGGTCATCTGCTGACGTGGCCCAGTAAAGCCAGATTTCGCCGCAATTTCCTAACGGATACGTTCGTTGTACATCCCACATTGTTTTCTCCTGTTGTTTCAAGCAGTGTTGTTTGTCGGTTAACATCGATAACACGACGCAAACACCGCTCTATTCGGTCGTTAAGTGAAGGCTGTCGGCCACTGTGTGATGGGTAATGGCTGAAATTTGGTATTCTTGATACATTCTTGCACAGTGGATCTCGGTATACTGAATTTACTAAGGATTTCCGAAATGGAATGTCTCATGAGTCTAGCTCCAACTACCATTCGGCGTTCGAAGTCTGTTAATTCCCGTCGTGAGGCCAGAATCACATGGGAAACTTTTTCAGGTGAATCACCCGAGTGCAATTGATACCCCTGCCAATGCTGAGCCCTTTTATACTTTGTGCAAGCAATACTACCGCCATTTGTATACGTGCATGTCGTTATCCTATGACTTTTATCAGCTCATTGTATATTTCGATTCCGTCCGTCACACCGTCGATGTACGTCGGAAAGGCTGTACAAGACATTACTTCTTCTGACGTCACTTTACCGGATGTTCGGTTTCGTGACCTTATACCCTACAGTGGACTTACTAGATAAAGTTTCAATAAGGAGGCCATATACAGATATAGACCTCTAGGATGTAAAACAAGTTTGAAGATCGTATCATTTTCAAAACTACCATTTCACGGTAAGATACGCGCAAACTAAGTTGACACGGCGCGGTGGCCGATGGGAGCGACCGTAACTGGTAAATGCCTTTACTGTCGCTCCCATCAGCCATCGCGCCGAGTTTCAAAGTCAGTTTGTGCGTACAGCACACACACATTAGGAACAATGATCTCTTACCTGTGCTTTGCAGGAGATACTCCACATGGCGACCCTGCTGGTCATTGCACAAAAAAATATCTGTGACTCCAGTTTTGCAACGATCCTGCCTAAATCACCATTTCACGGTATTATACGCGCAAACTAAGTTGACACTCGGCGCGGTGGCCGATGGGAGCGACCGTAACTGGTAAATGCCTTTACTGGCGCTCCCATCAGCCATCGTGCCGAGTTTCAAAGTCAGTTTGTGCGTACAGCACACACACATTAGGAACAATGATCTCTTACCTGTGCTTTGCAGGAGATACTCCACATGCTGACCCCGCTGGTCATTGCACAAAAAAATATCTGTGACTCCAGTTTTGCAACGATCCTGCCTAAATCACCATTTCACGGTATTATACGCGCAAACTAAGTTGACACTCGGCGCGGTGGCCGATGGGAGCGACCGTAACTGGTAAATGCCTTTACTGTCGCTCCCATCAGCCATCGCGCCGAGTTTCAAAGTCAGTTTGTGCGTACAGCACACACACATTAGGAACAATGATCTCTTACCTGTGCTTTGCAGGAGATACTCCACATGGCGACCCTGCTGGTCATTGCACAAAAAAATATCTGTGACTCCAGTTTTGCAACGAACTTGCCTAAATCACCATTTCACGGTATTTTACGCGCAAACTAAGTTGACACTCGGTGCGGTGGCCGATGGGAGCGACCGTAACTGGTAAATGCCTTTACTGTCGCTCCCATCAGCCATCGCGCCGAGTTTCAAAGTCAGTTTGTGCGTACAGCACACACACATTAGGAACAATGATCTCTTACCTGTGCTTTGCAGGAGATACTCCACATGGCGACCCTGCTGGTCATTGCACAAAAAAATATCTGTGACTCCAGTTTTGCAACGATCCTGCCTAAATCAGGATATTCGAGAACGACAGAAAACTCTCCCAGCATATCGGTATTCCTCATGTGCCATATCTTGCATTCTTAGATGTGCACAGCGTTATTAAAAGGTAGCTATAAAATCGAGAATACATGCGACGAATCACGCTCAATGAGTATGACTTATTCCCGATAAACCATTTTTCTTTAAACAGCTTCTCATAAGAGAAAGGTAAATATACACCGTAAATGCGCTAATGAAAATTGCTGTAGGCATATATTCTATGGCCAGTAATAAGTAATATACGCTGATCTACTGGACAAAATTCGAGTCATCACACACAAAGTTTTCAGCAAATGATATGAACAACGAAAAATTGCGAAATTAAATGAGTGAATAAGTGTCTGACTGGAACCTCGTATTTTTAATAAAATTCACATGTGGCTCTTGTTTTGAAGGAACACAGCACACTCTAGCATATTACCCTCAACGTTCGAAATTCAGTAAAAATGAACTACAATAGGATATTGCGGATTACTTCCCTAACATTACGTATCTGTCATAGATTGTACATTCGTACAGTCTAAATTAACTCCTTCTGGTAACTTCGTCCGAAACCTAACCAGACTGCCCACCAGAGCACGCTGTATCCGTGTAACTACGCTGCCAAAACACAGTTAACAGGTCCCATTAAGCAGCAACTGGCAACAGTACCAAGGTACTGTACGGAACTAGACATTATGAGCTCGATTGTTCCGTCGTTACATAAACCACTGAGCAGTTCGGTAATGGCGGCTCGTAGGATTTAAGCTTTTTAAAACTGCTGACAAGAAAGGAAACATTCTACGAACATCAAATGCGAGAATGCTAAACAATTGTGTTTTTATTCTCTGTGTTATTTTATATGGGCTCTGAGCACTATGGGACTTAACATCTATGGTCATCAGTCCCCTAGAACTTAGAAATACTTAAACCTAACTAACCTAAGGACATCACCCAACACCCAGTCATCACGAGGCAGAGAAAATCCCTGACCCCCCCGGGAATCGAACCCGGGAACCTGGGCGTGGGAAGGGAGAACGCTACCGCACAACCACGAGCTGTGGACTGTTATTTTATAGAGATAATTATAAAAATGCGCTGATGTGACGACAAACTTACATCCTTCACTTGAATTCTAGAAGACACTTCAAAGTCGACGGTATCATTACATTTGCAATAATCTAATTACAGAGATGACTGCAATAAAGTTACACAGATACTCTTGGGAAGATCGCTGTGACTCTGGAACGGCCATAAAAATCAGTAAACTCTCCCCTTCTTTCACTTTACAGATGACATTCAGTTTCGATGTACGTTGGCATACGCAGTGTGGCTCTACAGTAAACATGGCTTTCACCGTTCTATGGATTTCCTTTCGTTCATCTTGTATTCATCATACATTGACGATATTTACATACTACGCAGGACAATTAATATTACACACTTGTTTGTTTCTTTGTACGTTACATGTGATTCGATTTTGTGAAATGAGCGCTCATTTTACTTTCTGCAATTACGTCCTGTTGTTCTACAGATTCGTAACTCAACACAACAAGCCCTTATATTGTTTGTTTAGTTAACATGAGTGAAACGCTATTTATGACATACTAACAGAGGTTGGATCTTTACTTCGCCTGGAATTGACTTTATTATTTCGTACCCCTATTCAGGCAAGTTTCGCGAGAAACTCACTAAAACCGGGACAGAACTTTCAACCTCTTGTGTTGGGTTTTGTAACAAAACAATTCTTTTTATTGTACAGTAAGTGAACATAGAAATATTACAGCAAAGTTTCTGTTTTAATAAAAATGTAGAGGTTTGGTCCAAAGTAACGTATGAAAATCTCGAGCTTTTTATGACAGATGAGTAATAAAAAGACGATAGTTTCAATTTATTGGAAGTAAAATAAAATGCTCTTTCCTTCCTATTTTGTTTGTGAGTGAAAACTATCTTGTGTTACAAATCTTATTAAAAATTTCCTGTCATGTTAAGAATAAGGCTTTACAAAGTAGATATACACACATCTAGATAAATGAATAATTCTTCTTAATTTCGTACAGATGTTGTCGAGATGTGGTCGTATGCAGTGGGTAGGAAAACGAGCAAATCAGTCAAGAGCATGATGTGGTACCATCATGGAAACTCGCAGGATAAATCAACAGCGGACCAAGGAGCCCCCATTCAGCACACACATCAGAGAGGGTTACACTTAACTCTCATATACAACCGCTCGCTCACCGATAGATCTGTACCTGCAGATTGGAAAATTGCGCAGGTCGCACCAGTGTTTAAGAAGGGTAGTAGGAGTAATCCATCTAACTACAGACCTATATCATTGACGTCAGTTTGCGGTAGGGTTTTGGAGCATATACAGAATTCAAACATTATGAATCACCTCGAAGGGAACGATCTATTGATACATAATCAGCATGGTTTCAGAAAACATCGTTCTTGTGCAACGCAGCTAGCTCTTTATTCGCACGAAGTAATGGCCGCTATCGACAGGGGATCTCAAGTTGATTCCGTATTTCTAGATTTCCGGAAAGCTTTTGACACCATTTCTCACAAGCGACTTCTAATCAAGCTGCAGGCCTATGGGGTATCGTCTCAGTTGTGCGACTGGATTCGTGATTTCCTGTCAGGAAGGTCGCAGTTCGTAGTAATAGACGGCAAATCATCGAGTAAAACTGAAGTGATATCAGGTGTTCCCCAGGGAAGCGTCCTGGAACCTCTGCTGTTCCTGATCTATATAAATGACCTGGGTGACAATCGGAGCAGTTCTCTTAGGTTGTTCGCAGATGATGCTGTAATTTACTGTCTAGTAAGGTCATCCGAAGACCAGTATCAGTTGCAAAGCGATTTAGAAAATATTGCTGTATGGTGTGGCAGGTGGCAGTTGACGCTAAATAACGAAAAGTGTGAGGTGATCCACATGAGTTCCAAAATAAATCCGTTGGAATTCGATTACTCGATAAATAGTACAATTCTCAAGGCTGTCAATTCAACTAAGGACCTGGGTGTTAAAATTACGAACAACTTCAGTTGGAAAGACCACATAGATAATATTGTGGGGAAGGCGAGCCAAAGGTTGCGTTTCATTGGCAGGACACTTAGAAGATGCAACAAGTCCACTAAAGAGACAGCTTACACTACACTCGTTCGTCCTCTGTTAGAATATTGCTGCGCGGTGTGGGATCCTTACCAGGTGGGATTGACGGAGGACATCGAAAGGGTGCAAAAAAGGGCAGCTCGTTTTGTATTATCACGTAGTAGGGGAGAGAGTGTGGCAGATATGATACGCGAATTGGGATGGAAGTCATTACAGCAAAGACGTTTTTCGTCGCGGCGAGATCTATTTACGAAATTTCAGTCACCAACTTTCTCTTCTGAATGCGAAAATATTTTGTTGAGCCCTGCCTACATAGGTAGGAATGATCATCAAAATAAAATAAGAGAAATCAGAGCTCGAACAGAAAGGTTTAGGTGTTCGTTTTTCCCGCGCGCTGTTCGTGAGTGGAATGGTAGAGAGATAGTATGATTGTGGTTCGGCGAACCCTCTGCCAAGCACTTAAATGTGAATTGCAGAGTAGTCATGTAGATGTAGAAACATCATAAAAAATCTAAATAACACAAAATCTAAGATTACCTGAATTATAAACATCATTAGTACATCGGAATAGAGTTGGCATTTCCATACACACGAAAAATTCTAATTTAATTTAATTCAAGTAGATCCGTCGGGGTGTGAAGGGGTGGGAAGGAGGGAGGGGTGGCTGGTTGACAGTCGTTTATTATTCGTCTCTAATTGACGTATAGTCTCGCAGATGAAGCAGAACACTATTCGACATTTTGCCACAGGTAAGGTTTCGTAGCCGTTTACAACTACCACAAGCGCATTTATTTATCATCTTTGTAGAATTAATCGCATTATTTCAAAAAGAAAACATTTTAAATCAGCAATGGATACGTCGAAAGTATTATAACACCAACAATTCTGTTCGTCAACTCTCCGATTGTCGCCGAAGGGGGCTTGATGCGTGCTCATGTCCAACAGTAATGTGTGCGTTTCGTTTGAGTGCGGTTTCTGGCTCATGAATAGTTCTGTGCCACACACATACAGACATACACACACAGATTTCAGTTCCCATCTCCGTGGCTGCAGTTACAGGTAAGTGAGAAATCACTGTTCTAGACACTTTTGAATTAAGCCTGGTGTTTGTGTTATCGCTCATAATTCTGACTCTTGCAGTTACGTACGTCATGTTGTAAGTAAATCTCTTCACACATTGTTCGCGCCACAACAGTCCTTTATACCATAAAGTTTTAGAACTATCCTAGCGGTCCATGTACCTAATAACACAACGACCGATTAAAAGTCTGTAAGAAACATACACATTTCATTCATTATTAAAATATCTAACTCGCTCTTCTGACCTCACACAGAAGTTTTTATCACCAATTCATACTCACCCTGAATGCCACACAGATATTTACTTACATACTGTACAGGCAACATAGAGTGTCATACAAATGCATGGTGTCTATTCTTTTGGACACGTCCGAAAGAACAGACATATCATTGATACACCTAGCTGGGGAATGTATCCTCCTTCTTCAGTGCGAATGCACAAATACGTCCAACATCCTGTGGGAATCTCAGAGAAGCGAACAGGAGTACAATCGACAGGGAGTGCGAATAGATGGCGCTCGTTTGGAATGTGGATCAGCAGTAAAGTGTGATGCGATTGTCCGCGCTCTTGTGATGACGCTGTGCCCGGACAGCGTGGTGGTTAACACTTGCCTAGTTAGCAGGAGAGCCTGGGTTCGAATCCCAGTCTGGTACAACTTTCCCTCGTCGCTGCTGATTACGCGTAATTTCTCGCTGCAGCTGACAGCAGTGTTTCCCTTCAATTTACAAACATAGTGCACCAGATATCGTAGCTAATTCCCTAAAACGACTATCTCTGTTCATATTTAGGCTTAACAGAGCCATTAACTTCCAAATCTGTCACACAAAATGAATGAATAACTAAATAAATAAAAGTAAATAAATAAATAATGGCAAACTCACAGAAAAAGTCAGAAATATTTCCTAAGACATGAGAAGGCCAAGCTGTATCTAGACTATTCAGAGCCCACATAGAATCGATTCTATTATTACTGAATCCTCGAATAGAAACATCTGCTTATTCAAAAATCGGATGTATCAGATAAGTCCACCAGTGTTCACATTCGTACTGCACTACTCAACTACTGCTCCTCACGATGACAATCTCATTCATTACTATTGTGCCAACTGTCTGTATTTATTGATTCATGAGTATTCATAGTTCATTACACAAGCACACTTGAAATGTATAACTTGTAACACTTATATCGATTAGAAGCAAGTTTATATTAGGAAACTGTGTATCTACGATTAACGATTATGGAGTGTGTGTTCTTTGTTAGTTAAGGTCCTTCATTTGTGAAAGGAAATCCGTGTTCTGTAATGTATATATGGAAAAAGCTAAACTGTATTTAAAATAATAAAATTTTATAATATGTGTATACTTATAAGAAAATCAATGTATATTGGAAGCTGGTTCATGCTTAGCTCACTTGTATTGTAAAATGTAAGAGGTGTAGGGTAGTCCTCCGCAACGGAAGTGGCTCGGCGCGATGTAAAAGGTGGTTTTGGCCATCGAACTGGGCAGCTACTTGATGGGAACGATACGCAGTCAGTAGCTAGCCGTTACACGGTACAGATCGACGGTGCCAAGGGAGGCAATTGGAAGCCGCTTTGCAATGAATTTTACTTCAGATGTGGATTTGGCTGTTGCGTGGTACTGGCGGAAATAAGGAATGGCTCTAACACATCAAAAATCCGTCACCAAGAAGAAATTCTATAGAGCATTGAAACATCAAGAGCCGTGAGCACAGTTAGCCGTCATGTCGCTTGCCGCCACCATCACTTCTCCACTGCTCCACCAACTTCATGCATACAGATATGTATGAGAGCATGGACCAGTTAATCTGTGTGAGTGATTTTAATAATAATCCAAGAGATATAAACCAGTGTTTAGAACCATAACTTTTATCCTGATTATGAACCTATGCAGGGTCCCCTCCTAAGTGTTTATAAAACCGAGTATCCTGTTTCAAATGCACTATTATTGTTTATTTGTTAGGATTATTAAAAGTGAAACTAGTTAGAATTTTACTAAAATACTGTCAACTTTTTGCAAACTATCGTTTTGCAAAAATTCTGTACCAGACTGTAAATGTTACTGTCTAAAATACCTGCTTCACAGGTGATGAAAAAAGGCAAATAAGTTACGCTCATTTGAGACTTCATTTAGCTTCGATTGATATCATGAACGAATTTTTGAAGTTAATTGAGCTCACTCTTGAATAATTTGCCTTGAAAAGTAAAAACATAAACTATTCCAATTGAAGCTAAGAATTAAATTTAGTTGAGTCGAATTTTGCTACTGAAATAATCATAGAGTTTGACTAGTGATACAATATCAGTTTATGGGTCCCCACCATATTCTTCTCATATTAGAAAGACAATTGGATTATTATTGCTACTAAGGAAATCTGATACATTTCTATAAATGGGAGTATAAACATTGTAAGTCTAGTATTGTTTATTTTTATTTATGGTATTTATACGTCAGTTAAGTCAGAAACCCCTCCTGGCCAATTTTAGTTCTGCACTTCTTGCAGTAACATTTCAGTACTGATCCAAGTAACAATCTTGAGTGTAGCTCTTATTAGTGTGAGTTTGGTAAAAATTTTGCTTTGTATGATTACTAGTACGTGCAGTATTGCTGACTGCTGCTACACACAGCTCAAAGTGCGCTGTGTCCGTTTGTATCTTCTGTATTATTCAAAGGGAAATATTAATGGAAGTAACTTCAATCACCAATATTTAATTTTCTTAAACATATATTTCCAAGTTCATGTGCCTAATTGGGTTGGCGACCATTCTTTTTTTCGTTGGTATACGAATTTTACTACTTTCATTAAACCCCAAAGTTTAAAGCCTGTTTAGTTTTTCTGTTGCCGGCCGGAGTGGCCGAGCGGCTCTAGGCGCTACAGTCTGGAACCGCGTGACCGCCACGGTCGCAGGTTTGAATCCTGCCTCGGGCATGGATGTGTGTGATGTCCTTAGGTTAGTCGGGTTTAAGTAGTTCTAAGTTCTAGGGGACTGATGACCTCAGATGTTAAGTCCCATAGCTCTCAGAGCCATTTTACTTTTCTTTTACATTCACCATATTCAAAATTACTGTCCGATACCTTTATCCGTTAGACACACACGCACGGCCGAAATTGCAAATCCTCTCAGAGGATATCATTAGTTTGTGTCATGACAGGCTAGTGTTATACGTGGCTTTTCCCATGACAGGACTTAAGGTTAAGTTGTTAGGGAAAAGTGGCGTATAACGAACCTATGTAGCGTTGTAAACTACACGTATTATTGAAACGATATCTCACACACATTTACAGAATAAGCTTTCTATCTCAGATACTTTTAGAAAGCCGAACAAATGCTCGCATACTATTCATTTATCTACATCTCTATACATATGCATAGGGCATATTTTAAAAAAATGGATTAAATTTATTAATACATACTCACACATACACAATGGATACAGATTTTGTGTATATACACTACGTACAATTTAAGAATATCCCAGATTGAGCACCATTAGTGCATACTTAAATTCTAATTTTACATTTAAATCAAGTAGTCTGTGTTTAAACGTTTACATGAAAATAAAATGTCTATCAAATACAGAAGTTTAAGTGGGTATACGCAGTATTATTCGATGTAGCTCTTTAAATCTTGATGACGGTATCCTGACAATTTCTAAAGACCCTAAGTATATTAGTTGACATTTCTTATTTTTCCTCGTTATGAGGGATGAATTTGAATGGTTTCTCAAAATTACCTTGTCCTCCGTAACACTTATTGTCGACCTACTTAGTATCTGTTTAGATATGTCTGTGTCAATTTCTGGTGTTGCTTATGTAGAGTGATGTATCTGTCATGGAAATTCTTTGATAATATATACATATTTCAGTTATGTGAACTTTTTGAACGGTGTTGTTTAAATTGTGCTTCTGGATTTAAATAACTACTAGAGTGATTGCTGTATAATGTACTGTAAATGATTTGGTCCATAGTTAGGGACTGTAGGGTTGAATGTAAAAGATGTGGGAAGCCCCGCAGCTCTGGAAGTAGCCTGGCGGCGTGGTAAATGTGTGGTTGGCGATCAAGTGGCAACTCGTCCTTTGTGACAGTAAGGAGTCTGGGCTGAGCATGCTGGGGTTAACATCTTGTTAGCAGTAGCGGATCATTGTGGCTCATATTCTTGGGGTTTTGAGGCAATAGGAGGTTAAGAGCAGAATTTATGAGCCTCAGATGACGCATTTGGTGATACTGTTATCACGGCATGGTATTTGGCCCTACAAAAACATAATTCCGAGGCCAAGAAGATCTGTAATAGGGCGAGGCCAACAATACTGCCATGATTGCATCGCCTCCAAGTTAACAGCCACTGCAAATTACGCCACCAGTACCACCAGCCTTCCGCTAAATTGTTTATATTTGGCACTCCGTAAATGGACCAGATATTTGTGGAATTTGGTTGATTTTAATAATAGTCGTGGTTTTGCTGAAAACTCTGTCTTACAGCCGCGACTATCCCAAATCACAAACCTGGGCAGGAATTCTATTCTAGTGAATTTAATTCCGAGTGTCCTAATTTATTATGAAAAGTCTTATTCGGCAGCTGTAAAAATAGTTGTGATTGCTTTTTAATATGTGGAATTATAGTGTTTAAAGTTCAATTTTATAGTTAGAGAAATACTCCACTTCCAGTTTATTTTTAAGCAAATCTGCAGTCATTTTCTTAAGTAATTTGCCTTACTTAAAAAGCTACCTGAAAATAGTAACGTCAACCTGAAGTGAAAAATATTGATCAGAATTACAAAGTAGCAGTGTTCATTTCATGAGAAAGTGTTTGAACTTGAATTGAATGTTAAGTTGGCATTTGCACAGCCAACTATCTTTTGAGTTGGTTAAAAGACTGCTTATCAAAGCACATTTATTATTTAAAGAGTTATAGTTTGTTGCGTTTTACTTAATTAATAATTATTAATGGGAATACTTGCCATTTCTCATACATACTTGTGTAGTTTTGTTAATGAGCATGGTTCTTCAAACCTTGAAAGTTTAAGGGCCCTCAGGTACTAGGGTAATTGGTTAATGACACAAATCATAGGCTCCTTTGGAGCCAGTGTAGTTAGATTTGCATTCTGTTCAGTTGTTTCAAACCGAGTTTAAGAAAGAAATATTTAGTGAGTTAGCTATTCTAATGCAATTTGGTTAGCGCACAGGCATAGATACCCTGAACTAAGCAAAGATGTTATAGAACATGATCATTAACCGACCTGGTTTAAATCAGAATTATTTCATGCTCGTCCCTGTTTATTATTGCTACTAGTTTCATGTGTGTTGGTGATTGCTTCTATAAACTGCTGCATCTAGTTCATTTAAGGTACGTGTTGTTGAGAGGCATATGTTACTGTTTGCTATCTCATTGGCCAATTGTTTGTTGGAGTGTTTCAGGAACGTATCCCAGTTTAATTTTTCTGTTCCGATTAGGTTATCTCACAGTCACAGCTTTCTCAAGACTTCCTAGCAGAGGTTTGACATTAGCATCGATTGCCATTTAAGGTGACCGGTGTTACCGTGACACCTCACATGAAACTTCTATACCTGTTGATCTATGCTTTATGATCTAGTTTTAACCAGAACAATAATCTGATTGCTGTAGCACCAAGAGCTACTCGGACGTTGCCCCCTGGCTCAGCCGCAGTCGGACGTGGGCTACACTACAGTGATAATGATAGTTCATTAATTTTCCATGACAACATCTTATGGATAAAATTTGTTAATACATACTCACACATACACAATGGATACAAATGTTGCATATATACACTATGTACAATTTAAGAATATTTCAGTTTGATCACTATCGGAGTATAATCACATTCTAATTTTAAATGTAAATCAGGTAGTCTGTGTTTATACAGTTATATGAAAATAAAATATCCATAGAATATAGAAGTCTAAACAGATGAATACAATACCATTTGGATGCGGGTATAACCCTCTTAATCAAAGGTCAGAGCTAGTCGTGTGGCCCACGGAATGGAGTCTTTTGGGGGACGACATCCAGGCCTTATCCATAACCACAGATAGAACTTGGCTTCTTTTCAAATGTTTCTGAATACTTCAATCAGAGACTAACTAGGTTACCTTTTGTTCTGGTGTGACATATTTAGATTCATACATCTTGTAGCTGATGCATTCTTTGTGCAATGAATACCTATTCCATCAGATTCCTGACAGCTTAAGTGCTGAATTATCTTCTTCCCTGGCAGTATTTTCCATGGTTTAAACCAGCTTCTAACGAGCCTATAGAACTATTCATTCCATTAATATGGAAATGACATTAACCGGTAGAGAAGTCTACTGTAGCGTAACTCTCCCCCTCTCATGAACTCAGTGCACAAGATATAAACTGCTATTAAGCAATCCATTACTAAGAACGTCCTTTGCGAGGCTACATTTCCTTGTACAAGAGGAAGCCAAGTTTGTATCTTTACACTGAGAGACCTGGTGCCTACGACTCCCAGGATTTTACAGTTTCGTACTGGAACAATAGTTATCTTAATAATCTCACAAATTCTGTGGAGTATGTTAGCAGTTCATGTGTCAAGTGCGAGTGTAGTTGGTATAATGCCAACGACAGCATTTCGCAGCGTGTGATACAGCACTATGCTGCTCGTTTCACCTATTAAAATCTGAGCCTAAGTCATCTCTAATGTTTACCCCATTGTTATAGTACAGTATATATACCTGATTGTTATTATTACCGGACTCCATTCCGCGACGAACATTCGAGGACAAAAAGAGTTCACTTTTAGTTTACTGGATTCAGTACAATCAGATGCATGTTTGTAGCCAAATCAACTACGCTGACTACCGGTTCTGGCCACGCCAATTATGATAGGTTTTTAGGTAACTGATTTCTTGAATGAAGATTAGTATGCTGCTGCCTACTAAACCGAAATGCATTGTCGTCCACGCAATCCAATGCACGCCCGGCTGACTGCGTGTCCTGAACTACGCTGAAGAGCAGCCGGGCGCGGTGACCGAGTGGTTCTAGGCGCTTCAGTCCGGAACCGCGCGACTGCTACGGTCGCAGCTTCGAATCCTGCCTCGGGCATGGATGAGTGTGATGCCCTTAGGTTAGTTAGGTTTAAGTAGTTCTAAGTTCTAGGGGAATGATGACCTCAGATGTTAAGTCCCACAGTGCTCAAAGCCATTTTTTACGCTGGGGGGCCAAAGAAAGGCACACCTGCCTAATTTCGTGTGGGGCCCCCGCGAGAACGCAGAAGTGCCGCAACACGACCTGGCGTGGACTCGACTAATATCTGAAGTAGTGCTGGAGGGAACTGACACCATGAATCCTGCAGGGCTGTCCATAAATCCGTAAGAGTCGGAGGGGGTTCTGTTCTGAACACCACGTTGCAAGGCATCCCAGATATGCCTAATAACGTTCATGTCTGGGGATTTTGGTGGCCAGTGGAAGTGTTTACAGTCGGAAGAGTGTTGCTAGAGCAACTCTGTAGCAATTTTGAACGTGTAGGGTGTCGCATTGTCCTGCTGAAATTGCCGAAATCCGTATGGAATGGATGCAGGTCATCGGACATGCTTACGTACAAGTCATCTGTCAGAGTCGTATCTAGACGTATTAGGGTTCCCCTGTCACTCCAACTGCACACTCCCCACACCATTACAGAGCCTCCACCAGCTTGAACAATCCTCTGCTGACATTCAGGTTTCATGGATTCATGAGGTTGTCTCCATACCCGTACACGTCTATCCGCTCGATACAATTTAAACGAGACTCGTCCGACCAGACAACATGCTTCCAGTCATCAACAGTTCAATGTCGGTGTTGACGGGCCTAGGCGAGGTTTCAAGTTTCGTGTCGTGCAGTCATCAAGGATACACGAATGTGCCTTTAGCTCCGAAAGCCCATATCGATTATGTTTCTTTGAATGGTTCGCCCGCTGGCACTTGTTGACGGCTCAGCGTTGAAATCTACAGAAATTTGCGGAAGGGTTGCACTTCTGTCATGTTGAACGATTCTCTTCAGTCGACGTTGGCCCCGCTCTTTCCGGATCTATTTCCGACCGCAGCGATGTTGGAGATTTGATGCTTTACCTGATTCCTGATATTCACGGTACACCCGTGAAATGATCGTAAGGGAAAACCCCACTTCATCGCTACCTCGGAGATGCTGTATCACATCGCTCGTGCGCGGACCATAACACCACAAACTCACTTAAATCTTGATAACCTGCCACTAAAGCATAAGTAACCGATCTAACAACTGTACCAGACACTATATAGGCTATATAGGCGTTGTCGATCGCAGCGCCGTATTCTGTATTTGAATAAGCATGCCTATACCAGTTTCTTTGGCGCTTCAGTTCATGTATTTAATTTTGGACAGATCTTTTCCGAAATATTCCATGTGAGCAGCAACTCACACCACATAGTAAGATATTTACCCATTGCGGCTTTAAGTTGGTGTAACTGAGTTTCCATAAGTTCCTCTGAAGTGTTTTGTTTGGATGCCACTTTTCTATACTAAGCTGTTGCAGAGCTCCTTAAACTCAGAATCTCATTTTTCATCATCCAAATATTCATTCTGGATATCGAGTTTGTGAACTCCTTAGAAAATATTTAACTTTGTACTTTAAACTGTTCTTTTATTTTGATCTCTTGTTCGGCAACCAAAATATCCATCCTAGTGGATGTCTCCTGAACTACATCCATTAAGGAAGACTGTGCTGAACATATCTCTCCTACTTCATCCGTCAGTTTCGTTAATGCGTCAGGTAAGCCTTTCTGAGCAGTTTTTAATTCCAAAATTTCGAATTTGAAGGCGTCCTGTTTTGACGACAACTCCGTCAGCATAGATGAAATTTCGCTGACATGATTTAAACTGGTGCACATAATAGTAACCGTTACTTCCAATTCTCTAAACAATTACGCTAATGGATCTACAAGTTGACTTGTCTAGGCTACAGTTTCGTAACCGTCAGCACGGTTTCATTCGACTGATCGACAGTTTTTCCCCATCGGCGTGCAAATCGACATCACTGTATTTAACTGATTCCATAATTGATTGATTCGCTATTTTTACCATACTACGACATAACTAATAGTAATACTTCCCCCAAAATTTTCACATTTTCGCTATAACACTAGCAATGAACTATAGTTGCAGCTTTTGTAAGTCAAAGTCCAAGGATTCAACAACAAAACAGCAGAAAATAAAAAATGATCTTGCCTATATTACTAGCCCAACGCACTAAGTCAGCCATCTTGTTCACAGTGTGTGTGACAATTTCGTAATTGAATACAGGAATGAAACTAGACGTAATTCTAAGTGTTGAACTTTGGATCAGCCTAGCAGAGCTGCGTAGTGACACGAAAAAAATAATCCAGTAATAAACAACACTCTTATTATTGTTCATTTCCGACGAAACATCATTCGTTGTATCGATACGTTTGGTAGAAGAACAGAAAATATATGATGAGGCTAGAAAGCAGTAGGCACCAATGGGTAGACTTCTGCTCTTTTAGCCGTTGCTTGACGGCTGGCGTTCTCGTATGGCATTCAATATACCTTTAAAGACTTTGAATTCCACTTTCTTGAACACGCTGGAGAATCCTATCGTACTAGAGCAGAATTAAATACGTCTACGTCTGAGCTACAATACAGCGAAAGATGAGCGAAATCGGTTACAGGTTGGATGTATCCATTCTCTGTTACACTTTCAGTGAAAACCGAGTATTTTCTTTTGTTTCTTCTTTTTTCATTCCAAAGCTGTGTCTGTTTTTGAATGATACAACAAGTAGCTCGCCTCGTACCCCAACTCCACCCTATCAGTTAGAACCTCACCAAATTCATTTTCTCTAGGGAACCAAAAATGCCACCGCTTCTGATTGACAGTTCTTTCTGCTACATCCACCTCGCTACCCAGCAGACTCGACTCTTTCTCTTTTGAATTTTTCGCTAACTCAAATTCCCATATAACTTTTCCTTGCACATCAGATGCGGCGATAAGTACTTTGTCTCATTTTTCTGTTTCTTGAATTTTCCTAAGTCCATGCGTTAGTTTTTCTTTTCTTTCTAGTTTCCCGCCTCATAAGCACGAAAATCTTTAATATCCGTAAGATTAATCCAAACTGTTCACAAACGATCAGGGTCCGACATGCATGTCGACCACCTTATCACACAAGGTCTTACCAAGACCATCATATGCAGTAAATCACATGACATAAATACGTTTGTACAGAAAGAAAACACTCAGAAATTAAGTGTCTGTATAGCGACGTACTATGAGGTGAGGTGGCAAAAGTCATAGGACAGCGATATACACATATATAGATGGCATTAACACCGCATACACAAGGTATAAAAGGGCGGTGCATCGACGGAGTTTCATTTGCACTCAGCGATTCATGCGAAAAGTTTTCCGGTTGATGACGGCTGCACGACGGTAAGTAACAGACTTTGAACGCAGAATAGTAATTGAATCTAAACGCGTGGGACATTCCATTTCGGAAATCGTTACGGAATTCAATATTCCGAGATCCGCAGTGACGAGAGTGTACCGAGAATACCAAATGTCAGGCATTACCTCTCACCAAGAGCCGGCCAGTGTGGCCACGCGGTTAAAGGCGCTTCAGTCTGGAACCGCGCGACCGCTACGGTCGCAGGTTCGAATCCTGCCTCGGGCATAAATGTGTGTGATGTCCTTAGGTTAGTTAGGTTTAAGTAGTTCTAAGTTCTAGGGGACTGATGACCTCAGATGTTAAGTCCCATAGTGCTCAGAGCCATTTTTTTCTCACGAAGAACAACGCAGTTGCTACGACCTTCATTTAATGACCAACAGCAGCAGCGAGTTCATGGAGTTGTCAGTATGAACAGACAAGCAACACTCCATGAAATAATCGTAGAAGTCAGTCTGTGACATACGACTAAGGTATCCGTAACGACAGTGCTGCAGCAGACGACCGAGGTGAGCGCCTTTGCTGACAGGGCGACGTTGCCTGCAGCGCCTCTCCTGGGCTCGTGACCATATCGATTTGACCCTAGAAGACTTCAAAACCATAGGCTGGTCAGATGAGTCCCGATTTGAGATGCTAAGAGCTGATGCAAGGGCGCAAGTATGTCACAAACCACAGGAACCCATAGACCCAGGTTGTGAAACAGGCACTGTGGAAGCAGGTGGTGGCTCGATAATGTTGTGGGCCGTGTTTACATGGAATGGACTGTGTCCTCTGGTCCAACTAAACCGAACATTGACTGTACAGTAAATGGTTGTGTTCGTCTACCTGGGAGACATTTTCACACTCATGGACTTCATCTTGCCAAACAACGAGGAAAACTTTTGTGGATGACAATGCACCATGTCATCAGACCACAACTGCTCACAATAGTTTTGTAGAACATTTGGATAATTCGAGGGACCGACATGAATCCTACCGAAAGTTTATGGGACATAATCAAGAGGTCAGTTCGTACACAAAATACTGCAGCGGCAACACCTCTGCAATTATGGTCGGCTATAGAGGCAGCATGGCTGGATCTTCCTGCAGGAGACTTCCAACGACTTGTTGAGTCCATGCCACGTCGAGCTGCTGCACTAGGCCGGGCAAAAGGAGGTCCACCATTATATTAGAGAGTATCCCATAGCTTTTGTCACCGCAGTATATATCATATGCGCCCGCCCGGCTGGCCGTGCGGTCTAACACACGGCTTTCCGGGTGGGGTAGGAGCGCCTGGTCCCCGGAACAAATCCGCCCGGCTGATTTGTATCGAGGTCCAGTGAACCGGCCAGTCTGTGGATGGTTTTTAGGCGGTTTTCAATCTGCCTCGGCAAATGCGGGCTGGTTCCCCTTATTCCGCCTCAGTTACACTATGTCGGCGATTGCTGCGCAAACAAGTTCTCCACGTACGCGTACACCACCATTACCCTACCACGCAAACACAGGGGTTACACTCGTCTGGTGTGAGATGTTCCCTGGGGGGTCCGCCGGCGGCCGAACCGCACAATAACCCTGGGTTCGGTGTGGGGCGGCGGAGGGGTGAAGTGGACTGCGGTAGTCGTCGTGGGGTTATGGACCATTGCGGCTGCGGCGGGGACGGAGCCTCTCCGTCGTTTCTAGGACCCCAGTTAACATACAATAAAATACAATATATCATATGAATATCTGTGTTAAGGAATATCAAGTAGTTAGTTAATCATGTATTAGCTGGACCTCTTTGGCCATATATCACTATGAGTGTGGGCTGAGTCAATTTATATACTGTTAAATTAATTTTCATTTTAAATATGTATTCTTATCATTTACACAACAGGTAAAAATATTTACTTAACTAACAAAACTAACGTGTAGTTATCTAGCAGTTCTAAACTACATGTTTCTAATCAAACAAAAATTTCAGAAGCGCATAATGAGGATAAAGGCTGTCACTTTTACATGTGATGCGGTAGGTAACTAGAGAGAAAGGAGCTGATGACAACATTTCCTATGTAAACATACCAATCTGAGACCAGTGCTAATGTAAACGCGAGGTGATGCAGTGCTAAGAC
Source organism: Schistocerca serialis cubense (assembly GCF_023864345.2). NCBI lineage: Eukaryota > Metazoa > Arthropoda > Insecta > Orthoptera > Acrididae > Schistocerca > Schistocerca serialis. The sequence continues at coordinate 798,542,659 of NC_064638.1, forward strand.
AGTGCTGAGACACATTCGCGAGCAAGCAGGAAAGGAAACTAAAGAGAACTTGGAGAAGGGTATTAAAGTTCAAGGAGAAGAAAATAGACTTCAGTATTTCCCGATGACTTTTTAATCCTGTCAGAGGCGACAATGCTTTGAACATCTGTTGAAAGGAATGGAAAGTGCCTTGAAAAACGGTCGTAAGATGAACGTAAATAAAAGTAAAACTAGTGTGACAGAGTGTACTTCAATTAAATCAGGCGATGTTGTGAGGATAAAATTAGGAAACGAGATACTATCATATCTGAACATTATGAAGCGATAGAGCTGCCGATTTCCATTTAATCAGTTACAAAAGTGCAAACGATTGGTATAATCATGTGGTTCTAAATGGTGAACTTTCTGCATATGAAAAGGATACAGTCCATTCTCATACAGAATTCTGCATACCTTAGATTGTGAAACGTTCAATCGAGTATCTAGGCGTCTTGTACTTCAACGAGAACTGCGCTCTACTGAATTAAGCATGTTTTCCTCTTCTTGAACGTCACGCTGTCTTTTGGAGTGAATACGAATACTGGGAAGAGTAGCGGTTTCTAGCACTGTTCGATATGTTCCACTGAATGTTTTGGCACTCGGAATACTACGATAAGATACCGACGGTGATATTCGGCAACAGCAGCTTTCACATTACCATCACAGAAGCCCAAAATGTACACCATCTCTCCATACTCCTGCGATGAAAACTTGTACGGCATCGCAAAGTGTACTGTACACTGGAGACAATAACAGTAAACAGTGACTGCAGTATCAACAACGTGGTTATTATACAAACATACCACTCGCTGCACTTGTCTACCTAAGACTGATCGTGTGTTCTGTGAACACAAGTGTAGCGCTCCATATACCGTGGCATGTTTCTTAACGCTGTTGCAGCTCCTTAATTATGGATCCGATAACAATACTATACTTACATTTTTTGTTGCAAATACCTGAGGAATAACCTCCAGAAACCGGGGCAAAACCTCGTGAATCACCCTGAGCCGTGGCGGCTCATATCGATAGTGCCACTCTGATGGTTTATCCTTCCTGTCACGGTCAGGGCGGTAAGCAGCGCCCTCTGGCGCCTACGCGAGGAGTAGCGAGGCGAGGTCCTGTGGAGGGTGTGCTCCGGGACGTGGTGGAAGACGGTTGTCCGGTTGATGCAGCGAGTGTGGGACCGGACCTATCGCATGGAGATATACGAGTTGGCTCTGAACGGAAGGCGCCGTAGCAAGCAGCGGGAAGCGGGCGTCCTGTAATTTGTGTGATGGAGTAACGATATTTGCATTGGATGTCCCAGTGGTTCCCGAGAGTTGCGGTGGCTGCTTTCGGAGAAGAGAGTTGCGGTGGCTGCTTTCGGAGAAGAGAATTGGTAAGAGCTTGTGTCTACGCTCTTTTCCGTACGATGTTGCTGCCTACCGTTATAAACGGGTGAAAATCAGGCGCTTGTGTTGACTGTACGGGAACTGGTGATGTAAAATTACATTTGTGATTGAGTCTCACTTGTACCGTGACAATTTAGAGGCGAAAACTGTGGTGGTTTCATTAGGTCTGGTTCTTTGCTGTGCAACTAAGGGAGTCAGTTATTTGGGGTAACTGAGGGAGCACCATTATGTTGGTCTAAGTGATACGTTCTGCACGTTTTGTCTATGGCTCTGCGAATCGAAATCGTGGGGGAGTACAAGTGTGAGTAATTTGCTATTGTATTGATGGTTATGTTGTAAAGACTGTTCTCTGGTGTGTTAAATCACGCGCTGATTTGTAGCCAATCTAAGCAGAAGTTACCATTGCTACTTGCGTATGTGCTACTGTCCTTATGATTGGCGTTGTTTGTCTTTTGATTGTGGGTGTGCTCACGTTTAAAAACAAAATAATAATTACGGCTACTATTCATAATGGTTGTCTAGTAAGGAAATTGCTTAAGCTTTTATCATATGCTGGTCTGTTTGCCTATCACATTGGCTTTCTATGCAGTAAATGAAGGAATGTGTATGGTGGTTCAAGATTGTAGGCTGACTAGTATTTGAACTGGTGTTGAGGTTAAGGGCGAGATCAGCATCCCGCAAACCCACACGCTGCGCGGGGTTAAATGTTCCGCTACTGGGGAGCCGGCTCTCTGTTCTTGGATTTTGTAAGGATACGTGATGAGTGCATCGCTGTAGTTTTTCGCGTGCTAAATTGCAGGATGTTGGTGCCGTCCTAGGGCTAGACTTGTGATGTATGTTATGTTGAAAGGGAATTAAGTGTACCAAACTTAAGAGCGCTATTAGTTTGTTTTAGGTCTGTACATGGAACGATGTTGATATTTTGTCGGTTGTGGCAATAACTTCCTGTGTGGGGAGATCCTCTGAGGGACTTGTATTGTACTGTTGCAGTGCAGTCCATCTGAAACGTGCTACTTAAAACTTGGGACTGCAGCTCTCTGATGTTCTATATTACTGTTTAATCTTAAGTGTCTTGGAAGTAATATGGTTGTTGAGGATTATGTAATTAATTTTGATCGCTGGTTCCTTAAAGGAAGTATTTCGTTTTAAAATATGTGCTCGGTCAGAGCCTATTTAAATATGATTTTAACTCATCATTCAAATTTTCTAGTCTTGCTTTCTTAAAAGGCTTTCAGTTACATGATTGCTATTTGCCTGTTTAAATGTTTGAGTGACTTAACGGAAAAGTTTATTTTGTAATTTGTACTGATTGTTCCTTTTGGGTAATACCTGACATATGTATTCAATAAATGAGTGTCTAGTCAATGGTGATGTACTGTTCTATTGCTAGTCTACCCCTTCCACTCCACAGCTTATTGAGCTGCTTTGTGTCGAAATTGTGTTCAGAACACCCCTCTGACCTGACACCTCACACCCTACTGAATATATACAGCAGTACACACACACACATACATACAAATATATATATATATATATATATATATATATATACTGCTGTAGGCATAAATGACAGCACAAAAGAGTATACAAAATTCTGATTGATAATTGCAAGAATAGTTTCCCTGAAAAAGGAATGATATGTTTACTACATCCTAAATATAATGCTTTGGCCTGTATTACTAAATTAAATTAATTTAATCACAAGTCATAAAATGATTGTTACTTGAAATTAAGTATTTAAAGCACATCACCGTATCAATCAACAGAGCAAGCCTTTATTCCGTGTAGTTAACGTTTAAATATGACTGAGAAGCAACTAAGTAAAGACGCATCGTCATGTGACACAGCGCACTAATTTTTAGTGCAGTTAGTTCCAAATCGCAAATCCAAATTCGTTACCTTTAGGAAAACAAGTTTTAAGTCACCCATCCGTGGCTGGTAAAACTCCATTTATTGCAATCAAGGATATCGTAATTCCGAAAAACCTGACACACATTTACATGCCTGCTTCTTAAGCACTTTATAGCTGGCGTTTTCACTGCTTACTTGTGTACAGTCAGAGTGATAAAAACGTTTCATAGTTCCTACACAAATCCTACGTGAAGTAGTAACAGATATAAGCATTCCTTTCACTAAAGCATTCACGAAACAGTTAATGTAGTTTGTGGCTCTCCTTCTCGAACACTAATTCACATGGACTGGACAAAAACAATCTTTAAAATAGTCTTTTACCGCAAATTTTTTCTTTTGCTTTATGACCAAGTCATTTGAGATTGTTTATCATTCAGTTTCATTATGTTTTATTGCTTTTGATGGTGCCGTTCGTAGCTGCAAGTCTTTATGTTTTATATACTACTTTAACAAGACATGTACGTTTCAGCTGCCTGTCATGTTATTTAATTTTATGCTACTTCGAGTACTATAGTATATCAGGTAATCCTTCTATTGCTACTTATGCAAATTTTTTCGTCTTACCTGGGCAAATCTTATGACTGGTCCTAAAAAAAAGAAAAATTTCGTAATTAGAGAATCTTTCAAATTTTAAAAATGTAAACTTTGGGTTGGTGTGTCCTTCACTGTGATTGTCACATTCCATCAAAATAATCTTTTCTGTACATGTCACGCTAAAGCATTACGTACGACAACTGCCTTATAAGATAAAATGGACAAACAGGCAGAAGCTTATGCACGACATTTAAAGAACATCGGAATTTATCTAATTCCAAGTCAAACTTAAGTAACCATTTGCTTGAGGAGGCACACAGGAGTACAGATTTGCAAAATAATTTAAAAATTCTTCATCGGGAAAGCAAGAGGCAACATTCTCGAAGAGATCGTGATATTAAGATGCAAAAAGCATCTCTCAGTTCGTACTCTCAACGGAAAACTAGATTAGCGCCATCCCAATATTGTAGCAGACTTCGACTGCTTGAATAAAATAGCTTAGTACATGTAGTCTATTCCCTATTTTAAACCAATTTTTACATGTTTATTTGGCATTCTTCCCTGAAATCACAATTCTTCCCTCTGCCATTTCCGTGTTTGACCTCTGGAATTGTGGATCATTATGAGAGTCACACATTACTATTTATGTAATTACAATTCATAAAGAAGTTCATTGATAAAGTCCTTCATAATTCCTTTTATTTTTAAATTTCGTTCCACTAGGCATGGTTGCCCCCTTACTTTGAAAATCAAATAACAAGTGTATCTTAAGTCTAACTTCCACATTTAAAATTGTTTGTAAAGAAGCTAGCCAACTTCCCCTGCCACTGTTTTCGACGCAGTTCCTACGTCGCCTCTTGCTGCACACGTTCTGAAGCGCATGCGCCAGTTTCTCTTACCAGCTCCGGCGCCGGTCCAGCGCAGTTCTTCTAGGTGGCCAATGCTTGGTTGTTGTTGTCACGACGATGTTACGCCTATGGTACGTCCATATAATGTTTTAATTTTTCCTTTCTCCAGTATTTCTTTTGTTAAATGTTGGCCTATTTTGTAAGCAGCATTTTTTTCTAGATTGGACCTTCATTACCCTGTCGTGTAGTTATACAGGCTCCATTCTACCATGTGAGTGCAGGTTTCGATTCCTACACATCATTTCTTTTATATCAGGTTACTTTCCATTCGGAAAGCGGTTGACTCAGCGACAGTTATATTGACTTGTAAACTATAGATTTCAGCAATCAGTCGTCCTTTTTAAATTTTAATATGCATATTCAGATTTCGGCTAGAAGCTAGCCATTCTCAATGCACTATTATTTTCGCTCAATGCATGTAAGTCTCTGTTGATCGGGCTTCACCCATAGTTCATTTAATGCATATTAAAATTTAAAAAGGACGACTGATTGCTGCAACCTATAATTTACATTTATTTTATACTTTTTCAGTCCATCTGGTTTACCAGTTATTCTAGATTTACTGTATTGGGGTGATGTTCCCTGTTTTCTACCGTATTTTAAATTGGAGTGCGTACCTCTTGACGGTTGAACACTTTTATCGCAAATGGACAAAGAATGTTGGGTCAACTACAGGTTATCGTTTGAAATAAATTATGGAATAAATGTGAGTATACAATTTTGCTATATAGTTACGCGTGTATTCAACTACATTTTAACCAAAACAGGATCTTTATGTGTTTTGCTCTTGTTTATCTACAGATGAATCCCTGACGGTGTGGGTCTAAAGCTGCGAAACTAGTTGGATAATAAATAAATATTCATCATAAGTTGAAGCAGATCATTTTCGTCATGGTATGTGACATTAAAACATGAGTGAAGATATTGTAAATGGATCTCGCAAATACAGTTTTTTTGTTAAAACGCACAACAAAAGACAAGGATTATATGCACAACACAGACCGAATTAAGTACTAATACGCTAATATTTTTATCGTGTATTCTACTTTTTAAAAAACGTAAAAAGCTGATCATCATTTGCAAAACTAATAGGAATGGCGAATGGTTTTCCTGTATGCAGCTGAAATAATGCTATGTAGCTTCCAGTCATAGCAACATCTTTAAAAATGCAAACAGCTCTACATGTGTAATGTTGAGTATACAGTCACATAAACATAATAACTTTTATAGAGCTAACAGCAAACGTATGGCAGATATATTTGAGCACGCAATGTTGTTACGTTACACGAAGCGAGGTGGCGCGGTGGCTAGCACACTGGACTCGCGTTCGGGAGGACGACTGTTCAATCCCGAGTCCGGCCATCCTGATTTAGGTTTTCCGTGATTTCCCTAAATCACTCCAGGCAAATGCCAGGATGGTTCGTTTGAATGGGCACGGCCTACTTCCTTGCTCGTCCTTCCCTAATCCGCTGAGACCGGTGACCTCGCTGTTTGCTCTCTTCCCCAAAACAAAGCTGGCCATTGTGGCCGAGCGGTTCTAGGCGCTTCAGTCCGTACTCGCGCGACCGCTACGGTCGCAGGTTCGAAACCTGCCTCGGGTATGGATGAGTGTGATGTCCTTAGGTTAGTTATGTTTAAGTAGTTCTTAGTTCTAGGGGACTGTTGACCTCAGATGTTAAGTCCCATAGTGCTCAGAGCCACTTGAACCATTTTGAACCCCCAAACAACCCCCCCCCCCCCCCCTGTTACGTTACATATTAACAAAAAAAATGGCTCTGACCACTATGGGACTTAACATCTGAGGTCATCAGTCCCCTAGAACTTAGAACTACTTAAACCTAACTAATCTAAGGACACCACACACATACATGCCCGAGGCAGGATTCGAACCTGGGACCGTAGTGGTCGCGCGGTTCCAGACTGAAGCGCCTAGAACCGCTAGGCCACACCGGCCGGCATATTAACATATAACTCGAATTTTCGTACTAGGAAATCCTTTCTGAAAGTATTTGTTTTGGTCGCAGACTTACGTTGAAGTGTAACGTGGTCGATAAACGGTAGAGAAAAGAAGAAAATTGATGTTCTGGTCTGTGGTGTTACTGAATAATGCTGACAATTGGATGGGTAGATCCAGTAACGAATGAAGAAGTGGTGAATGAAATTAGAAGGAAAGAGATTTTGACTAAAAGAAGAGATATGTTGATGGGACGCATTCTAAGGCATCAAGAAACCGCTAATTTGGTAATAGAAAAAATTATTGGGATGGAAATTGGGGAGGGAGATTTGAATACAGTAAGAGGTTTCAAACGAATGTTGGGCGAGGTACTAGCTGTGCACGTACGAAAAGTCAGACTATAGTGGACAGTTGGATCAAACAAACATTCTGACTCATGACAACAGCGTCGCTGCAGTGAAGTGTCTCAGTGGCTGCTTGCAGACGCCGATAGGAGAGGGGACTGAAGAAAGTGCGGCAACCATAAACAGCAGACGCAACAGTTGTTGAGTGTGTGGTGTGGTCCACTTTCCCCGCGAGGCCGGCCGTAACCGTGGTGACGCAACAGCTACGGAGAAAGGGAAAGGGGAAGGCGAAGGGAAAGGCGCGAAAGCAGAGTGTGTGAAGCAGGCCCTGGTGCTGCGGTGGCGGTGGCGGTGGCGGTGGAGGTGGAGCAGACGGGCGCAGTGGACATTAGGCCGGCGGCTGGGGACCGCGATGGACGACGTAGCCGAGGGGAAGACGCTGTCACGGCTGCGGCTGCTGCAGCTTCCCTTCCTCCTGCTGCTGCTAGCGCCTGCCGCTGGCGAGGAGCTGTCCGCCGAGGAAGGTGAGTCTCGGTCAAGGCCGCAGTGGTTGCGTGTGTGTACTCATTTCGGGGAAATCCATACGTGGGCGTGGCTTCACCGGACAGCCTTCCAGACGTTGTTAAGAAGTGAATAACATATTCCGGGACTGGCTAAGAAAGGTCATAGATCTGCTGCGGCTTAAGAGCTATTACATTACTCAACAATGTTTTTAGAAATTGTTACGAAATAATACAATTTAATTTGGTGCTTATTTCATCTATATTGTGAAATTAGAATTTCTCCCGGCGTGTAAAGTGGTCTAGAGAGTTCTTTCTGGCGTGTAAAGTGTTCTGATAACCTACGAGAGTGCAGCCTGGTGAAGTCTTCAGCTATCGCTGATATTTTGACAGTTGTACACGCAATCACTTTCAAGGCACAAGTGCAGTCAGAGAGCACAGTTCTAGGAAATTTAAACCATCGGTAATCGGCGAGAACCATAATATGTCATATACAGAAAGGCAACACATACCACACACGACCAGTACCATTACACATCCAACGATAACCAACTTCAGACGATACCGATGGTAAATATTAATTACCACGGGTAATAATAATAATGGCGTGTGATGAGGGCCTCCCATCGGGTAGACCGCTCGCCTGGTGCAAGTCTTTCGATTTGACGCCACTTCGTCGACTTGCGCGTCGATGGGGATGAAATGATGACGATTAGGACAACACAACACCCAGTCCCTGAGCGGAGAAAGTCTCTGACCCAGCCGGGAATCGAACGCGGACCTTTTTTTTTTTTTTTTTTTTTTTTTTGTAATCTCATTTTGTTCGCTTTCGTTCGATGCATCTGCTCGGGGCGGGCGTCGTAAGACATCCGTTTAAGTTCGTTGTTGATCGATTAACTCAGTTTTTTTTATTACAGAGGGCACGTAGATCCCTTAGGATTGACAGTCTGTGGCGCTGACCACTCAGCTACCGGGAGCGGACATTACCACGGATGAGCAAGTAGATTTAGCTCTCTCTGTTCCTCTCTTATTTGACCAGAGAGGAGCAGGATTCAAAGCATAAACCTTTACATGTATTTATATGGTCACATACTAATTTAATCTCAACTATTTTAATAACACTATTCCAATAGCTCGAAGTGCACGCCATAAGCTCTGTGTCGCTACATTCCATAGGATGACCGGTAGCAATGCAAAAACCTTGAAAGTGACGGGGAGTTCACCCGTCGAAATATCGGCTGTTGTCAGAGATGTCATCTTCCTATAAGTTTTTTATTCACCATGTTTCTTGAAAGCCGGCTACTGTATCAACAATAATTTCAATATTAAAGTTACTTCTCTAGTTACGGTTTTTTTAATAAAAAAATACTGTGAATGATATGTTGAGTGAGTGAGAATTTCTACGTGATGAAGGACGCTTGTACTTCGAGAACATTAAAAGATAACTTCAGAAAAAGAGAGATGGAAATCATATTCAAAAAAATGTAAACTATCTCAACACTCGCAAATGGGAATAAATTCTCGAAACGCGATGTGCTAAGCATGAGAACTCTTAACTGATGAATAACTTACAATTTAAAGATGAATCTGATACTGCTGTATTAGTCATAAGCCAGTCATTGAACTGTGATAGATCGATTTTGATGTGGAAGGTAAATCAGTGTACATGAACATCGATACTCGTCTAACCAAGGCCACAGCACATGCTCGAGAGTACTTCATGCTGTCATTTGAACCTTCCTTTCCTTCTCCCATTGCGAATGAACTGTGGCGAAAGTATCTCCTATGTTGCTCCATACACGCACTTTTTGAGTAATATTGACTTATCAGTAGGCTATTAGTTTGGTACTTTTATTAGTAAATATAGAGTGCTAATTCCAGTTATTAGTCTGCTACTTTTATTCGGAAGTATACGAGTACAAATGGTTCAAATGGCTCTGAGCACTATGGGACTTAACATCTGAGGTCATCAGTCCCTTAGAACGTAGAACTACTTAAACCTAACTAACCTGAGGACATCACACACATCCATGCCCGAAGCAGGATTCGAACCTGTGACCGTAGCAGTCGCGCGGTTCCGGACTGAAGCGCCTAGAACCGCTCGGCCACCGCGGCCGGCTATACGAGTACAGAGCCAGTTTCTGCTAAATGTCCTGAACGCTGCAGCGTCACAGAGTCTGTCCACTGTGGGCAGGAAGTGACCAAGTCGCTGACACGCGGAAGCATCGTCGGGATATCGCAGGCAGTTATTTGCTCACAAACAGAGGAGAACTTATCAGCCCGCGGTGTTGTTCGAGCTTATCCTGTCACCGTTCTATTCGGCTCTTAACGAAATCGAGCTACAGCCGCCAGCAAGGGAAAACCATTCGGCTCGCTGAATCATTAGCGCGGTCTCATGTTTTTTCCTCGAAAATGCGACAAAATCTGGCTGTTATTTTTGACACGTAGCAGGCACCTGTGATACTTGTCAGTTTCTCCCTTCCTCTCTCCTTCCTTCTCCCCTCCCCTTCTCTCCCCTCTTCCTCTTTACTATTAATTGCTCGCTGGATGCATGTCCTCAGTGACGTGAAGTAATAGTAATGGATACCAGGCACACTTTATAGGTAAATCCACTGAAGGGGGTTACCATTTAGTACTTTATGACCTATATTTGGTGTTCGAGACACCTTCATTAAGCATGTTGAGGTATTGAGATACATTTGTAATGTAGTGCTATGACTGACTGCGTAACGATCCCACATTCTGCTGATAAATGACACACGACCGATGCCTGAAAAATAAGCAGTCTTAACTGGCACTGGGGATGTTGCCGAGCTTAACAAGTATGCTGTGCATCTTGCAACTGTCAATAGTGCTGTGCCTTCAGTCCATAAAACGCCGTGAAGAGGTTTGTCAAATGGTTCAAATGGCTCTAAGCACTATGGGACTTAAAATCTGATGTCATCAGTCGCCTAGACTTAGAACTACTTAAACCTAGCTAACCTAAGGACATCACCTACATCCATACCCGAGGCAGGATTCAAACCAGCGACCGTAGTAGCACCGTGGTTGCTGACTGAAGCGCCTAGAACCGCTCTTCACAGCGGCCGGCTCGAAGTGGTTTGTCGTTTATCCCCTAATCGTTGGACAACACTGTATGTCACCACCTACTTACCTATGCCACTAAATTGTTATGACGACAATTTCTTCCAATGATGTCACTGTGAAAATAACTTGAACAACCGATGGTAAAAACAGTTAAAAACTACGAGCCTTACTGTTTACCACACTGGAGGAAACTGTAGTAAATTAACAGCTTACTCGTGTCGTGTGAAACATCACTTCGATAACAGTGCTAAAGAGCCACAAGATGAAGCACAAATCTTCGAAATCGACTGAAAATAAATTGAAACAATAAACACAGCTGAGCGGAAGAAATGTAGTAAGAAAATAGCATTTTTTCTCCAGAGCAAAACTGTGAACGCAGCTTCGTCGTGTCTCTTAGTGTTAAAAATTGTCCCAGATTTCATACTTCCATGTAATGGAGAAGTTTTTAGTTTTCTTTCAAGGACATGACTATTTCCTGTGCTTCAGATACGTTGTCCTCAATATTATTCTGCTTTAATCGATCTTTGCTACAGTTAATTCCAGTTCTTGTATCAACATCATATACCTTCAATACATTTTTTATAAATTTATGTTACTAATATAGTTTACTTCTACCAGTTCTGAAAAGAAAAACGCCTATCTGACACAATATTTCTTGTCACTGAAGATGTTTCGTTCACCTTAGCTCAAGTCCCCGTGCTGCCATGAAAATGATCTGATAATTGTTTCGCAGTGTTGGACTACTTAAGAAGGCTTTTATGTTGCTTTTTTATGATTGGCCTAGTGTATGTTAGTTTTCAATTTTTTGTTGCTCGTGCTAAAAGCAAACATTCATTTCGAAACCTTCAGAATATTTTTAACAAATTATTCATCTCTGGGTAAGATGAAAAGCCAAAAAATCTCAAAGGTTCAAAGGCTCTGAGCACTATGGGACTCAACTGCGGAGGCCATTAGTCCCCTAGAACTTAGAACTAGTTAAACCTAACTAACCTAAGGACATCACAAACATCCATGCCCGAGGCAGGATTCGAACCTGCGACCGTAGCGGTCTTGCGGTTCCAGACTGCAGCGCCTTTAACCGCACGGCCACTTCGGCCGGCCCAAAATATCTCATTCTGTGAAATACGCTCTACACTAAAGACGGTTTATAAACTTTGAAATGTGTGAGCAAGAGCCTTCAGCGGTTGCAGAAAGTGGCCTACATTCAGTCGCCTGGAGTGACGCAGTAGTTTCTCAGGTCGCGACATGGCCTGCACCAACGGGAGGCTGTGAGGCCACTGGAGCTGGAGACTTTCTCTACTGTCGTCATCGTTACGTCACACGAAAGGCCGGCGAAAGTAGTGCGTCTTTTACGCCGTAACTGCCGGCTGTCTTTGACTTGTTTACTGGCACCAGGTAGTGCAATACAAAAACACAGCACTTATAGCAGAATTCCAGTCAGAACTGTGATCCTTAGTTAACTGGATCTGTCTACTTAATACGTGAAATGACGGCAACGAAATGTCCCTGAGCTGAAATTTATATTGCTACTTGTTCTGTTTCCACTTGATTCGACAGTGCCGAAGTATACTGTAGAACGCCTCTCCCCCACTGTCTCAGGTATGTATTGTAATATTGTGCAAGAAAGCCTCATATCTGTCGCCTTCACATTCTTCTACTAGAATGTCAGTTGACTATCGCATCCACATACGTGGACATATGGAATTAAGTTTTTCAGCTCCTTGCATGTCACCAAAGTCAACAGCTTCAGGCTTGGAAAGTAAGGAGAGATATGCGTCGACAGACAGAAAAACCGAAACTAAGTACTTCTAAATATTAAAAATGTTTGTCTTCAATGGCCACCGAGGTTGTGTGTGAAAAAGCTATCCCTACAAAGGCTGTTTGATATCCATTGTTGGATACAGACCTCATACAGACTTCTCCATTAATTTTACGGTCTTCAGGTATATCTATCTCCAACCTCTGACGGGGTGGATGGGGCACGAACAGTGGCGGCTACCCCGCGCCTCTCGGTCTTTATTTATTTATGTTATAGAATCCATCTTGCTCAATCGATCATCCATTCATCTTGCTGTATATATATCTAGCCTAGCTCCATTTCATTTTTTATTGCACTTACAATTACATCTAATCTGTTTCTTTCAAATCGCCTAATTTCGGAAGATTTTCGCGCTCGACCATCACAGATTTCGACGAAATTTTATATCAACACTTGTCCATGGCCCCAATGAACATTAGGAAAATTTAACGAGCGTCGAAACAATACTGAGCGAGATATAGTCTCCAGTTTGAGTTCAGGCTCAACTTTACGCTAAGAAAGCATGAATTCTGGTGACTTTGAGCTGTTATATCTCGGGCACTATCTTGTTGAACGAAATGAAATGCGCCCATCTTGTACAATTTTATGCGTTCACGTAAGAATAATAATGTCCAGAAAATTTTGGACCAATCGCGGGAAAAAATTTCAAATTATTCAAACTCTTATGTCTCTGGGACTAAATGTCAAACATGAAAGTTGGCACGTAGTAACCTAAAGACACAATGTTCTGAGATACAAAGTTTCGTTTATGTACCACTCCCCAGCAATGAATAATGAAATGCGAAATTGAAGATTTTGTAAAAAGATAAAAAATGCTGTATTTTCAATCTGATTTTGCAAAAAAACAGTGTTCTATAAAACTTTCCAAATAGGGATCATTAGAAAGACAATGATTTTAAAAGCTAAAAAGTGTATTTGATTATCCAACGCTGGCTAACAATGCTAGAGAATATGAATCAAAGTTGGCTGCGAAAATTGCTGCACGGAAAGAATCTTTTCCTCGTAGAGTAAACGCTTACTGAATATGAAACTTAATATGCCTGTAACACAAGAATGTGGAATACAAAATTTCATTCACCTACTATTTTCCCATAATCTGCTTATTCGTCGAGGTGACGATTTTTGTGAAAAGGTGAAAATAGGTTATATTCGACACTCCTTTTACCAATTCCGTTTTTTCTATTAAAGTTTCAAAACCAGTATCTTTCGAAACAATGTGATTTAAGTCCCTCCCCTGACCGCCCCAGAACAGTGGGTTCTATTTTCAACAAGGGCTATAAATGCTACATAAATTGAGGCAGAGTACCCGGAAAACTAGCAATGTGAACAAAGATTTAACTTTGTCATCTTATATCTCGATGATTTAAGGCATGACAAACATGAAACTTTGGACACAACTTAACGACATAAGGTTTTCCAAAATAAAATATCATTAGATTTGAGAATCGGATATAAGGTACTTAACAAATGGCTTTGCAAGCGGACAGCCGGCCGGAGTGCCCGTGCGGTTCTAGGCGCTACAGTCTGGAGCCGCGTGACCGCTACGGTCGCAGGTTCGAATCCTGCCTCGGGCATGGATGTGTGTGATGTGCTTAGGTTAGTTAGATTTAAGTAGTTCTAAGTTCTAGGGGACTGATGACCACAGCAGTTAAGTCCCATAGTGCTCAGAACCATTTGAACCATTTTGCAAGCGGACAGGTATCGCCCCAAAACACATTGTTTCGAATGAGACAGGTTTTGAAGCTGTAGTAGAAAACGGCATTTCTAAAATATGTGTCGAATATACCCTATTTTTACATTTTCACAAAAATCGTCATCTTTTCAACGTATTTGTAGATTATTGAAAAACAGTCTGTGAATTAAATTTTGTATTCCACATTCTTGTGCTATTGACATATTAAGTTTCGTGTTCAGTAAGCGTTTGCCCTACGAGGAATAGATTCCAAAGTTAACATTTTTTTCGTGCCGCGATTTTCGCGCCCACCTTTAGCTCAGATTATCTAGCATTGTTAGCTCGCATTGGATAATCAGATACACTTTTTTGGCTGTTAAAATCATGGTCTTTTTAATGAGCTCTGTTTGGAAAGTTTTATACAACACAGTTTTTTGCAAAATCAGATTGAAAATTTTGATATTTTTATCATTTTATGAAATCTTCAACATCGCATTTCATTTATTCAGTTCTGGGAAGTGATGCATAAACGAAAGTTTGTATCTGAGAACTTCGTGTCTTTAGATCACTGCATGCCACCTTTCACGTTCGTCATTTTCTTCACGAGATATAAGAAGCCATACTTTGAAATTTTTTCGAGTGCCAATTTTTTCGGGTGACTTTATCAAATTTTTTCAGGCCGACTATGGCCATTGAAATTCTTTTCATTATCCTTCTTAAGTGAACGCATGAAATTGAACAAGATGGCCACATTTTATTTCTTTCAAAAAAATATTTTCTGAGATATAGCAGCTCAAAGACGCCCCAAATTAACGTTCGCTCTGCGCAGAGTCGCTCTTGGGGTTAGTATTGACGAAGTCCTTAATGGTCGAGCAGTTAGGCTTAGGTGAGTTGACATGGAATGGTCCTTTTCAGTTATCTACACTGTGCATTTCTCGATTGATAGGCCAACAATCTTAAGTTTTCAATTATATACACATTTAAAGTCTACGCCCACTCCAAGAAATCAAAATTAGTCACAAACTCTTGACTGTAATCATTATATTTGGTACACACTGGAGGCTTACTTTAGAAAAGTTTGTCACGTTTTCCAAAAGAGCTATAGCATCTGATGAAAAGTTTGCGGGCACGCTGTGTATTGCGGAATCGGCAGCTAGATGTCGCGAGAAATGGACCTGCCAGTATAAAAGAAGAGCTTCAGGTCAGCTCTGTGATTTCTAACGTGGACTAGTCATTGGGTGTCATTTAGGTAACAAATCCATGAGGGACATTTCAACCCTAAAGCTCCATGAGTCAGCTGTTGGTGATGTGACTGTGAATTGGAAATGAGAAGGAAAAGCCACAGCCAACTTGGGGCCAGGCAGACCTCACGTACTGGCGGGCAGGGATCGTCGAGCATTGCGGTAGTTGGCTGTGAAAAATAGCGTGAAACCAGCGGGAGGAATCACTTGTTACTTCCAAAGTGCTACCAGATGTCTAGCTGCCACAATGACTGTTCGTAGGGGGTTAACAAGACTGGGGTACAGTGGTCGAGCACCTCGAGTACCTTTCTGTTGTCAGTGCTACGCGACGCTTGAGGTACCATAGAGACCGACGCCACTGGGCTGTGGATGACTGGGAATGATGAATGACGCTGTAACCTGCGGCAACCCGATGGGAGGGTTTGGGTTTAGAGAATGCTTGTTACCCATCAGGTGCAGTGCCAACAGTGAAATACAGAGCAGGTGGTGTTATGTTATGGGGATGTTTTTGTGGTTAGTTTGTAGTCCCCTGCAAATGGAAGTGAGCGATTGGCGTCATTGACCACTCAGCTATCGGGGCGGACTGTAGTCCGCTTATAGCGCTGAAAAAATTTCTAAAATGTGGAAGGACAAGGAAACGTTTTACGGTGTTGTGTACTGCGTACAGCAGAGGAACAGTTCGGAGACGATAATAGTTAATATTAGCTTGACAGAATGACAGGGTCATGACACCCCATATTAATCTCCACTAATAGGTGTCGGGATACTTTTGAGCAGACAGTGTACGTGTCATTTTTACTCTCACATTCATTTATTTTGCTGTCTGTGCAATGCCTCACGCGATTGTCCTTCTGGAAGTAGACCTATTCGTCAACGGAACGTTAAAAACTTAACCTTTCTTTCTTCTGCAATTCCGATTTACTAGCAGCTTTTTTTATGTAAATTGACTGCCATAATTTTCATACAGTGCAAGCTACCTACTAATCTCCCTCTTTCATAAGCTGAATGCAACATTAATCGATCTCATAGTCATTGCCTTGTTTCAGTGGCTTGCTACTTTCTTCTCGCCGCTCTAAATATTTCGTCTCCTCCACGCCAGAATTCTACCGTCGTTACGTAACGTATCGTATTTATTATCTCACGTCACTAAACCTTTACCACGAAAGCCAGTGTTCATGACAAGCAATTATATTTCACGTTACTTCATGTTACTAGCGTTATGCGTTTTTCTGGTTACTGCAAGGTTTGAGTACCCCACTGATAATCTCAAGCAACAGATCTGACTTATGTTACCGTGGCGAATACACCGCCGTTTCAGAAGAGGCAGTTTTTGACAGACGTTACTGAGACTTACTTCCTGCCCTGCTACTGAACTTTTGAATGAAGCCACTTCTACCTGTCAGTCACTTGGCCTTGCACTAGAGGCCTGCTCTGTTCCTCTGCATTTTTCGATCAGTCTCACTGCTTCCCAAGCGAGTTTCCCTGCTTCATGGAAGAGCAATTTAATTTTATCTCTCTTTCGGTATCACCTCCTCCGATGTCGCCACGTTACTGATTTTGTATGTGCAATCACGCCAGTAATGATGTCTGACGACGTGAAATGAGCCTCCTTTCCTCTCTGTCACAGTAGCACGACTCCACCGCCACCCAGTGAAGGAGTGTGCCTGTCACTGCTCTCAAATATGGAGTTTTGGAAAATGTCGGCTAGAGAAAAGAAAGTGTGAAAAGAAAATGGACTGGACCAGGTCCTAGGCACCGTCAAGATTGATGGGAAACTAATTTAAAAGCCTGCTGTAAAAGCTAGTGTTCCATTGGCTGACAACCGCGTCGTAGCCGTCGCGTGTATGTTGTGACCGGCCTAGAGAAGGAGTACGTACCTAGTGAGCTAAGCGGAAGGTTGTCCATTGCTGCTAAGAGCCATCACAAGTTACGTATGTTTAAAACGTGTAGCGCTAGTATCGTGTTGAACAACGTGTGTCGTCTAGAAAATGAAAGAAATGTTGCACGGAAAGAACGCAACACGTAAATATTTTGTTGAACTGGAAAGAAGAGTTTATGACGCTGTGAGACCGTGAGGAGCTGTTCAGCCGAGTGATCTGAAATTGCTTTCTTCTTTGGCTCACAATGGCCCACTTCCACGCAGTGTTCGATAATTGGGTTTTAGATATATATAACGTATGCTATTTGTCTTGACTACCCCAACTACTTTTTTGGCAGACGTTTAGCTAATAGGAGGACATCAACCAACACGATTGAATTTCTTGTAATTTTATTCATTACAGAGAGAATGTAAGTTAGCATAACAGTGCAGTAATGTTTTTTTATTTACCATACGAATACATGCAGTACAGTACTACACTACTTTTAAACGGTGTGTTGTGTACAGTACAGGCCCTCTTTTATTAAGAACGATGTGATCATTGCTTTTCTTTTATTGTGGTTGGAAGTAGGCGTAATGCTTCTTAGGCAGAAGAACTCTTCCGAGAGGGATACCATGACAACAACCCACTTTCCCGGCGGATGTTTTCTCGTCTTGTTGGGATGCTCCAGGGAACGGGAAGGTAATCGTATGCAGCGCAATCGCAAAGATGAAGTCTCTGAAATGATTTATCTCACTTTTGCTGCAATGAATTCAATCGAGAGCAGCAGCTGCTTGAACACAAGACTGGCGTTTCTAAAAGAAATCCATATCGCATTCTAACAAGTCACCGGTTTCACCTTTATTTCATAGGCCGTTAATAAGTAGTAAGATCCTATCTTCGTTGGTGTACAATGTACTCACATAAGTCTTCCACTCAAGACAGTTGACTGGATGACTGGTATGCATTATCCTTGTGTTTCTGTTTGTTTACTGTCAGCTCCAGCAAGTGGACGAACTGCGTTTCTCCGAGTGCCTGCTCTGTGATCCAGTACAAGATATCTGAAATCAGTTTTGTGTTGTCTTTTTAATGACGTCATGCTTACGTGGCGCCGGCCGGAGTGGCCGAGCGGTTCTAGGCGCTACAGTTGCTACGGTCGCAGGTTCGAATCCTGCCTAGGACATGGATGTGTGTGATGTCCTTAGGTTATTTAGGTTTAAGTAGTTCTAAGTCTAGGGGACTGATGACCTCAGAAGTTAAGTCCCATAGTGCTCAGAGTCATTTGAACCATTTGTTGACGTGGCGCCGCGCGGGGTAGCAGTTCGGTCTCAGGCGCCTTGTCACGGTTTGCGCGGCTCCCCCCGTCGCATGTTCGAGTCCTTCCTCGGGCATTGGTGTGTTTGTTGTCCTTAGCGTAAGATACACTCCTGGAAATGGAAAAAAGAACACATTGACACCGGTGTGTCAGACCCACCATACTTGCCCCCGACACTGCGAGAGGGCTGTACAAGCAATGATCACACGCACGGCACAGCGGACACACCAGGAACCGCGGTGCTGGCCGTCGAATGGCGCTAGCTGCGCAGCATTTGTGCAACGCCGCCGTCAGTGTCAGCCAGTTTGCCGTGGCATACGGAGCTCCATCGCAGTCTTTAACACTGGTAGCATGCCGCGACAGCGTGGACGTGAACCGTATGTGCAGTTGACGGACTTTGAGCGAGGGCGTATAGTGGGCATGCGGGAGGCCGGGTGGACGTACCGCCGAATTGCTCAACACGTGGGGCGTGAGGTCTCCACAGTACATCGATGTTGTCGCCAGTGGTCGGCGGAAGGTGCACGTGCCCGTCGACCTGGGACCGGACCGCAGCGACGCACGGATGCACGCCAAGACCGTAGGATCCTACGCAGTGCCGTAGGGGACCGCACCGCCACTTCCCAGCAAATTAGGGACACTGTTGCTCCTGGGGTATCGGCGAGGACCATTCGCAACCGTCTCCATGAAGCTGGGCTACGGTCCCGCACACCGTTAGGCCGTCTTCCGCTCACGCCCCAACATCGTGCAGCCCGCCTCCAGTGGTGTCGCGACAGGCGTGAATGGAGGGACGAATGGAGACGTGTCGTCTTCAGCGATGAGAGTCGCTTCTGCCTTGGTGCCAATGATGGTCGTATGCGTGTTTGGCGCCGTGCAGGTGAGCGCCACAATCAGGACTGCATACGACCGAGGCACACAGGGCCAACACCCGGCATCATGGTGTGGGGAGCGATCTCCTACACTGGCCGTACACCACTGGTGATCGTCGAGGGGACACTGAATAGTGCACGGTACATCCAAACCGTCATCGAACCCATCGTTCTACCATTCCTAGACCGGCAAGGGAACTTGCTGTTCCAACAGGACAATGCACGTCCGCATGTATCCCGTGCCACCCAACGTGCTCTAGAAGGTGTAAGTCAACTACCCTGGCCAGCAAGATCTCCGGATCTGTCCCCAATTGAGCATGTTTGGGACTGGATGAAGCGTCGTCTCACGCGGTCTGCACGTCCAGCACGAACGCTGGTCCAACTGAGGCGCCAGGTGGAAATGGCATGGCAAGCCGTTCCACAGGACTACATCCAGCATCTCTACGATCGTCTCCATGGGAGAATAGCAGCCTGCATTGCTGCGAAAGGTGGATATACACTGTACTAGTGCCGACATTGTGCATGCTCTGTTGCCTGTGTCTATGTGCCTGTGGTTCTGTCAGTGTGATCATGTGATGTATCTGACCCCAGGAATGTGTCAATAAAGTTTCCCCTTCCTGGGACAATGAATTCACGGTGTTCTTATTTCAATTTCCAGGAGTGTAGTTTAAGTTAGATTAAGTAGTGCGTAAGGCTAGGGACGGATGACCTCAGCAGTTTGTCCCCATACTCCTTACAACAAATTTCCAATTTGTTTACGTGGGTGGTACACTGTTAGACGTTTCTGAACAGATCTTGTGAAGGAGTGAATTACCGAATAAAAAATATAGGATGCTATTTAATAACGTAGTAATACTGTCCATATCTTCGTAATGAAGAGGCAGTCATGCAGGTTAATGTCCCCTGCCAGCCTGACACATGCTTCATACATTTTTTTTTAATTTTTGTTTCTGAATAAACAAGTTATTTTGGGTAGTCCAGATTCAAGGGAGATGGCGTATTTTGAGTGTAGGTAGCTGTAATGGCTGTGCGTTTGATGTGCTGCCATATTAGTAGTACACGTTGATGAAAGAGAGGACGAAGTCCTGTGCTGGTACATACCCTGTTCTTCTAGGATAGCTTCAATAGGAGCGTTGCGTTCAGTTTCCCGTCCGACGCCTGGGTCCACCATTAACAGTGTTATACTCTGAAGCACCAAAGAAAATGGTATAGCCAAGCGTATTCGAATACAGAGACATGTAAACAGGCAGAATACAGCGCTGGGGTTGGCTAGGTCTATATAAGACAACATGTGTCAGGCGCAGTTGTTACATCGGTTACTGCTGCTACAATGGCAGGTTATCAAGATTTAAGCGAGTTTAAACATGGTGTTATAGTCGGCGCACAAGCAGTGGGGCACAGCATCTCCGAGGTAGCGTTGAAGTGGGGATTTTCCCGTACGACCATTTCACGAGTGTACCGTGTATCAGGAATCCGGCAAAACTTGAAATCCGACATCGCTGCGGCCGGAAAAAGATACTGCAAAAACGAGACCAACGGTGACTGAAGAGAATCGTTCAACGTGACGGAAGTACAAGCATTCCGCAAATTGCTGCAGATTTCAATGCTGGGCCGTCAAAAAGCGTCAGCATGCGAACCATTCAACGAAGCATCATCGATATGGGCTCTCGGAGCCGAAGGCCCTCTCGTGTACTTAATGAGTGCACGATGTAAAGCATTACGCCTTGCTTTGGCCCGTCAACACCGACATTGGACTGTAGATGACTGGAAACATGTTGCCTGGTCGGACGAGTCTCGTTTCAAATTGTGTAGAGCGTATGGAGTGTAGGAGTATTGAGACAACCTCATGAATCCATGGACCCTGCATGTCAGCAGGGCACTGTTCAAGTTGGTGGAGGCTCTGTAATACTGTGGGGTGTGTGCAGTTGGAGTGAAATGGGACGCCTGATACGTCTAGATACGGCTCTGACAGGTAACACGTACGTAAGCATTCTGTCTGATCACCTGCATCCATTCATGTCCACTGTGCATTCCGATGGACTTGGGAAATTCCAGCAGGACAATGAGACTCCCAACGAGTCCAGAATTGCTAAAGAAAGCCTCCAGGAACACTTTCCTGTGTTTAAACGCTTTCGCTGGCCACCAGACTCCCCTGACATGAGCATTATTGTGCATACCTGGTATGCCTTACAATGTGCTGTTCAGAAGAAATCTACACCCCTCGAATTCTTACGAATTTAGGAACAGCCCTGCAGGATTCATGGCGTCATTTCCCTCGATCACTATTTCAGACATTAGTCGAGTCCATGCCACGTCATATTGTGGCACTTCTGCGTGCTAGCGGGGGCCCTGCACGATACTGGGCAGGTGTATCAGTTTCTTTAGCTCTTCAGTGTATATCCTCAGTGCAGGAGACATTGTGGAGTGGTTTGGAATTCAGTGCAGGCTACTGGACAAAGTCTGATGATCACGAACTTTAGGCCACCACCTCTCGTCTTCTTACCATCAAAATACCGGCGGTGAAACTTTCTTTTACTCTCGCGGTGTTCGAACTGGATACCTCCAGTTCGAGTGGCACCCAACAGTCGAGCTTATGCGTCTGTGAAGACAATGCAACATCTCCACTAGAAATTGGTTTCCGAAAACGTGACGATGTGGATTGATTGTTGCAGCCCAACGGGTCACGTGGGAGTTGCAGTGGAACACGTACACTTCCGGTGCTCGTCGTGAAAGCACTGTCGTGAAAGCACTCATCATGCGGTTTGAAGTAGTAGTGCCCATCTCGCAGAAGATCTGGAACGGTTGTAGGTCGGCTGGTTACATTCACCGTGACTCTAACGAGGACTGAGGATTTTCAAAATCTATATGATTTCTTAATTTTTAGTGATGATAGAATAATTTATTGCCAAGGTGCAAAGTGAGCCACTACAATTCGTCACAGACACACTACAAACATTACACAATAATTAAAAAATGCACTGTCGCACAATGTACATGTCAGAGCCACTTCACTGTCTTAACATTCCTTCCTAAAGTGAACTGATAAACTCAACCCTTAAAAGTAAAGTGATGTCATGACCCTGCTGTCCCACTATTCTGGAGTCTATGCTCTCAACTTTCATCCAGTCAGAGGCCAGTAAAGGCAATGCGTCCTTTTAAGGGACTGCCAGTGGGAGATGACGAAACGTATTTCTTTGCTCTTTCACACGATCACCCACGCAACGTCTCTGTAGTTTTACGTGCCACACATGCACCCAGTCCGTGATTATGACGCTCCATGATGCAGTAGGAATTGTCCAGTTGGGTTTAAGCTGTGTCGCACAACACCACATCTTTCGCGAGGGCCAGTTTGCGATACTTATTACAGCGATTTGGAAGAAGTAGAGGCAAAACTGTACGCAAAAAATTAGTAGTCAGTACTTCAGAAAGCTGTCACAGACCAGAACGAGTCAATAATAACGAGACCATACACGGAGTTCACTTGCTTGTGAGAGATCAGCAGTTGTTATTTTTCAGAGTTTACTTAAAAATATGCTGCTTTTGGCATTATTTAGCATCATTATGTAACTATCCATTCCCAAGTCTGTGGATCTTAAGCGATAAGCAATTACCATATTCGAATTTTCGTAGAGGAAAGGATTTTTTTCCCTTTCAATTTTGGCAAGCTATGGACCAATGACCTCGTTTTATAGCGACGCGGTCCGCCAACGGTAACTGAGTGGTCAGCGCGACGGGTTCGGTTCCCGGCTGGGTCGGAGATTTTCTCCGCTCAGAGACTTGGTGTTGTGTTGTCCTAATCATCATCATTTCATCCCCATCGACGCGCAAAGGACGTAATTTTTTTCGTGAGAATTAATTACAGCGGCAAGATAGGTTTTGAAGATAGTACCATCAGACTTCACTAGATCGGGGGACGAGCGAATGCTCGAGAACTGGACAGAATGATGTTTGAAATCTTTTATTTATTAATTAGTTGCCGCTGTTAAGTATGACCTGCACTCTTGAGGATATTTAAGACCTTGTTTCACAGTTGTTTTTATCATTAAAATCAATAGTGCATTGAAAACGTTAAGACAGATCGCTGTGCTAGTACCAACGAACGTCACCAGATCACAGGCCGTTCAAAAGATCCAACAAAACCCGAGATTTTCCGAACTATGGCGTAAACTGTTCGAACAGTTTGAGTCGTGTTTAAATACAGCCTTAAGATTAAGACTTCCAGTACATTCTGAATGTCGGAATGTCGAATGGCTCGCTTAAGGACGTGAGAGTTTCCATGAGTTCAGGTACTTTCGCACACCTTCTTAATTCGGAAGTCAACTTGCAAGAAGTCCTGGCAGGAAGAAACACTTTCCGGAGAAAGGGAAATTTGCGGGAAAAGTGCATGACTAATGATAATGACTGCATTATCCTCTTGAGGCTTCTTGGTTGAGAAACTGCTTGCCTGAGTGGCAGGAATGTTTAACCAATTACGGGAGTCGTTAGTCGTTAGGCAGTCCTGGATATTGGAGACAAGTTATTAGTCCTGTAGGTCGGACCTACTGTTGATAGTGTTTCTGTTTCGCGATGTCGAAAATTAGTGGCCCATGATGATCGACAAAATTATTCTTCCAGAATGGAAGACTTTCAAGGATTCTGAACTGCGTTCCTACAGACGGCCTTTAATTGTGATAATTATTTCTGTGACTTTTTGTTGGAGTGTCGCGTCTTAGTATACGATTGATGGGAAGATGCCTGTATTTGATCGTGGAGCCATTTACCAGCTGAAGACAGTGAAAGTGACAGACCTGGTGAGATTTCATTAATGATAAAATGGCATCTATTTCCCTGAAGACTAGAAGTATTTCGGAGTGACCTGTTGCTTCTTTGTGGAGATCACGTGTGGAAGATGCAGTGACGCCAGCTGGAGGCAATGTATTGAATGTTGGCGGTGTACGTTGTCCAGTACAGTGGTCGATTGTTGTAACCTTTGTGAATGCAGTTAGATCGCTACGGAACTTTTATTACTGGCATTCTGCTAGTGACTACTTTAACTCTTTCTTCGAGAGTCAAAGCGAGACAGACAAGCCAGTTTTATGAGTGTAATGATGTCAAGGCTAGTTTCGTACGGATTATAGGTGATTAAGAAATAACGCGCGAGAGAAATCGCTTGATGTTACGGTATCTCAGAGGATGGAGCGAAAGAACGTTCCAGATTCTTACTGCGAATGATTTTTAATTTATTCAATACGGTTCGCTATTCCTTGCGTTTAGATATCATCCCATTGCAGAAATTGAATTACGTGCCAATTACTGAGGAAGAAATGCAGTAGAAAGTAGATTATGGTCATAAATTGCACAATAATTATGTTGTCTCCATTGGTAACTTACGTTCTTCAATACGTTTTCCAGGAAAAATATGAATGGAGCATGGGGTACAGCACACATTTTTGACATTGAGTTGTCAAAGAAATAGCTTCTTGTGCTCATGGTCTACAAAATACCGAACACACTGTATAATTTCTATGGTGTACGGTTTCAGCAGAAATAGCCGATGTCGATATATACTTATCGAGTAAATAGGTGTAAAACGCATTCCTGAATCCGGCTCTCACTACATCCGGCTTTGATGTGTGTGGCGTCATTGATAACTCAGAAGTACGCAGAATTCTCCATAAATCACTGTCTGGTGCTACTCAGCACGACACCCTCTCTGATCATATGATCAATGCTATACTCTTGCTCGTTTTTAACATGCGGCTATTTTTTATCGATTTGTTCATAGTGCTACGGGAAGCATGAAGACGGATGTGTGCTTGATTATGCGACCGAAGTAGTAGGTTTCAGAATGTGCATAAAGGTTTGTTTTGATTCCTTTCCTAGGCAAATAAATAATGGCTCTGAGCACTATGGGACTTAACTGCTGTGGTCATCAGTCCCCTAGAACTTAGAACTACTTAAATCTAACTAACCTAAGGACACCACACACATCCATGCCCGAGGCAGAATTCGAACCTGCGACCGTAGCGGTCGCGCGGTTCCAGCAAATGAATAAATACTTTGAATAACAGATAATTCGTGTTCATGATAATATATATCTGATGTTCTCCAAACTTAATTAGCGAATCATGCGCTGTCAAATACCAGTTGACAGGCCAGTAACTATAGCCGGAGCAGTAGCTGAGCAATCGACAATTCCATAGTTAAAGGTATCAGTTCGGTGTTTCCTTAATGTTATTCAAGGAAAAGCGTTAGTAACCCTCCCGTTACCAAGCTTTTTCACACCTCTATTTTACCAAGCGGGGTATTTCGACTATCCCAAAAGAGTTTTGTGTTTTATTGTAATATTTGTTCTCAGATTTCGTTATTACAACTGAATGGGTTTATTTAGTATTGAAAACAGCTTTTCAGGTTATTAGAGTATTTAATCAGATCACAAATACAAAGTACAATTTTTTTTATATCTTTCACTAAATTCAGTACTCAACGAACAGAAAATAATCTATGCACCTCAACAGTCACTGCAGTAAAATAACAAGACTTTTTTCAACTTTTCAGTAAAGTACATTTTTGCACTGCATGCACTTCACAGTAACAGTTTCTTCTCTGTGCATATTACAAACAGGTTTCTTGCATGTTACACAACAGAATCTTGTTTTCCGATCTTCGTTTCTCTTGCAATCTTGACATCGTTGTGGCGTTGGTAACTTGGAACACTGGGTCTGGACCACTGCTGTAGGACTTGCAATGCCACAAGCTTTCAGTGCATCTTGTACAACTTTATGAAGACCGTTGTTATTTTCGGCTCTTTCTGCCATGTTGCCTTTGCTGAGTCCAAATGTCAGTTCAGTCGTGAAGAGTTTACGTCGGCATCGGTTATTCTTCTGCCATTCAGGAAATCCTTGAGTGTACAGAATATATGCATTCAGTGCTGCAATATCTATCATTTCCATGAAGATTCTTAGTGGCCACCGCCTCGTTCCTCTAACACAACTGTATTCTTTTGTCATTTTGTCCCCATCATTTACAGCACCTTTGGTTTTGTTGTAGTGCAGTATGATTTCGGATTTGTGTTCACTTTCTTCACCACTCACTTTTCTCTCATTATGCTGAGTAGAGAGTAGTATTACTGCCTTTCCCTTCTTTGGAACATAGGAAACTAGAGTCAAGTCATTTGTGAAGCCAAACATTGAAGAGTGAACTTCTCTCTTTCTGTTTGGCAAGAATTCCTTCGGAATCTCTTTCTTATTGGAACGCAAGGTACCAACCAATGTCGTGTTTCGTTTTAGTAGTTCAGCAGCCAATGGAAAACTGGTGAAAAAATTATCAGTTGTTACACCATGAACGTTATTCAGAAATGGTTCCATCAGATCCAAAACAACTCTCTGTCCTTGATTCACTTCCCGAGTATTGTCCACCATTCCTGTGTAAATTTGAATCCGTAATAAGTAAGATGTCTTCACATCAGCACAAACCCAAATTATAATGCCGTACTTGCCAGGTTTGCTCTTCATATAAACCCTAAAAGGGCAGTTTCCTCTGTACGTTGCTAATCGTTCATCAATAATCACGTATTCATATTGATAGAAGTTCTTGCACAAGTTGGATTGAAATTTGCCAAACACTACCCTTATGGCTTGTAGCTTGTCCTTGGTTTCTTCAATTCTCTGTGCTCTTGTGTCTCTGTTGTCAAATCGCAAGAATTTCAGTACAGACAAAAATCGGTTTCTGGATATGGCAGCCGAAAAGAATGGTTGCCGAAAGGCAACATTATCTCCCCACAGGTCGGAAGCACTTGTGCGATGTCCATGAGTTAGACCAGTTCCTATTAGAATTGCTAATACAGAGTACACTTCTGTTGCATTTATATCTCTCCATGTCGTTTTGTTCGAAGAATGAGCTGCATTCCACAAAGAAATTACTCGTTTGGCTTCCCTGTTCGTTTGTTCTACAATGATGCTCACGATTTCCGGCGAGATAAATAATAAAAATGACTCTGTTATTGTTTTGATTGTTTTTCCATCATTCACTGGGCGAGGTGTTACGTTCAAAATGTTGTGACGTCGACGCCGTCCAGCTTTTGGTGGTTCACTAGAAAATTGTAGTCCACTTCTAGAAACAAACAAATCCCCAGTGTCTTTATCTCCTTCTTCTTCTTCTTCTTCTACTTGTTCACGTGAATGTGTAGTATCTTCTGATACTTCATCATCGGCTTCATCTGATGCTATGATATGGTCTTTGTCAAGAGATTTCATACCGAGCGAGGTGGCGCAGTGGTTAGACACTGGACTCGCATTCGGAAGGACGACGGTTCAATCCCGCGTCCGGCCATCCTGATTTAGGTTTTCCGTGATTTCCCTAAATCACTCCAGGCAAATGCCGGGATGGTTCCTCTGAAAGGGCACGGCCGACTTCCTTCCCCATCCTTCCCTAATCCGATGAGACCGATGACCACGCTGTCTGGTCTCCTTCCCCGGACCAACCAACCAAGAGATTTCATATATTCATTCAGTTCATTATCAATGTTCCATCCATTTTCATCGTCACTGACATCAGAATTGTATAGAATTTCCACGATCTCTTCCCTAGAAAGTCCTTTGGACATCCTTACTTGCAGATGAAATACTGACTCGTGTAATGTCAGCTCAACAGTGAACGTCAAATGCAACTCAACAATAGTAACCAGCAACAATGACAAACATTGGATCTAAGGCAAAACTCAACAAAGAAGATGAATGACAGATATACTTCCCAAAATCTTCTTTTTCTACAAATAAGAAAATAAGAAGTTTCATACCAAGTGGGGTAGTTTCGCAACCCCACCAATAAATGGCTTGAATAACGATGATAAAGCCAAAAAAATTAGACAGTCGTGAGAGTGAGTTCAACATCAATCATTTTAGTACGAAGTCATGAAACTACAGGCATGTGGCCCTTCAGATAACATTATTATAGGGAAAAAATCAACCTGGGGTAGCCAGAATACCCCGCTTGGTAATGCGAGGGATAAGGATTAATGGATGTGGATTGGAAGGCTGGTCCTTCTCAGTATAAGTTCGGCGCATTGTCCACTTTGTCATTTGATTCGGTCTCGTAAAATAAATGAACGGTATAGCCATACACAGCTTCTCGTGTAAGCCATGAGCCATTAGTAGGAGCGAAAAAAAGCAAATAAGATACACAAGCTGTGCGAGTGCGGGTGCGACAGACCTCCAAATTACACTCCAGGCGCATCGCAAAGGGACTTTCGCCTGCGTGACCAAATACATTACCACGGAAACGTGACGTCACACTAGCGCAGCGCATGTGGCACGCGCCGACGGCTTCCGTGTTCGCTGAAAATAGTCGCTAGTTCTGGCTGCGAATGTAGCGGCAGCACCGCACGTGGTGGAAATAATACACGTCCGCAAATACGAGGGCAGTTCAATAAATAGTGCAACACATTTTTTTTCCGAAACAGGGGTTGTTTTATTCAGCATTGAAATACACCAGGTTATTCCCCAATCTTTTAGCTACACAACACTATTTTTCAACGTAATCTGCATTCAATGCTACGGCCTTACGCCACCTTGAAATGAGGGCCTGTATGCCTGCACGGTACCATTCCACTGGTCGATGTCGGAGCCAACGTCGTACTGCATCAATAACTTCTTCATTATCCGCGTAGTGCCTCCCACGGATTGCGTCCTTCATTGGGCCAAACATATGGAAATCCGACGGTGCGAGATCGGGGCTGTAGGGTGCATGAGGAAGAACAGTCCACTGAAGTTTTGTGAGTCCTCTCGGGTGCGAAGACTTGTGTGAGGTCTTGCGTTGTCATGAAGAAGGAGAAGTTCGTTCAGATTTTTGTGCCTACGAACACGCTGAAGTCGTTTCATCAATTTCTGAAGAGTAGCACAATACACTTCAGAGTTGATCGTTTGGCCCGCATCTCGTGGTCGTGCGGTAGCGTTCTCGCTTCCCACGCCCGGGTTCCCGGGTTCGATTCCCGGCGGGGTCAGGGATTTTCTCTGCCTCGTGATGGCTGGGTGTTGTGTGATGTCCTTAGGTTAGTTAGGTTTAAGTAGTTCTAAGTTCTAGGGGACTGATGACCATAGATGTTAAGTCCCATAGTGCTCAGAGCCATTTGAACCATTTTTTTGATCGTTTGACCATGGGGAAGGACATCGAACAGAATAACCCCTTCAGCGTCCCAGAAGACTGTAACCATGACTTTACCGGCTGAGGGTATGGCTTTAAACTTTTTCTTGGTAGGGGAGTGGGTGTGGCGCCACTCCATTGATTGCCGTTTTGTTTCAGGTTCGAAGTGATGAACCCATGTTTCATCGCCTGTAACAATCTTTGACAAGAAATTGTCACCCTCAGCCACATGACGAGCAAGCAATTCCACACAGATGGTTCTCCTTTGCTCTTTATGGTGTTCGGTTAGACAAAGAGGGACCCAGCGGGAACAAACCTTTGAATATCCCAACTGGTGAACAATTGTGACAGCACTACCAACAGAGATGTCAAGTTGAGCACTGAATTGTTTGATGGTGATCCGTCGATCATCTCGAACGAGTGTGTTCGCACGCTCCGCCATTGCAGGAGTCACAGCTGTGCACGGCCGGCCCGCACGCGGGAGATCAGACAGTCTTGCTTGACCTTGCGACGATGATGACACACGCTTTGCCCAACGACTCACCGTGCTTTTGTCCACTGTCAGATCACCGTAGACATTCTGCAAGCGCCTATGAATATCTGAGATGCCCTGGTTTTTCGCCAAAAGAAACTCGATCACTGCCCGTTGTTTGCAACGCACATCCGCTACAGACGCCATTTTAACAGCTCCGTACAGCGCTGCCACCTGTCGGAAGCCAATGAAACTATACGAGACGAAGCGGGAATGTTTGAAAATATTCCACAAGAAATTTCCGGTTTTTTCAACCAAATTGGCCGAGAAAAAAAATGTGTTGCATTACTTATTGAACTGCCCTCGTAACAGAAGAAAATTCATCAACGGACGGACACCTTAACGTTCTCAAACATCACCGCATATTTTCCAAGGCTTCTTCCAAATTAAACTAGATTCGACAGGCAGTGATTGCGTGAGACCCAAGCCGTATTGCACGCGCACGATATATAGAAGGCTGTAAGTAACAGTGCTCGACTTGGTGTCGTGTTTCCTGACTTTTGGAAACCATTTGATGCAACTCCGCACGGGTGCGTACTGATTGGATCGAAGGAAAAGAAAGAAGATTGGGGTTTAACTTTCCGTCGACGGCGCGGTATTTGGAGATGGAGCACCAGCTCTGATTACGAAAGGAAGGTGAAGGAAATCGACCGTGCCCTGATCAAAAGAACCATCCAGGCCTTTGCCGAGAGCGTCTTAGGAAAATCTTGAAAACTTAAATCTGGATTGTGAGGCAGGGATCTGAATCGCTGTTCTCCCGAATAGGAGTCCAGTGTGCTGCGAACTGGGCCACCTTGCTAGGTGATTAGATTGAGAACTGCTTACTAAATAAAAGTCAGGGCGTCGTCCTCAACGGAGAGACTCCACCACAAACGCCAGTAACGACAAGTGTTCTTCAGGGGAGTGTGCTGGGGGCTAATGGTTAGTAAAGGTCAACGGTGGTCGTGGTAAACGCAGTCGCTAAAAGGAGATCGCAACGATAGAACGATGTTGCGAAATTCAGAATGGCGCAGAGACTTGCAGAGAATGAAATTTTTGTATAATGAACAGCACATACCTCTTGACATATAATAACACGCATAAATAATAAAATTCATCGGTATAAGTTGGGAATAATTCGTTGTGTAACGACTATATAGGTCTTATTGTGGGGAAGTATGATGCTGTTGTGAGATTCATTGGAGGAGCAAGTGTGATTCATCCGTGAAGAAGGTCATACATAAATCTTTCGTCCAACCAGGGGCTCGTGGAGGCTTTTCGTGAGTTAGTGTTTTTTTTTTTTTTTTTTTAAAAAAATCTTCTTTATTAAATCCATTACATGATACATGATAACCCACTACCTGACTACATTATTGGGTCCTAATATTATACATTGAAAATGCAGCTGTTAGTTCTACACTACAGGTATTTTTATTATTGTTATTATTATTTACTCTAATCTTACCGCTATGGGGCTCTAACTACTTAATCTACAAGGAAACTACGTACTACCTGCAGCGATTACAAGTGTGCCAGTGCTACTATAAACCTACTAGTTGTTGGCCTGGCCCACTGAGCTAATCCCAGTGGGCATGCCCCTGGCACTGGGCTGGCCCTTAACTTGGTGTCGTTGCAGTCTATTCTACAGTATTATCCTATCTTCTAAATATACTCTAATTATATTAGTCATTATCGGTGTGCGTATAGTCCGGTATTTTTTTTGTGCCCCCCTCCCTCCTAGTCCAGGACAAGGCGGATTCCAGCCGTCAAGCGGCTGGCCAGTCCTTACCCGGCGGTACAGGAAGGGTACACTAGTCAAAGTCGGTGGAAGTTTTAGTTTCTAGTGGCGATTGTCCCTTAAAAAGTTCTTAATTATCTTTCTTGATATCTCATTTGTTAGTTTGTTTAAGGTGTCAAAGGTGTTGTCGTGTCTTAGTAAGTGGTACGTGTTGTTGTTTGGTAGTTGTTGTCTTAGCTCTTGGGCTACATCATCGAAGAGGTGGCACTCATACACCACATGCTCTGGGGTGCCTTGCACTGCACCACAGTCACACGCTGGTGTAGCCTGCTTCCCAAACCTACATAGGTATGTTGGGTATGGTCCATGTCCAGTAAGAAAGTGCAGCATTCCTCTCGTAGGCGTGAAAAACGTAAGTTTTAATCTTTCTTCTATATCCGGTAGCAACTCGTATGTTCTGCGACCTGTATCCTCGTTGTTCCATTGTTCTTGCCACAGTTCTATCCCTCTCTTTTTGATGGTATATTTGTCCCCTGCGTACACCCCAAGTATCTCCCTAATTTTGTCCCTGTTGTCCTTCTTTACCCAGTACCAGGCAGCCTGTTCACGAATTTTTATGTCCAATGGACAGATTCCCATTAGCACTAACAGCGCTCCCGCAGGTGTTGTCCTATAGGCTCCTGCTGAACGTAAAAGCATGTTTCGCTGCACTCTTCTTACGGCCATGGCAGGCATGACCCTCGTGAGTCTGTGTGCCCAGACTCCTGATCCATATCCTACTATTGAGGTTAATATGCTATTGTGGTATAACTTGATTAGATCAGGTGGAAGGTGAACCCGCTTGTGTCCAATTTCGATGAGATTATTTAATAAAACCAGGGATTTATGGGATACGGTGTCTATATGTGCTGCAAAGTTCCACCTCTCGTCGATGATTACACCCAGGTATCGGGCCTCGCGGCGCCGAAGGACTGGTATGCCGTTTATTCTTACTGTGGGGTTTCTGGCCAATTGGCCTTTGAGGAGTAGGTATGTGGATTTGTTGGGTGCAATCGTCATCTTACTTCTATGGCACCAAGATGTGAGAATAGTTATGGCTCTATCCACTTTCGGCTCTAAATCCTCGCGGCTTCTGCCGCCGACCAGCAGGAGGAGGTCGTCCGCGTATGCTATGACCTCTAGCACATCGTCACAGTTCTTTAGATCTTCAAGTAATGGCTCCATATTAATGTCCCAAAAGAGAGGTCCTAGGACAGAGCCTTGAGGACATCCTTTGGTAACATTCTTCCTGACTGTGCCGCTAGGGGCCGATAGCCAGACCTCCCTGTTTGCACAATAGCTCCTCAGACAGCCATATAGCGGCCCTGGGCAGTTCTTCTCCCGCAAGCAGGAAAAGAGTGAGGGCCACCACAGGTTGTCGAAGGCGCCACTGATGTCTACCATGATGCCGACGACATACTTGTGCGAGGTGGAGCCACAGACCTCGGCAGCCAGGGCGATTGCGTCAGACGCAGAACGCCCAGACCGAAAGCCGAATTGCCTGTCACTCATCCCACACAGCATGCGGTGTGCTGTCAGTCTGTCTGCCAGTAGCCTCTCAAAAAGTTTGCCCAGTACATCTAACAAGCAGATAGGTCTGTACGATTTAATTTCTGTGGGATCTTTGTCTGGACTCTTTTTAATGATAATTATGTTAGCTTTTTTCCATATTTCTGGGAATTTCCCGAATTTCAGACACTCGTTGTATAACTTAGTGAGAGGAGCTACGAGCTGGGGGGCAAGGAATTGCACCACTTCCGCAGTGATGCCGTCTGGGCCAGGAGCTTTTCCCCTTTTGAGGGCCTTATCTGGGCAGCAACCTCCTCCTCAGAGAAGGGGTAGATTCTGATGTTGTTGTTGTAGTCCCTTTGATCTTCTGTCCTTGTTCTTTTTTGTTCTTCTGTTTCATTTTCCTCCACATCGTCAGGCAACAGGACCCGAAGTAGGGCCTCAGCAGTTTCCTGCCACGTGCCCGTCATTCGGTCCCCGTCCCTGATGGTGGATAACACCATAGGTGATCTTAACTTCTCTCGAACCAGTTTGTACGGGACTCCCCATGGGTCTGTAGCCAGTTGGCTTTTTACGTAATTTTCCCAACTTCTGAGTCTGACTGCCCTTAACTCCTGTTGGAATTGTTCCTTGCTCTCTCGATAGATCTGCAACCATCTTTGTTTTTCTCTCCAGACGACACTCCGCTGGTAGTACCTCCTTGCCCTCCTTACAGCCTGTCGCATCTGTCCCAATTCGTTCGACCATGGTGTGGGGGTGGCCGCTACGGCTCTCCTCCTCGTTGGTACAGCAGCTTGCACCGCCCTGGTGATCGCCTGTACCAGTCCTTTGGCGCATTCTTCCACGTTTTCGTCACTCTCCAGCAATGTCGGAATGTTGCACTCCCTCGCGAGACGGTCCCAGTTTGTCTTGTTGTAGTTAAGCTGCAGCTCCCACCCCATGTCCCAGTGGCACTCCCTTTCCCCAATGATGAATGTAATTAAGTTGTGATCACTGGTGGTTGCTTTGTCCCATACTTTCCAGTTGTCAACCTTTGTAGCCAGGTTTGGTGTCACTAAAGTGACGTCAATATTTGTGCCTTCTCCCCCTCCGCCAGTATAGGTGGGGGGGTTCCCTTGTCGGCAAGACTCACCGGAGGAGAAACACCCCTCTGAAGATGTCCAGCGCAGCTCTGGACGAAACGTTAGGAGCTGAAGAGTTTCATGGACCACGACCTTACATCCCGGAAGGTTTACCAGAAGATATGTTCCCTTGTTGGTTGGCAACCACCAGTTGCAGTGCCATGATAGTCTCCTCAGCTTTTAACCCCCGATCGTCGTGCGTGCCACTGAACCACAGGGGGGACTTTGCGTTTATGTCTGCCGTTACGAGCATTCTGCGTCCCCGCAATGCCGTGGCAACTTGTGTAAGTAACTCCAAAAACTCCTCTATTCCTCTACCATATTGAAAGTATATGTTGCAGATGTAAATCACTCCTGTGGGTGTTTGAAGTTCCACGACATTGCAGTGTTCGCCTGAGAATTGCGCAAGGACTGTGGCTCTGATTGATCTATTAATGATTACAACTGCAGCTTTAGGCTCTATATTAGAGTGTATAATTTGCCAATTTGCAGCCATGAATGGGATCCTTCCCGCGTGGGAGTACGGTTCCTGTAAACAGAGTACATCCAGACTCTTCTCCTCCACCACCCTTCGTAGTTCCTGCGAGACTAGTTTACTATTGTGAGTGTTTATTTGACCCACGTTTAGTTGGCTCACGTGGGTAGTAGGTATGAACGTGTGATTCTGGCCAGTTTCTAGACCAGTCGTGGGCTACTCTGCCATTTGTTATCACTGATTGACAATATAGTTCATCCAAGTCAAACTTCTCATTTCTTCTTTCGAAGACCTTTTTAACCAGTTCTCGCAGAGCTCCGAAGTCGGTGGGGAGATTCATTGTCTTGAGGTGGATTCTGTCTACCGCCTCCATTACTGGAAAGGTGACATCTCTACCATACTCGTGGCCAACACGTACCACGTGTCTCAGTGCAGTTGTGAGGATTGCCGGCTCCTCAAGTCTTGATAGCTGCAGAGCATGCTCCAGGTTGGGGTATATTCGTTGGGGATCAATTCCCAGTACACCCCGGGATGGTAAGTCAGAGGATGGGTTTGAGCTACTCACTTCATTATACTGGACATTTTTGGTGGTTACTACATCTTCACTGTGTAATTGTGAACTCCCAAGTACAGGATGCCTGTGTGGTCGAGAATGCTCTTGTTTCGACCCAGGTCCCCAGCAAGGAGGAGAGGGAACGTCTTCTTCACATGGGTCTGTCTGTACGCAAACATCTTTCATTATTATCACCAAGGATCGTGGTTGCGTGATTTTTTGTAAGAATTCTTTGAATTTGTTTGCCCTCAGAGCGTCCCTCAGCCTCTTGCTTGGGGATTTCCTTTTAGGCTTCCTGAGTTCAGGTGTAGCCTCAGCCATAAGCAATTCGAGAGATTAGTCTCTGCTCTAGCATCCTGTACGTCGGGCAGTTCCTCCCAGTGGTATTGCATGGTTTCCTTCCCCTTTTGGTACAAGGAATGCAGGTTGCGTTTTTATTGCAGTTTTTTCTTGTATGATCCTCAGCCCCACACCTGGAGCAGGCCGGCTTCCTTTCACAATGCTTATGGACGTGGTCTAAATCACCACAGTTGTGGCATCGTGGGACTACAAGATAGTCCCTAACATTAATTGCATGGAATCCAATATAGATTCTTCCCATAGCAGTAAGTTTTCTCCACATCTTGCTGGAGACCTCGGCCACGTGATGAACAACATCGCGTTCCCGAGGTCCCGTTTTGAAACGCAACTTAAATTCGTTTCTGAATGTTTCCCATTCTATGTCTTCAAAATTTTGATTATACATCTTTTCATAGATGTCGGTTTCAGTTAATGCCACAGGTACGTCGTACAGTATTACCAGAGGATTTCTTTTCTTGGGAGGTTCACATTTAATGGCCTTATTGAGTTTGGAATTATTTAATATTTTGTCCCTGTCTTCTTCTGTTGCGAGATCTACAACAACTACATTTTTTGTGGCTTTGACTTTGTTTATTTTTATTTTGTCCCTTGCTGGGTCAATTGTTGTTGTAAAGATCTCCTGTACCTTTTTAATTGTCTGACCAGGCAGGGGTCTTAAAAAGACTGCCGTGTCTGGCCTTTTTGAGATCTTCGCTATTGTTTCTTTTGTTGTTTGGGCTTTTGTGGCGGGTTGCGCCACCACTCTGGCCCATGTCTTAGCTGGCTGTTGTCTTAGTCTGGCATTTTCCTTCTCCAGCTCTTCAAGACGCCCCTCAAGCTTGGCGTTTGCGATAGCCCAGGCAGCGAGCTCGTTCTTTATTGCTGTAACTGCAGCCTGGCTTATTTTCCCGTTCTTGATGCTGGAGTCTAATATCTGACTAATACGACAATGTCTGTCATAAACATTTTCATCGTCGTGTCCCACTTCCTCCAGCGAGGTAGGGACAGTAGACATACTTGCCCTCGAAATAGCACTCGAATCACTCGTTTCCTGTTCAGCCATGATGATAACGAGTGAAAAAAGGTTGGGAGCCCGTCTCTTGCCCCAGACCGGCTCCTCTGGCATGGGGGGGGGGGGGGACTGTTGCAGCTCGCCCACCGACCTCGCCCCTAGGTCAAGGGCACTCCTGAGCCGCAGGGTTCAGCGCGCCGTTGCCAGCGCACTGGTCCCCGTCGAAGGCCTCGTCGTCGACGATTTCACTCGACGCTCCTCGGCAAGTGCACCCCGCACTCCGGAGAGGCGGATGCACCCCTCGCCCTTCGCCGCCTACTAGCCCGAGTTTCCACCTGAAGGCCAAGGACCCACTCCTACTCAGGTGGTGGGTCGGTCCCCCAGTCGTTCGGCGGTCTGGGCCCATCTAACCTAGCCCAGGTGATGTCACCACCTCCTGGGTTTGGCAGAACACGCCCCGGTTACCCAGGGGCGCGGCGAAGCACCCTTGCCGACTCGCGCCGCGATCCCACGCCGACAAACGAGGTCGCCGGCATGCAGAGCACCTGTTGGTCTGTGCCCTGCGAACAGAAAGGGACTGGTGTTCGGTCCCTTGACACAGCTCCCCCTGTGCCACGCACCCTTCGCTTTCGCATCGGGTTGGGTCGCAGCTCTCCCTTTTGTCGCAAGGCAGAACGCCAAGCTTAACATCTGGCACCACGGGAAGGCGGAAAGAGCCACTTGGGAAGGAGAGGCTATGAGAGACGCTTCACTTCCCCTGTGAGGACTGCCGCGGCACACCCGACTGGAAAGCGATACGCCCCAGTGCGAGCTTCCGTGCCCTACGGCGCGCCGGCAGCGGGCGGGCCCGCCCCGAAACGCGCCGTCAAACGACTGACCTCACGCCAGACGTGAGTTAGTGTTTGCGCGGGATGAAATGGAACGGCTGACACGTTTACCAGCGTCTCTTACCGACGAACAATACAGGAACTTACGGTGTTAGGAGATCGCGCTATATTCACCCGCCCTTAGTCGTATTCACCATTCACCACGTGTGGGACACGACCGAGAAAACTGCACACACCATGGATCTATCTTCCAGCAGTCTCCCTGAGCTGTGGCCGCCGGTTGAGTGGACATGCATCAGGATGACCTCCCAGCGCTTTCTATGTCTCGTGGAACCGCCGTAATTTCAACGAAAGGGTGCGCCACATGCTACCACGTAACTATCACTAATTCATTTTCTCGTGGCTATGTTTCTACTACAAACGGCTCAAGTCAAAATATACGTGCGATGCATGCAATTAAGTTCTTTTATCCATAGGACACTACTTCGTACTACCGCTCGACATTCTATTGGACCTCCTTTTGCCCGGTGTGGTACAGCGACTCGACGTGCCATGGACTCAAAAGTCGTTGGAACTCCCCTGCAGAAATACTGACTCATGCTGCCTCTATAGCCGTCCATGATTGCGAAATTGTTGCCAGCGCAGGATTTTGTGTACCAACCGACTCTCGATTATCTCCCACAAAAGTTCGACGGGATTCATGTCGGGCGATATGGGTGGTCAAATTATTCGCTCGAGCTGTCCAAAATGTCCTTCAAACCACTTGCAAGCAATTGTGTCCGGTGACATGGCGCATTGGCATCCATAAAAATTCAATCGTTCGAGAACACGAAGTTCATCAATGGCTACGAATAGTCTGCAGGTAGCCGAATATAACCATTTCCAGTCACTGACCGGTGAGGAACGGTTTCTCACTTAATCGTACACCGACCCACCACATATAGTTCTCGAGGCCATCGGTCCATTTGCAGACATGGATCACCAGGAACAGTTTAGAGAGTAGACACTACAACCAACAATCAGATGCGAATAACTGTCTTTCTCGCAAAATCAAGGTAACTTCAAGGATCCACTGCAGTTTGAAATATAAACTTAACTTCGTTTCTTCGCAACTGGATAGAAAAATTCATATTCTGTAATTCGATGAAGAGTATCATTATTTAAATACCATGTTTAAGTCGTAAAGCTTAAGCCTCTATATTCTCTCGTTGACCTAAGCATAGTTCATAGCTTGCACAGCCCATCATGAAGGCTACAAAGTTTTCAAACATATTTTCTTGTCCCGTTTACTAACTGGAATATTAAATCATACACTTATCAGCCAGAACATCATGACCACCGACCTGCTATACATATACAAACCCGTCAAGGCGATCACAGCGTCATCTGGCGATGAATGACTGCTAGTCAGACACACACACACACACACACACACACACACACACACACACACACACACACACACACACACACGATACATTTAGTATCAGTTAGCGTAGTGTCCGTGCGTAGAATGGAAAGTCGCACGATGTATCTGAATTTGACAGAAGGCAGATTGTGATGGCTCGGAGGCTCGGCACGAACATTTCGGAAACAGACTCGTCGGGTGTTCGAGGAGAGCTGTGATGAGTGCCTTCAACATGTGGAGAACCAAGGTGAAACAACGTCCAGACGTTGTGGTATTTGGGCGGTCGCCAATCATTACAGGTGACGGACGTCGTAGGTTGGGCAGACTGGTAAAACAAGATAGGTGGCGAACTGTGGCGGAACTAACATCAGACATTAATGCTGGGTAGAGTACAAGTGTGTCTGAACACACAGTGCCCCGAACACTACTAACGATGGAACTCTGTAGCCGACGACCCATGCATGAACCGATGGTAACACCACGACATCGGCAACTGCGCCTGAAATCGGTTCGTGATCATCGGCACTGGACGTTGGCGCAGTGGCAGAGCGTTGCATGGTCTGATGAATCCCGATACCTTCTTCACTATGCCGATTGGAGTGTGCAAATCCGTCGTCTTCCAGGGAAACAGCTCCTTGACGCCTGTACTGCGGAACGCAGACAAGCAGTCGGTGGTTCGGGTCCATTATGCTCTGGGGAATATTCATATTGGCGTCCATGGGTCCAGTGGAGCTCGTGCAAGGCACCATGATGCCTGCGGCATATCGTACGTTGGTTGTAGACCACGTACACCCCTTCATGACAAGCATATTTCTCCACGGTGGTGGCATTTTTCAACAAGATAATGCGCTATGTCACAAGCCAGGAGTCTGATGGAGTTGTTCGAGGAAAACTGTGTCAAGTTCCACTTGATGTGACCCTGCCCCCCCTCCCCCCCCCCCCCCCGAACTCGTCAGATCTGAACGCGATCCATGTGATTTAACATGACGCCAGAACTTATCGCCCCCTACCCAGAATTTACGGGAATTAGGTGACTTTTGTGTGCAAATGTGGAGCCAACTCCTTCCAACGACGTGCCAAGGCCTCACTGCTTCCATGCCAAGACGCCTCTCCGCTGTTATCCATGCCAAAGGTGGACATACCGCTATTAGGCAGGTGATTATGATGTTCTGGCTGATCAGCGTATGTATGTAGATTCTTTTGTTTGACGGTTGTGGCTGTGAGAAGAAGGTCACTATAGTCGAGACTGAGAAACGCTTCTGAATAACTAATAGCAGGAAAAACAGAAAGGATCTCACGTCATTTCGCAGGTGACACTGGAAGGGAAAATGGCAATGGAATACAGCATACAATGAACAATGAAGGTCAAATACGCTCACCAACACGATCACACTATTTTCGGATTGTATAGAAGGACTATGTCTCATCGAAACAAAAAGTTGTTGTTGAAACGCTAATATCTATCTGTCGCCATCGTTTTTTATGCTCAGACGTGATTATCAGATTCGATAACACCGAACCCTCTGTGTACGACACGGAATGTATTTCGATAAAAAGTCTCTAGCGTAAGTGAATCTTTAGTTTTCGCACAGTGCTTCCATGTCTGTCACCGCTAAATAGTGATAATGACATGTTGTTCCTTCCAGAGATACCTGGTTCGAATACCGGAGGTACCAGAATACAGACAAATAGGAGTTTTTGTAGAGTGCTGTTCTTATCAACACAAATACAGAGCCTATGTCCTAGATTAAATTCCGTTTCTCTTCGATAGTGACAGCACAAGTCTCTGTGTACGACACGGAATGTATTTCGATAAAAAGGCTCTAGCGTAAGTGAATCTTTAGTTTTCGTACAGTGCTTCCATGTCTGTCACCGCTAAATAGTGATAATGACATGTTGTTCCTTCCAGAGATACCTGGTTCGAATACCGGAGGTACCAGAATACAGACAAATAGAAGGGGTTTTTGTAGAGTGCTGTTATTATCAACACAAATACAGAGCCTATGTCCTAGATTAAATTCCGTTCCTCTTCGATAGTGACAGCACAAGTCTGTTACTGATGATTCGTCCATCCCATGTTTAAGAACGATAGTTTCAGATTATATATGATCATTTTTAGATTTATTCTTGACAAAACAGTTAAAGAAATCCTCTTTGTAAACACTGTTTACAGCCATCCACAACAGTTGGGAGGTAAGATACGGAAAATTGCTTTTGTTACGATTTCCGTACAATGGCAACGTGAGAGCTCCATATATTCACCAGCATTAGCTAGAAGGCGCTGCTTTCTATATTTACGAGAAACTGTATCTAATTTCATCCGGAGATACAGCTTGTATCGTACTAAAGGTCATAACTGAGTCACACGCCATGTATCGATCTATTATGGTAACAACAGAGATAAAGGTAGAAACCAAAACGGTATATGATTGTAGATATTTGTTTTATTCAGTGATCGGTTTCGACAGTTACGGTAATCAACAGAATGATCTGTCTCCTTGAAGTTAATAGAAATGTCGCTTGCAGCCGAACGCTCTCAGCCGTTTGTGTTGGAGCTGTAAGCACAGCGTGCTAATGACGGCCCTACATCACGGACCATGGGTGTTTATTATAACTTTAACATATTTTATGCCATGTGATGATTCCAGTTATGGCTATACATTTTATTTACTTTTTTATTATCATGTTTTACGATATGTGACGATACCTATCACGACCATAAATTTTATTTGCGTCTTTTATTAGCTTCAAGGAGGCAGGTCAATCTAATGATAATCAGGGTGACTGAAATCGTACACTAAATAAAACAAATACTTACAATCATACACTATTTTAGATTCTACACATTGTCAAACATAGGATGGCTGTTATCTGTGTGTCACTCCTCAGCTAGAGATAATTGTCTATTTGTACTGACCTCTCTGAAAAGTCTTCTTCAGTGTGACTGCGGTCTGAAGCAACTGTTCCTCACGTCATGAATCTATAAGCCGAAGAAAGCTGAATGAGACAAAGGCCGTTCTATAGAGTCACTGTGATTGAACACGAGAGAAACAACAGATGAAAGGAAAATACAGGACAAAGTATTGCGCTAGAAGATGGCAATGTTGACGAGACGTTCGGCTAAATTTGACAAGATGGGAATGAGGCCAGGATCTGAGTTTCACCGCAGCTCTCTGCAGACAAAGTATAAGTCGTTAGTAACCGCTACATCTAGCTGTGTGTTGACACAAATGCAAGCGCGTCTCATGGTTTTGCTTATAGTTCCCTCGTTCGCTATCTATTAGTAGCAGCATGTGTTTCATCATTCCTCCTAATAACTTGCAGAAAATTCTCTCTGCGAGTAAAACTTCTGTTATAGGAAAGACATAATCTGTTAAACTGAGGGTGTAGCTCCTGAATCGTGATAGTTCGATGAGCTCTGTTCGATAGTCTCTATTTTGATTACGATACGTTTTGTCCTTCGCAATAGCAGATGCATTATCCTGAACACTCCGTGCCAACTGTACTTGAAGACCGTACCCACTGAACAGAACAGCCCGTCTCGTTCTTTGGCACTTACGAGTGTGAGCAAACGCTTAAAAGTTCTGAATGCTATTGTGCCCTGTCAATTAAACAAGTAAAACAGCAGAAGTGTGCTTGTGAATTTATTTACAAAAACCAGATTTGGGCGTTTGACCATTAAGCGAACTGAATACTAGTTTCAAAAATTACGTTACGATTGGAAACTACTTTAGTAACCGATTTAAAGCTGTTGCGACGTGCAAGCTTCGCTCACGTCTCTGCTCCTTTTACATGTCAACCGTAGGAAGTGAACATAATTCTGGAGTAAGATGTGACATTGTTTCACAAGTTGGCAGCCGTGTTAAAAGAGGTGTCTTGTTATAGTGTTACATTTTTTTGTTTGTGCGATCTGATTTTGACTTCATTTTTTTTCGTGGTTAAAGATTTTGCTAACTTGGAACCGCCAAAAGTTGCTATATCTCCTAAAGTGTGTCTTGGTTCTGGAAAGCGGTTTATTTAGCCAAAAACGTAATTACACTGTAAGCACATTTTTCAACAAATTGAAAGACGATTATGTCGAGTACGCTGAGTGTCTGAAGATAGAGGCTGAAGTACTTGAAGGCCAAAAATGATACCTCCGAGAGTTCTTACCAAGGAAATCTCACTGTCTGTGAGACAATATTGTTGAAATGAGTTTTTTCTGTTGTAACAAATGCTGTTTTGTGTGCACTATGCGCGAAAAATGTTAGAAGACGGGAGAGCTGTGTTACGTAAGCTACAGGTATTTTTTCAAATTTCTGTGTAACAAGAAACTGATATTCATCAGGTCTGATCAAAGTAAGCATTTATAATTCAGTTGTTAGGTTTGCGTTTGGAATGAGATGTGCAAGGCAGAAGAGAGGCTCAAACTGTGTGCTATCATGGATTTTCCATCACCTCAAATATTTGTAAAGTACAGTCGGTTACTTATCGATAACCTTGCTCAAATGAGTGCTTTATCAATGAAGAAAGCATTGAAAACGAATAGTGTGCCCTGATGGCTACGTTGATGGTGTGGTCATCCATCACTGGCTGCTGTTGCCACCGTTATACACCCGAAAACAGAAACGTAGCAGAGGTTGGATATTTG
The DNA here is from genome assembly GCF_023864345.2 of Schistocerca serialis cubense. Taxonomy (NCBI): domain Eukaryota; kingdom Metazoa; phylum Arthropoda; class Insecta; order Orthoptera; family Acrididae; genus Schistocerca; species Schistocerca serialis. The sequence goes on from NC_064638.1 coordinate 798,586,359, forward strand.
ACAGATACTGTCGTAGTTTTGAAGGAAGCAATCAAATTTATGAATATGTTGTGAATTTTTCTGGGTACAGTAGTGGAATGGAGTCATTTGAAGCTCTAAGACTATTTCGAAGACCAGAATAAAATTATAGTGTACAATATCTGAAGTACTTTAAAAGACAAATGTTGATGGTGTTGAGACAGCAACCAGCCACAAATTTACTTTCAGTTCCTTTATTCAAAGGGTACCGTTACCGGTTTCGAATCGTTGTGATTCATCTTCAGACGGTTTTCATGCTTTCATTACAACACTTTTTTACAGATTAATTGTCCTAACATATAAATAATACATAATTATAAGCATGCCACACAGATGGCTGCGTTACAGATTTTCATTGGATGTGACTTATGAGAAATGTCGGTTTGGAGTGTTTGTTTTCATTACATGCCTCCAACAGATGTGAATATATTCCCACTGCATTCTTATCGTTGCACACGTAAATTTTTTCTTGCTGAACACTTTACATTTGTCACAAAAAGATTTCTATCACACACCACATGTTTTGATACAATGCAAAGTATTGTATCAATACAAAGTATTATATCAAAACATTGCTCTGCTGAATGAAAAGCTTCCTCAAAAAATTATCTCTTTGCGTGGCAACCAGGAATGGCCTGCCAGATCATGCGATCTTATGACTTGTGACTTTTTTGTGGGGATTTGTGAAATGAAAAGTGTACATGAACAAACCACAAACAATAGACTAATTGAAGGATGAAATTAAAAGGGCTATGAACGCGTCATCTAGAACTGCTCGTTGCCGCGCGACCTTTGGTGGTCATATGGAGCATTTAATTCTTCATGCATAAATGGAAGAAGTTACTTAACGTTACTTTCAACAGTTTTTGTGTATTCTGCAGCACTTTAATATTCGTCCCTACTTCCCGGATCACCTGCTAAATAATGAGTTGGTTCACTTTTGGAAAGCAATCCAACAGCGAGTCTGGATGGCATAGTCTCGATAAGTTGTTGGTAAGTTTCTGGAGGTACATGGCACCAGGTCACGACACACAGGTCATATAGTTCCTGGAAGTGGTTTGTGGGCGGAAGACTGGCGCACGATAGCTTCCAACCTGTGCTCCATCGCGTTCAGACCAGGCAAATTTCGTGGCCATTACGTCAAAGTTAGTTCACTATCATACCCCTCAAGCCACTATAGCACGATTCTAGCCTTCTGACACAGACAGTTGTTGTTGTGAAAGATGATATAGCTGTCGGGGAAGACATGAAGCATGAAGGGATGTAGGTGGTCCGCGATAATGCTCACGTACACAGCTGTAATAATCCAAACGGATATACCATATAGCATAACACTGCCCCTACCGACATGCGTCCATGACGCGGTGCATCTTTCGAGCAGACGTCCCCTTGGATGACGGCGTATCTGAACACGACCATCGACCTTGTCTAACAAGAAACGTGTTTTATCCGACCAGTCGATACGTTTGCATGGACCTGTGGTCCATTCTTGATCATCCCTTTCCTACAGGAGTCGTAAATGACGATGTCACTAGGTTAACAAGAGAACATGTGTGAGTCGTCTGCTTTGGAGACCCTTGGTCAATGTGCGCTGTATGGTGTGCTTCCAAACACTTTTGTGTGTAACAGCATTGTATTCTGACGTCAGATCTGTAAAAGTTCGCCGCCTATCCCGCTTACAAAATGATTTAGATAATATATGTGTATGGTGCGGAAAGTGGCAGTTGACACTGAATAAAGAAAAGTGTGAAGTTATTCACATGAGTATTAAAAGAAATCAGCTAAATTTCTATTACGCGATAAGTCTCACAAATCTGAAGGCTGTAAATTCAGCTAAATACTTAGGGATTACAATTACAAATAACCTAAATTGGAACGATCACATAGATAGTAATGTGGGTGGAGCAAACCAAAGACTGCGATTCATTGGCAGCACACTTAGAAGGTGCAACAGGTCTACCAAAGAGACTGCTTACACTACGCCTGTCCGCCCTATTCTGGAGTATTGCTGTGCGGTGTGGGATCCGCATCACGTGGGACTGACGGATGACATCGAAAAAGTACAAAGTGGGGCAGCTCGTTTTGTATTATCGCGAAGTAGGGGAGATAGCGTCACAGACACGATACGTTAATTGGAGTGGCAATCATTAAAACAAAGGCGTTTTTCGTTGCGACGGGATCTTCTCATGAAATTTCAATCACCAGTTTTCTCCTCCGATTGCGAAAACATTCTGTTGGCAGCCACCTACAAAGGGATAAATGATCATCACGATAAAATAAGAGAAATCAGGACTCGTAGAGAAAAATTTAAGTGCTCGTTTTTCCCGCGTGCCGTTCGAGAGTGGAACGGTAGAGAGACAGCTTGAAGGTGGTTCATTGAACCCTCTGCCAGGCACTTTATTGTGAATAGCAGAGTAATCACGTAGATGTAGATGTTTACAGCGTGGGTTAACCAGTGACCTCCATGTTCTGTAATGAGGTTTGGACCCCCAACGTCTTGTCTCTTAACCATGGTTTTACCGCCCTCCGCCCTCTGCTCATGGCAGCAGCACACTAACAGCCGATCAGCCTCACAGTTTTCGAGATGTTCGTTACCAAGCGTCGGTCCTTAACAATCTGCCCTTTGTCAAAATGCCTTATTTCAGTTGATTTCCTCATTTGCGGCTCGTATCGTAACTAGAGTGATTCACCATATGCCTGTGCTCCCCTTGTACAGGAAGTAACAAAAAGTTATTGCCAATTTCTGGAAACATTTTTCACACATAGAGAAATGAAAAGTGTTGTATGGATATGGGTGTGGAAAAGCTTTATTTCCATGTCAGAGCTAAGTTTCTACGTCTCGTCTTAATCGAATTAATTATGGGAAACACGCAGAAACACGTTTTCTTACATGAAATGTTCAAAATACGCTATTGGTTACGTTTCATTAGAATATGCATTTGGTTGCTATTCTTAGGTTCATTGCGAGTCTTTGTTGTTCCTACTGAACAAAAGTAATATTGAAATGTGATTCACATCATTGCTCTACTAGACTCAAGCACGTAGCATCAACTATTAGTCATCATCACGAACTGTGTAAGCAAGTAGCATCAAGTGCTTGATGTTCATCATGGGCTTGTTTTATGCTACTCAAACGTTGAGTTGGCAAGTGCCCATTTATTGTAGGGATTAACATAAGGTAATGGTGGTGGCGCTCAACTATTGTATCAGGAGAGATTTCCATAACGACAGTGCATCAATAAAGCAATTGATCGTCGTGTTTATGGAGCTTGGGACGTTTAAGCCTACTACCGGCGACTGGGAGACACCCAGAAAGACGAGGACTCCTCAACTGGAGGAGGAACTTTTCGGTGCAGTGGACGATAACCGTTCCTACTGACAGCGTAAGACGATTACCACATGACTGTAAGGAGAGTGCTACATGAGAACCGCTGTAGCTGTACAATGCACAGCATGAGCATGCTCTGAGAGCGGCTGACTTTTCTTCACGGGTACACCTCTGCGAATGTTTCATTTAATAAAGTGACAACCCTCGCTTTAGTGCAAATGTGCTGTCACGGATGTGGCTTCGTTTCGCAGTAGATTATTAATGTAGTGAAGAGTTATAGAAACTAAACTCTGACATGGAATTAAAGCGTTTCTGAAACAGTGTCCATATAAAATGTTTCCTTCCTCTATGTGTGAGGAATGCTCCTGCATATTTTCATCACCGCGTCACGTCACCACACTTACACATGTGGTATTCTATCTCGTAGTGAGCAGTGATCATAATGTTCTGACTCATCAGTGTAATTCCAATGAAGAAAAGTGTCTGTGCCCCTGGGAATCGAATAGCACACATTTGCAGCCGGAAAGCTTGACTACCGGCAGACGGTAACACCTTTAACTTCGACATTTTGAAGCGTCGTTGGATAATATTTCTAGACGTGGCGTCTTACCATCAGTAAATTCCTGAAGACACCTTCTATACTCGTCACAAGATGTCGGAATGGTTTTTTTTTTTTCATCCTGCGTAAATACCACTCTCACACCAAGTTTTTGGATGCTCGGAAGACACGTGATCCCTCCTTCTGTGAGGAAGTTCGAGATAATGTTTATACGTATGGAAGTTGGACAAAAATATAAAAATATAGAAAGACCGCGAGAAATGCATTTTCGAACAACATAAATGCAGATGCTAGCCAAGCCAGCAGGTTGCCCGGTCGGCCCCTGTGCAATGTCCTCAGTACGTTGGAAGTGTCAGTCCTGGTTAGAACAGTATTCTGTGTAGTTTTGAGGGCGCAGGGTCGGAGCCAAGTGAATTCGAAAATGGGCAAATTGTTTGTGCTCCTATGGTGGGTACTTCCGTAACAAAGGAAGCCGAAGTGTTTGGTGTTTCAAGAGGCACCATACTGAAGATTTATTCCGCATACACGGAAAGCGGAAAAACATCACCGCTGTCACAACGCTGATGAAAGTTTGTGTTGAGTGATCGTGAAAGACGGTCACTTAAGATGATTCTGACGAAAACTAAGAGGACGACAGCTGAAGAAGTCGTGCAGAAGTGAATGTCGCACTCGAGAGTACTGTCAGTGCCAAAACTGCACGAAGGGAGGACCATAAGCTGGGAACTCCGGGGCCAATTAAAATTGGGGAACCACTCAATGATGCAAATGCTCATAACAGGAAGACTTGGTGTCATGAGCCAACGGAAGACAGTCGTTTATTCGGACGATTCTAATTTTACAATTTTTCCACTTTCTTGTCGAGTTTACGTCCCAAGAGTCAATAGATTTGGGCAGCTATATTGTGATATTCCATGGGTCTTATAGATACTCTGCAAAAGTCTCGTTACTGCCAAAGATTATGTTACCATTTTGGCTGAACAGATCGATCCCTTAGTGCGACGTTTGTTTCCCAAACGTGATGCTGTGTTAGAAGGCGACAGGGCCCATGTTCACACAGCTCGTACCGTCCAGGACTGGTTTCGTGAGCATGAGGATGAATTTTCGCATTTCTTTTGGCCCCGACGTTCACTAGATCTCAATATTATTAAGCCATTGTGGTTTAGTTTGGAGTGAAGAGTGGGTGAGCACTATCCACCTCCTTCATCATTACCTAAAAGTGCCACCGTTTTGCAGGAATAATGGCATACGATTCCCTCGAAAACCGTACAGGACCTGTATTTATCCATTCAGAGACGACTGGGACTTGCTTTGAATTACAAAGGGCTTCCTACGCCAGTAGCAAGTGTGCCCGTTGAGCGCAGTCGCAAAAATTTAGTGTTGTTCTTCATCTTCTTACAAAATCTTACTTTCTTACAAACTATTATTTTCTTACAAACTTTTCTTATAAACTGCTAAGCTGCACACACTAGCCATTTACTTACTAAACGAATGCAAGCCGCAAAAAGCAATTTTCAGTTGAAATGCTATGGTACGAATCATATGTCGAATTCATTTTACCATACACTACTACATACATAAGTGTATCTTTCGGAATTTTATCATTAAAATTTGCACAAAACTTCATTGTAGTTTTCTGTTTAGCTAACACATTCATTCTTCTAGACATATTTGTAACATAGGATAATTTTCAATAAAGCTGAATGGATTCACATTAACATCACCATTCAATTATTGAATTATCATTAAATTATCTGCGCTACAGAATTGCATTGGACTATCATTAAATCATCTGGACTACAGAATTGCATTGGATTATTAAATTATCTGCGCTACACAATTGCATTGAATTATTTGTGCTACAGAATTGTTCAAAAATGGCTCTGAGCACTATCGGACTTAACATCTGAGGTCATCAGTCCTCTAGAACTTAAAACTACTTAAACCTAACTAACCTAAGGACATCACACACATCCATGCCCGAGGCAGGATTCGAACCTGCGACCGTAGTAGTCGCGTGGTTCAGAACTGAAGCGCCTACAGAATTGTTTTCAAAATTAGTTGAAACTTGGTTGTTGAAAGTAAACTGAATTGTTTTTCGTACCTGTCTGACTCTTTCTTATTCGATCATGTTAAATTACAGAATATCTATATTAAAAATGTAAGAAACGAGATTTTTCCTCAAGAAATGTGGAATCTAGATCCGCCAAATAATTATTTAAAAGCTTATGATGCTTTCTTAGATTTTAAGAGAACTACACAATTGAATGGTGATGTTAATGTGAATACATTCAGCTTTATTGAAAATTATCCTATGTTATAAATATGTCTAGAAGAATGAATGTGTTAGCTACACAGAAAACTACAATGAAGTTGTGTGCAAATTTCAATGATAAAATTCCGAAAGATGCACTTATGTATATAGTAGTGTATGGCAAAAGGAATTTGAAATATGATTCGCAGCATAGAATTTTAATTGAAAATTTATAAAAATTTTTGCTTTTTGCGGCTTGCATTCGTTTAGTAAGTAAATGGTCAGTGTGTGCTGCCTAGCAGTTTATAGGAAATGTTTGTAAGAAAATAAGAGTTTATAAGAAAATAATAGTTTGTGAGAAAGTAAGATTTTGTAAGAAGATGAAGAACATCACTAAACTATCTGCGACTGCGTTCAACGGGTGCACTTATTACTTACGCCGCATTAGACATGATAACGTGTTTTTGGTTTTTGCAGATTTTTGTCCATCCCATGTATGTCGTAAGTAAATCATGGTAATGAAATGCTGTTTCTTGCCGGTTTGTGGCCGAAGTGCTGATAAGATGTTGTGTGCGTAGCTGTCCGGCTGGCGCAGCGGTGGTCTCCGGTTGTGCGGCTGTCACAGCAGGAGCGCTTCTTGCCGTCGTCTGCAGAGGCGTTCCTGGGCAGGATGCGCGCGTGGCACCCCGGGCTGGGGCCACTGCCGGAGGACCAGCTGCCGCAAGGCGCTGCTTCCAGGGGCTTCTACCTGCTGCCCAGGGATTCTCTCCTCAGTAAGTCTGGAGGAAGTGGAAAGTGCTGCGTCGTTGCGCACCAGTTCGATATGTGTCATACTTTGCGGAGACATTCATCATATAACGAGTATTAAAAGATTAAGTCTCTCTGCATTCAGAATTGATTGCCATCATCAACATTAGCATGAGCTGTGACTCCACAAGCACTAATACACTCTTGCATTGGTCGTGGCTTGAAAGCAAATTTAAGGATTTAAGGAACTTCTTACATGCCTGCAACACTTGTGTCAGTTCTTGAAGGTAGCTGGTTGGAGACTGGTAGGCTGGAGTGACTGTAGGACGATAAAAGATAACTTAGGAACAATTTCTATGTGATATGATTGTAGCCTTTGGGAGTTGGTGACAGTAACTGTAGCAGAGTAGCAAAGGAGCAACTAGCAGATCACTCACCTACGGACCTTCTATGTCAGGCATTGAACTTCGTTTCTTAGAGCAGGTCTTTCGTCATCCAGTAAGGAAATGATCTACATAAGGGGCAGTAGGGAAGCTATAGACAGTGACATTCGGGATAATCTGGAGAACTATATATTCAAAAATGAACACACAAATGAGAAGTAGCCCAATGATAAGTTTCCATAAATTATTACTCACAGAGTGTAACCGCTGGGCGAACAATAGACTTGCTGTAGGCCAAGCTGAAAGTACACGACTTCACACAAAAATCCGTCTTCAGAATAAAGACCAGTCCACAGAGAGGGCACAGAAATGAAATAACAGAAGAAACTAACCATGGATCATGGCTTACGCTAACACTAACAGTGATCGGCCAAAGCAGCTTGCCCTGCTACACGCCGATGGGCGGCGCCAGTATTTAGCGGCGCAGATATAGCGCAACCATTGTAATTGCGATGTGATTAGTAACTCTAAAATATCACGAATGGTTCAAATGGGTTCAAACGGCTTTTAGCACTATGGGACTGAGGTCATCAGTCCCCTAGAACTTAGAACTACTTACTAACCTAAGGACATCACACACATCAATGACCGAGGCAGGATTCGAACCTGCGACGTAGCGGCCGCGCGGTTCCAGTCTGAAGAACCGCTCGGCCACCATCACGAGTGGTTCGCGGATGACTAACCTAGGCTGCTCCCAAGGTAATGGGAAGCACTAGTGACTAAATGACGATATCTGCCGTACACTAAACGTCGTGATGTTGTCGTCTCTAGAAACTGTAACGGAATGGGCCGGAGAGCTGCTCCTCAGGTTATTTAAAGACCCGGGCGATGAGCTACAGTGCACTTCCGTGGTACACGAAACGATCGTTGTAGCCAACCTAACAGGGGTGACAGTTAGAGCCATTCATGTTGTCTTGGTGGCCTGGAGTGGCTGAGTTGCGGCCCTCAAGGTGGGTGACCTGAACTGGCGCCAAATCTCAGAACGCGTGGGAACTGCCTGTGCCTCCGCCACCGCGTGGCTTCAACGACAATTCGAAATAACGGCATAAAACCAAACTAGATTTTGCCACATTGAGGGTCGCCTACATTAGTTAAATAGGGAATGTTAAATTTATCCTATCCCTACAACCGATGGTCCTCTGTAAAGACAATATATTGGTAGTGGCTGTGAACTTTTGAAAAGTAATTTAGTAGTATTAATTCAGTAATTAAGTTTCATGAATTGTTAATTAACTAATCTATCCGTTTACTCGGAATTTCATTTGGAGTTCAAATCTTACTGTCCTTTCTTCTTTTGTGGTGAATGCTGGTATGGACAGATTCTGTGGCCCCGCGTCCGCATCTCGTGGTCGTGCGGTAGCGTTCTCGCTTCCCATGCCCGGGTTCCCGGGTTCGATTCCCGGCGGGGTCAGGGATTTTCTCTGCCTCGTGATGGCTGGGTGTTGTGTGCTGTCCTTAGGTTAGTTAGGTTTAAGTAGTTCTAAGTTCTAGGGGACTGATGACCATAGATGTTAAGTCCCATAGTGCTCAGAGCCATTTGAACCATTTTTTGTGGCCCCGCTACGTGTGTTTTGTGGATGACAAAATTACTGCGTTACACGGTAATCGCCAGCTTGCTATAGATGAAGAAAAATATACAAGGCGCGTCTGAAAAGTTCGGTGAACGGTCTCAGAAAATGAAGGGGACAAGAGCTACAAACAAAATCCCTTCACTGCTCTTCACGGTAAGCCTCATCAGCTACAACACACTTCTGAAATCTGTTGTAAAGCTGTTGGAAACTGCACTCACGCGTTGTTGGATGTTCGCACAGTCTGCGAATGTTCGTGAAGAACAGTGCTCACACTGTCTTTACTTACCTTCAGCTCTTCTGCTCTAAATCGCTTCAGGCAAATGCCGGGATGGTTCCTTTGAAAGGGCACGGCCGATTTCCTTCCCCATCCTTCCCTCACCAGAGCTTGCGCTCCGTCTCTAATGACCTCGTTGTCGACGGGACGTTAAACACTAATATCATCCTCCTCCTCCTCTTCTGCTCTCGTTCACAATGACAGTGGCCGATCATCCGCAACCATCCGTCGCCGTTTTCCAATATTGTCTATCATTTTGCGTGTTGACCCGAACGCGGTTCATTCTTCCGTCCTTTCCCCCTTTATATAGTTTAAACCACTCAGGTATACACTTATTACTCATTGCTTCAGCAACACGCACTTGCAGCAACATTCCATGAGTCTCCGTCACCGTTGTCCCTAATTTGAAGCAAAACTTCATACTAAAGCGTTGCTCCATTTTGCCCTCCATTTTGCAATGACACGGGTAATATGGACACCTGCGGATGCTCGACCGCTGTCTCTGAGCATGAGAGAAGAAGGACAGAAGATAAGAAGAGACAGTGTAATCACTATTGTTCACGAATATTCCCAGATGTTGAGGATATCCAAGAATGCGTGAGACCACGGTGCTTCGACCAATTCCATAAGAAGCGTTTTCTGACAGTTACCATCATCTTTAAAACCGATGTCAGAAGTGTGTTGTAGTTCATAGTGTTTAGTTTAAAGACCAGTAAAGTTTTTTTGTTTGTAACTTTCGTTTCCTTTATTTTCTGGGAACATTCGCCGAATTTTTCAGAGGCATCTCCTAACTTAATGCCGATGAAAAGGGGAAAAAAATCTGTGTTGTACAAAAATACAGCGTTAGCAGTGTGCTTCTTGGGACACAATCACGTAGATTAAATATCTAAGCGGAACGTTGCAACGCACTATGAGATGGAACGAATACGTAAGGTCGGTAAGTAGGGCAGCCGAATGATCGACTTCGGTTTATTGGGGTAATTGTAGAAATGTGTAGCTCAACTATGAAGAAGACCGCGTATAGAACACAAGCGCAACCCATTACTGAGTACTCCTCGAGTGTTTGGGATTCTCACCAGACTGGATTAAAGGAAGATGTCGCAGCAATTCAGAGGCTTGCAGCTAAATATGTTACCGAAGGTTCGAACAACACACGAATATTAGGAGGAAGGAATCCCTGGAGCCGGCCGGAGTGGCCGAGAGGGTCTAGGCGCAACAGTCTGGAACCGCGAGACTGCTACGGTCGCAGGTTCGAATCCTGCCTCGGGCATGGATGTGTGTGATGTCCTTAGGTTAGTTAGGTTTAAGTAGTTCTAAGTTCTAGGGGACCTCAGCAGTTGAGTCCCATAGTGCTCAGAGCCATTTTAACCATTTTTGAATCCCTGGAAGCAGGCGGACAATGTTTTCGCGAAATACAGTCGAGAAGACTTGGAGAATCAACATTTGCGGCTGACTGCAGGAAGAAATGTACGAACACACGAAGCAACACAGACCCTAAAAATTATCCTAAACGGTAGCCTGAAGGAAGGCAAAGCCACCTTTACAGGATATGTAGATTAAAAACAAAAAAAAAGATTTAGACAATACTGACTCGAATATACTTTTGAAACTCTGAAATTATCAGGGATGAAATTCGGGTAGCGAAAGGTTATCTATGACTTGTACAAAAACCAGATTACCGTTATAAAAGGACTGCCGTTATAAAAGTCTAAAGGTATGAAGCGAAGGTGGTAGTTGAGACGGGAGTGAGAGAGGGTTGTGGACTATCAGCATGTTATCTAGTCTGTATACTGAGTAACCTATAAAGGCAGCCAAGGAGGAAGTGAGAAACGAAATTTCACGAAGAGGAAACACAAACTTTGAGGTTTGCTGATGATGCTGTAATTCTGCGAGGGATGGCAGGCCTCGGAAATGTACTAGATCGTCATCAAGAAGACTGAAATAAGGGCAACGGAATGTAGTTGATTTAACTCAGATGTTCCTGAGGGAAAGAGATTATTAAGTAAGATACTTTGGGTAGTAGACGATATTTACGTAACAAAATAACAGAAAGTAGTAGTAGCAGTGGTGGTAGAAGTAGTATTAAAAAAATTGGCCAGGTGCGAGTAGGACCCGCGTACTGATGGTTCCGTAGAAACTTAGTTATGTGTGTAGGCAGTCCACCCGTTCAGGAAATCGAGGATTCCAAGATTTTTGACTGTTACTGAAATTTATACTGGTAAGATATCGGTCCCAGTTATTCGATGACTTTCGAGAGTGTTTTAATTTCAAGTCTGAAGTCGGACAACAAATTAAAAAAGAAATATTTTGGGTGTGATGTGCTTAAAACTTAGGGATTTTCTTAAAAAATGTTTCAAATGGCTCTGAGCACTATGGGACTCAACTTCTGAGGTCATTAGTCGCCTAGAACTTAGAAGTAGTTAAACCTAACTAACCTAAGGACATCACACACATCCATGCCCGAGGCAGGATTCGAACCTGCGACCGTAGCGGTCTCGCGGTTCCAGACTGCAGCGCCTAGAAACGCACGGCCACTTCGGCCGGCGATTTTCTTATTTTTTGCCTTTACTTGTGCTGTGATATCTGCTTCTTGTCAAATTTCATGATGCTAGACAACGGGAACTACCCTACAGGTTTTAACGAGTGAGTTTGCAACAATCAAAATATGTGATATAAATGGTCGTATCTTTTGGTTGCATTGACTTTTATATTTATTACACCGCGAAGAGATTATAGACCTGAGCACGTGACACAAATTTCAACATGATACGTGTACCCGTTCCTGAGAAAGAGAGGCTCAACAGACAAACAGACAGACAACAAATGACAAAAAAATATTTTTTCGTGTAATATAATTACAGATTAACAATTTTAGGATTTTTACCATTCCTCGTACTAACAAACCTTTCTTCTTCCCAAATTTCTTGATTTCTCGAGGTACACTATAGGTTTTCGTGTACTGAAATGCAGGAGGATCTGCAACGAATTGACGCATTGTGCAGGGAATGGCAATTCAATCTCAATGTAGACAAGTGTAACGGTTTGCGAATACATAGAAGGAAAGATCCTTTATCATTTAGCTACAATATAGCAGGTCAGCAACTGGAAGCAGTTAATTCCATAAATTATCTGGGAGTAGACATTAGGAGTGATTTGAAATGGTATGATCATATAAAGATAATCGCCGGTAATGCAGATGCCAGACTGAGATTCATTGGAAGAATCCTAAGGAAATGCAATCAGAAAACAAAGGAAGTAGGTTACAGTATACTTGTTCGCCCACTGCTTGAATATTGCTCACCAGTGTGGGATCCTTACCAGACAGGATTGATAGAAGAGATAGAGAAGATCCAACGGAGAGCAGCGCGCTTCCTTACAGGATCATTTAGTAATTGCGAAAGCGTTACGGAGATGATAGACGAACTCTGCTGGAGAGACATTCAGTAGATCGATACGGGCTTTTGTTGAAGTTTCGAGAACATACCTTCACTGAGGAGTCAAGCAGCATATTGCTCCCTCCTACGTACATCTCGCGAAGAGACCGTGAGGATAAAATCGGAGAGATTAGAGCCCACACATAGGCATACCGACAATCTTTCTTTCCACGAACAATACGAGATTTGAATAGAAGGTAAAACCAATAGAGGTACTCAAAGTACCCTCCGCCACACACCGTCAGGTGGCTTGCGGAGTATGGATGTAGATGTAGATGAGTTTTGCGACTATCAAACTATGTGACATAAATGGCTGCACCTTTTTATTGCACTGTTGTTGCCTCGTACGGAAGGAAACCAAGCACGATAAACAGTGCAGACAAGTAAAGAAATATAAGAGTCTGAAATGTGGTGCTACAGCAGAATGCTGAGGATGAGAGGATTAATCAAGAACCTGCTCAGAGTAAGAGAAGAAAAATCCTTATTGCACAACATGGCTAAAACAAAGCACCGATTGGCGAGACACATCCTAACGCCTTGTGAAATGGTTGATTTGGTAACGGAGAGAAGTGCCATTGGAGGGCGGGGGGGGGGGGCAAATAGCAGATGGAGATGAAGGATTGACTATAGTAATCAAATTCAAATGAACGTAAGTTTCAGTAGCTATGTACAGATAAAGACATTTACAGAAGATAGATTGGCGTGGAGAGCTCCACCAAATCATTCGGACTTAAATCGCCCATTCGGATCTCCGGAAGGAGTCTGTCAATGGGGAGATGACCAAGGGGGGAAAAAAATTAAAAACCAGCGAAAGGGTAACATGCTACGAGTCGGAGCTTGGAATGGCAGTTGCTTGAGTGTTGCAGAGAAACTGGAAAGTCGGAAAAGAATATGAAGAGGCTCAATCTAGATTAAGCAGGCGTCAATGAACGGATATGGAATCAAAATAACTGCTCCTGGTGATATGAATACAGTGTAATATCAACAGCAACGGAAAATAGTATGACAGGAGTCGAGTTCGTTGTGAACAGGAAAGTAGGGCCGAAAGTGAGCTACTATGGACGGTTCATTGGTGAGATTATTGCCGGACGGAGTGGCCGCGCGGTTCTAGGCGCTACAGTCGGGAACCGGGCGACCGTTAAGGTCGCAGATTCGAACCCTCCCTCAGGCATGGATGTGTGTGGTGTCCTTAGGTTAGTTAGGTTTAAGTAGTTCTAAGTTCTAGGGGACTGATGACCTCAGATGTTAAGTCCCATAGGGCTCAGGGCCATTTTTGAGATTATTCTTATCAGAAACAACACCAAATCGACGCCAACAACAAAAATTCACGTATACGTGCCACGTCGCAAGCAGAAGATAAAGAGAACGGGAGAATATATGGGGAAATTGAACGGATAACGCAGTGTGTAAAGAAAGATGAAAATCTAATAATCAACGGGGATTGAAATGCTTTAGTAGGAGGGGGAACAGAAGAGAGAGATAAGTGAAAATGTGGGCTAGGTAGTTGGAATGAGGTAGCAGAAAGATTAACTGAGTTCTACAATAGATTTCGGTTTGTATTGCCAAATACACTATTGAAGAATGACAAGAGACGGACGTATACGTGGAAAAGGCCGGGAGACGCGGGGAAAGTACAAGCTGAATCAAATCCCAGGGAGACAGAGATCCAGAAATCAGGTATTTATTACATATCTAACATAATTTTACAAGTAATAAGTAAAAGCAAATGAGACATAGACTATACGTTTAGGATTGTCTACAAAATCTGCAAATTTCAAGCGAACACTCTCAAGCTGTTAAACAGTAGCTAACTTGTAAACTACTCAAATGGAATTTATGGTCTCTTTTTTACATTTCATTTTGTAAAACAGTGCCATATATTTCTCTCTAATAGAATACGCTGCACTGTAATTCTCGTCGACAAAAGTGTTTGTTCGGGTTGAAATATTTCATGGCTGTGTGTGTTGCCTGCCTCATTCTTAAAGACAGATATTTAACGGGTGGTATCATTTCGTACTCGTATGCCCAAGAGCTGTAAGGGATATACTGAAATATTTCTTCCCTGAAATTAAAAAATTGTGCTAACATTCTATAATTCTTCACAAAGTGTATGTTCGGGCTGAAATATTTTATGGCTATGTGTGTTGCTTGCCTCATTCTTAAAGACAGATATTTATCGGGTGGTATCATTTCGTACTCGTATGTCCAAGAGCTGTAAGGGATATACTGAAATATTTCTTCCATGAAATTAAAAAATTGTGCTAACATTCTATAATTCTTCACAAAGGCCGGCGGTTGCGGCCGAGCGGTTCTAGGCGCTTCAGTCCGGAAACGCGCTGCTGCTACGGTCGCAGGTTCGAATCCAGCCTCGGGCATGGATGTGTGTGATTTCTTCAGGTTAGTTAGATTTAAGTAGTTCTAAGTTCAGGGGTCTGATGACGTCAGATGTTAAGTCCCATAGTGCTCAGAGCCATTTGAACCATCTTCACATAGGTGATGAAATTTTTCCTAGCCTGTTTCGTTTGGTTAGTTTCGGACTTCCCCAGTTCATCACTTCACTTTCGCTCACAAGGCATCATTTCTAGAAAATAAAATTCATTCACTATCATGAAATGAAGCATTTCAGTTGCTTGGCGACTAACTAGCGGCGAAATATGCTGAGTGTTACGCGGATGCAATGGTCGCTCGTCACCGACGTACCGTATTCGGCGATCCAATGAGGCGAGCGGTGCCAGTGGACGGCGAGAATAGTACTGTGGAACTTTGTCGAAGCGTTGGAGAAAGTTCTAAGGCGTACCATGCCTCTAGTTCAAGTGGCTCCGAGCACTATGGGACTTAACATCTGAGGTCATCAGTCCCCTAGAACTTAGAAATACTTAAACGTAACTAACCTAAGGACATCACACACATCAATGCCAGAGGCTAGCATGCCCCTTTCGCTCAGCAGCGGACTGGGCGCTGTTTTGAAACTTAATCTTCTTCTTCTTCTTCTTATGCGCTTTCCGTATTAGGTTAACTGTGGCATGTTACAGTTCCCGTCTTTTTCTCGGTCTTCTAGGATCTCTTTCCCGTTTTGGTTCAAGGTTCTTTATCTAATGTAATAAACTTTCTGGATACATTCGTTGACGACGTTCATTCCGTTTCTGTTTGTCATCAATCATTTTTGTCTCACATTCAGGATTTTCAACTTTTTAAGTAAGTCTGCATTTGGTACTTCAGCTATTCTTTTACATTCCTTCACCGCTCTATAAAATCTCATTCCTGTTCGTTGCGCTCGATTTGTTTTTCTTGTCGTTCATTCAGTACCCACCATTCTCTTCCATATAAAGGGTTGCCAGTGCGATTGTTTTATGAAATTTGAGTCGCATTTCTTTCCATGTTTTATGCTTTGAAGTTGTATGAATTGTTCTACAGATGCTTCCAAGTCCATTCAAATTAATCTGCATATCTTCTTCGTGTTCATACAATATTTTATATCCAAGATAGTTGAAATATTTTACTTGCTCATTTTGTTTTTCATTTCATTATTACTATGCCCTATCCTAGTTCTCACCGAATATTTTCCACAAAACGCCATTAACTTAAATTTACTACCCGGTATTTTGAAGCTATATTCTGACATATTTCATTTAATTCGTAAATTCCCTTTTATAAATCGTATTCTCTTAAAAAATAAGATTATCGACATGTAGAAGTTATTCATCTTTACGGAGTTGTTTAGTTTCAGCTTACTTAGTGACCGATTAAATCTATATGCCAGACCAGAACTCAAACTTGAGACGTTTCCAATCGTGAGTTACGGCTTTTACGCTGGACTGGCATTCGGAAGGACGCCGGTTCAAATCGTCGCTCGACCATCCGGATTTAGATTTTCCATGCTGTCCTTAACCCTTTCAGACCCGAATTCTTTTCTGGAGTGTTTTCTGTGTTGTAGTGCTCAGCTCTTAGCTGATTTTTTTAAAGTCATTTTAGATGCAAGATTTTTACATGAATATGTACTCGTTTTCTAAACGTACTTTGAACACATGGCTTCATTTTATGGACTAAAATAACAAATTGCGGGATATTCTGTATTGTAATAAATAGTTATTGCGAACCAACCACAGTCGTGTATCCTGGTGGTAACGAGCTGCTGCGCACTGCTGTTGACATGCTATTATTTTCGTAGTAATGCCTAACAGTTGGCAGCACTTGTGCATAATGAAAATGTTGAATGTTCACAAATAGGTACCTCAGGAAAAAGGTACTTCTGTTGCAGCTAAGACGAAGTAAAAGTTAACGTACACAATTGCAGCCACAGGGTCTGAAATGGTCAAATCACTCGAGGCAAATGTTGTGATGGTCCCCCGGACAAGGGCACGGCTGATTTCCTTCTCCATCCTTTCCTAATCCGAGCTTCTGCTCCGTCTCTCTAATGACCGCACTGTCGACAGGACGATATACTCTAATCTTGGATAAGCCGAGCGGTCTAAGGCGCTGCAGTAATGGACTGTGCGGTTGGTCCCGGCGGAGGTTCGAGTCCTCCCTCGGGCATGGGTGTGTGTGTTTGTCCTAGTATAATTTAGGTTAAGTAGTGTGTAAGCTTAGTGACTGATAACCTTAGCAGTTAACTCCCATAGGATTTAAAAAAAAAAAAAAAAAAAACTCTAATCTTCCTTCCTTACTTCTTTCCAGTTACTGCTCTTACTAACTGAGCTATCCAGGCGTTACTTAGGCCCCCCTTCATAGGCACTCTTCCGCCAGTACCTCTCTGCTACCTTCCAAACTTCACATAGGTCCGGTTATCGACTTTCGGCCCTGCATTCATTTAACGTGCCAGAAGTTTTCATAACAAAGCATGGGTTCATTGCTTAGGCTTTGACTAAGCCATTTTTGCGAAACATCCTTTCTTCCACGAGTTCTAGTTCAGCAACGTATCCAGGAGAGCTTTTTTGAAGTTTGGCAGAAACGAGAGGAAAATAGTCCCACTGTGATGTTAGGTAGTGATTCGTGTCTAAATGGTTCAGTCAGTAAGTCGAAAAGTGAGGTTCTTGTTTCGAGTCCTGGTCCGGCAAACAGGCTTAATCTGCCAAGCAGGTTTCCTGTGCCGTGTCCATTAGAGCCGAGGAAGCTTTCTACATGGCTGCTGCTTGTATTTTTAAGATGTGTGCGTATATGTTGTGGAAGAGCCGTGTCCTGTAGAGGTACGTGTGGTCGGGCAGACGCGAGTGAGCTGACGTCGGGCACGGAGCCGTGGCGCCAGCCGGTGCCGGTGTACGCGGTGGGCCGCAGGTGCGGGCGTGCGCCTGCGCAGCTGCAGCTGCAGGTGTCGGTGTGGCTGTTCTTCCCGTGGAGCCAGGGCAAGCGGCTGTGCGCCGCCGGGGGCCTGCCGCTGCCGCTGCCCGCCCCGCTCTGCCCGCACGCCCTCACGCAGGTCTTCGGCAGCCACCTCGGCGACTGGGAGCACCTCGCCTTCCTCTTCCCTGTACGTACGCTGCTATCAAAACCGTTTTGTCTTTTACTAGCTGATTACCCAGAGTTGCCCAGGTATGTACCGGGTCATCAAAAAGTCAGTATAAATTTGAAAACTGAATAAATCACGGAATAATGTAGATAGAGGGGTACAAATTGACACACATGCTTGGAATGACATGGTATTTTATTAGAACTAAAAAAATACAAACGTTCAAAAAATGTCCGACGGATGGCGCTTCATCTAATCAGAATAGCAATAACTAGCATAACAAAGTAAGACGAAGTAAATATGATGTTCTTTAAAGGAAATGCTCAATATGTCCACCATCAATCCTCAACAATAGCTGTAGTCGAGGAGTAATGTTGTGAACAGCACTGTAAAGCATGTCCGGAATTATGGTGACGCATTAGCGTCGGATGTTGTCTTCAGCATCAATAGAGATGTCGGTCGATCACAATACACTTGCGACTTCAGGTAACCCCAAAGCCAATAATCGCACGGACTGACGTCTGGGGACCTGGGAGGCCAAGCATGACGAAAGTGGCGGCTGAGCACACGATCACCACCAAACGACGCGCGCAAGAGGTCTTTCACGCGTCTAGAAATACTTCGTCTTTTTCCCCTAATAAAACCCCATGTCATTTCAAGCATTTGTGTCAATTCTTACCTCTCTATCTATATTATTCCGTGGTTTATTAAGTTTCCAAATTTATACTGACTTTTTGATCATCCGATATTTATAATGATGCTGTTGTACGACATACTTAATGATAAAAAATTGCGGCAATTGCAGCACGACCTATAGTGAATCGACTCTTAGGTTAGCGATTGGCAGGTGATAGCGTAAACAAATGTAGCGTACTGCCAATAAACAGCTGGAAAGACCCGTTATGGAATAACTACACGATTACCGGGCAGTTACTGGAAGCTTTCGCATCCGTTAAATACCCGGGATTATGCGTACGGAGCGATTTAAAGTAGAACGGTAACGTAAAACTGCTCTTAGGCAGTGCAGTTTCCAAACAGATTCATTGGAAGCGTCATCAGAAAGTGCAGTCCACGAACGAAGGCGGTAGCTACACAACCCACGTTCGACCGATACTTGAATGTTACTCGGCAATCTGGTTCTCCTACGAGATCAGACTGAAAAGGAAATAGAGAGGACCCAAAGAAGAGCAGTGCGTTTCGTCTCATATTCGTTTCTTAAGCACGAAAGCATCAAAATGTTCGGATACCACAACTGGCAGACGCTACAAGAGAGGTGTTATGCAACACGGTGTGGTTTACTGTTAAAATTTGAGAGCGTACATCTAATTATATCTCACACAAACGCCATAGAGGGGTCATTAGAAAGATTCGAGCTTACACGGAGGCTTATCAACAGGCCTTCTTCCCTCTCACCGGAAAAGGAATAAGGGGAAGTGACAATACTGCACTAAGTACCCTCCGACATACACTATAAAGTCTCTTGCTAAGCATAAATGCAGATTTATTTATTTCTATTTCATCAAGAGCTCCCCTCTTGTATCTCTATCACAGATCATTTGTTAGTGGGATAGCACCATGCTGCATCCCATTAGTGTTGCAATCATAAATTTATTTGTAGCGAAGCAAAATATTATAAACAATAACTACAATAAAATGAAATTAATTTGGTCTAAAATCAGCACTGTCTGCCCCCGTATCTGGGGTCAACGCGTCATACTTCCATTTGGAGGACCCAGGTTCAGTTCCCTGGGATTTTTCTTTCGTGGAGGGCTGGAACAGGGTGCACTCAGATTGTCCAAGACAACTGAGGACCTACTTTTTTTTAGAAGCAGATAACCCCAAGGTCTGAATGACTGACAACGTTTGGGACTATGTTGTGCTGCCCTTTTCCTCCCAATGTTGTGATCTACAGTCCGAAGACTGATTTGATGCATCTCTCCATGCTGCTCTACCCTGTTCAAGCCTCTTCATCTCCGAATAATACTGCAAGTTACGTCCTTCTGAATCTTCTTACTGCATTCATCTCTTGGTCTCCCTCTACAATTTTTCCCCTCACATTTCCCTCCAGTACTAAACTGGTAATCCCTTGATGTTTCAGAATGTATCCTATCAACCGAAACCTTCTAGTTAGGGTGCGCCACAATTTTCCTTTCTCTCTAATACTGTTCAGTACCTCCTTATTAGTTACGTGATCTGTCCTCCTAATCTTTAGCATTTTTCCATAGCACCACATCTGCGAACCTTCTATTCTCTTCTTGTCTATAAGCTTATCGTCCATGTTTCATTTCCATAATACTGGGTGACCAAAAGTCAGTATAAATCTGAAAACTTAATAAACCACGGAATAATGTAGATAGAGAGGTAAAAATTGACACACATGCTTGAAATGACATGGGGTTTTATTAGAACAAAAAAAACCAAAAAGAAACAAAGTATTGCCAGACACGTGAAAGATCTCTTGCGCTCGTCGTTTGGTGATGATCGTGTGCTCAGCCACCACTTTCGTCATGCTAGGTCTCCCAGGTCCCCAGACCTCAGTCCGTGCGATTATTGGCTTTCGGGTTACCTGAAGTCGCAAGTGTATCATGATCGACCGACATCTCTAGGGATGCTGAAAGACAACATCCGACGCCAATGCGTCACCATAACTCCGGACATGCTTTACAGTGCTGGTCACAACATTATTCCTCGACTACAGCTATTCTTGAGGAATAATAGTGGACATATTGAGCATTTCCTGTAAAGAACATCGTCTTTGCTTTGTCTTACTTTGTTATGTTAATTATTTTATTCTGATTAGATGAAGCGCCATCTGTCGGACATTTTCTGAACTTTTGTATTTTTTTGGTTCTAATAAAACCCCATGTCATTACAAGCATGTGTGTCAATTTTTACCTCTCTGTCTACATTATTCCGTGATTTATTCAGTTTTCAAATTTATACTGACTTTTTGATCACCCGGTACATCGAAAAGTTCCATAAAAATACTTTCTGAAAAGATTTCCCAGTACTTAAATCTACATTCGATGTTAACAAATTTCTCTTCTTCAGAAAGCTTTTCTTGCCATTACCAGTCTACATTTTATATCCTACTACTTCAGGCATTATCAGTTATTTTGCTGCCCAAATTGCAAAACCTATCTATTACTTTAAGTGTCTCTTTTCCTAATCTAATTCCGTCAGCATCTCCTGATTTGATTCTAATACATTCCGTCATTCTTTTATTGTATATAAAAAATTTAAAAAAAGTGAACATATTTTACGTTGTAACCGATCTAACAAGTTTTTGTTCGTTTTTATTCTTACCGTGATTTTACATTGTATGGTTTTGCAGGACCATCTGTATGGTATCCTGCACTGATAGCTTGTCATATGCAAACCAAACGAATTTGAATTTGTTTACTGTTATCTCTCTCTTTCTACGTGTGTAAGTTTAAGTGTGTGTGTGTGTGTGTGTATGTGTGTGTATGCGTGTATGTGTGTGTGTGTGTGTGTGTGTGTGTGTGTGTGTGTGTGTGTGTGTGTGCAAGCTTCTTTAGGTGCTTGTGTTGCCTTTTTTGTAAAGTTCCTTTCATGTGTTAAATAATGTGCCTTTACGACTCTATCGTTTTTATTTAAAACTTGTTTGCCTTCTACTATTGCTTTCTGTATTTGTAAGTTCTCTTCTATTGGCAGTTTTTGATGTAGGCTGTGGCTGGATTTCAGTATTTTTAAACCTCTTGCAATTGTAGTTGGGTGGTGGTTATGGGCTATTAGGTGGTCACCATTGTGCTGTAGGTTCTCTTACTTTTTACGGCTCTGAGATGTTCTGAGTATCTTGTTCTAAAATTCCTGCATGTTTGTTCTACGTATACTGATTAGGAAGTGTTACATGTGAGTTCATATATTCCTGATCTGTTGAATTTATCTCTGGGTGTCTCCTGTTTTCTCAGTTTTTTCTGTGTTGGAACCAGTAGAGAGATTCAAGAAAATAGTCATACCAGACACAGCAAGCCACATATCATTTGATGATACATCAAGTGTACTTGCATTCCATAAATAAAACCATCAACATCACCATACTAAGACTATAACAACAATAAAACATACCAGACTCACACATTAATGAAATATCAACCATACTCAAGACCAATACAGGACAAAATTATTTTATGTTAAACAAAGAATTTTATTCCCATCATACAGGTCTGTCAATGGGATGACAAAGTAGCGGTCTTCTAGACAGCATATTCATGAACAACCTAGAGAATGGGATCTTCACGCAAACAATAAGACCAAAAATAATACAAATTTATATGCTGATGGCTTAATATGCTGATCGATGAACCACACACGCATATAGAAAAGCTACACAATTAAATAAACGACTTACACCCAAAAAGTCACTTCACGTTAGTAACAGAAACAGACAACAAACAAAATTTTCTGGATCTCTGCGTACGAAAAGCGAACAACACCCACGACTTCACAATATTCAGGACACTTACAACCACGAGCATCACTATTCACAATCTGTCGAACCACCTGGTAGCACACAAGCGAGCAAGCTTCAGAATCAAACTCCACAGATTGAACGGAACACCTATAAGCAAACATAACTACACACAGGAGCTAAACACAATAAAACGTACAGCAGAGGAAAATGGCTACAAGCTCCGTATGATAGAAATTAAACCAAGAAATTTGTAAACAGAAAAAGAATGAACGCACAATACACACACAAAACCTTACGTAACACAGATCAACTCAACATACAAAAAATGGCGACATGCAAGATACAACAGTACAACAACACACACACAAAACAAAATGGTGCACACTCACCTACAATAACAAAATTGTCCACAGAATACACAACATATTGGAGACACGGAAACTTCAAATAGGATACAGGACAGACATCACAACACATAAAAAACTCAGAACACAGGAGACATCCACAGGTATATTCAACAGATCAGGAATATATGAACTCACATGTAACATTTCCCAATCAATATACACAGAATAAACATGTAGGAGCTTTAAAGCAAGATACTCGAAACCAAAAAGTAACAGACCCAATAGCGCATTTGCTGACCACCCAATAGCTCGTAACCACTACCCAACTACAATTGCAAGAGATTTAAAAATACTGAAATCCAGCCACAGTCTATATCACAAACTGACAATAGAAGAGAACTTACCCACACAGAAAGCAATAGCAGATGGCAAACAAGTTTTAATTGAAAACGCTAGAGTATGTAAAGGCACATTATTTAACACATGAAAGGAACTTTACAGAAAAATCAACACAAACACCTAAAGAAACTTACAAACACACGCACTGAAAGAGCGAGATAAAAGTAAACAGAATTCAAATTCGGCCCCAAACTATTTCGGGAACAAGTGAACGCCGACTGGGTTAGAAAATACAGCAACATAGTGCTCACCGCGTTTCGCGAAATGAGAAAGCATTTGCAAAAACGAAAGTATGTTAAGTAGATTAATACTTTACTGCAGTGCTCTCAGAATGAAAAAGAAGAAAGATCACGATAAAAGGTGAGCAATAACAAATATATACGAAAAACGTTTTCTCGGAAAAGAAAGTACAGTGTTTTTACATAAAAGGTGAGTTTTTAAAAAATCAGGGAAAGTGTTAACTTGCCAATGATACTCATTTACATCGTTTGGTTTGCAGATAGCAAGCCATCAGTGCATGACATCATACAGATAGTCCTGCAAAGCCGTATAATTTAAAATCATGACTAGAAGAAAATCGAACAAAAACTTTCTTTAGGCCTCGTTTTGTTAGATCAGTTGCAACCTAAAACGTGTTCACATTTTACAGTTCTCTGTAAATAAAAGCCATTGTCACAGAGATGCCGAAACAGTGTTTCTGCATAAAAGGCGGAAACTATACCCAATAACTTAACTACAAACACAGAAAAAAAGACAAGAGCTGCAGACCCAAAGGATTCATTATCCTTGTTTTGCTGTTGTTGATGTTCATTTGATATCCACGTTTCAAAACGCTGTCAACTCCATCCATCTGCTCTTCCACGTACTTTGATGCCTCTGACAGAATAACAATGGCATCAGCAAACCTCAAATTTTTTATTTCTTCTCAGTAAACTTCAACTCCTAATCCAAATTTTTCTTCGATTTTTTTTACTGCTGGCTCTGTGTACAGATTGAATAACATCAGGGATTGGGTACAATCCTGCCTCACTCCATTTTGAACCATCACATGTCTCTACTCTTATAACCGTTGTCTGGTTTCCTCTGGTTTCTGTACAAGTTGTAAATAGTCTTCCGCTCCCTGTATTTTACCCCTGCTATCTTCAGAATTTCAAAGAGTATTCCAGTCAACATTGTCAATAGCTTCTCTAAGTCCACAAATGCTATAAACATACATTCGGCTTTCCTTCACCTATCTTCTAAGATAAATCGTACGGTCAGTATTGCCTCTCGTGTTCCTACATTTCTCCGGTATCGAAACTGATTTTCCTTGAGGTCGTCTTCTATCAGTTTTTCCATTCTTCTGAAAAGAATTCGTGTTAGTATTTTGAACCATGAGTCTTTAACGTAATAGTTCTGTAATTTTCACACCTGTGAGCCAGCAGCTGCTTTCTTTGGAATTAAATTATTACATTATTATTGAATTTTAAGGGTATTTCATCTGTCTCATACATCTTGCACATCAGATGAAAGAGTTTTGTCATGGCTGGCTCGCTCAAGGCTATCAGTAGTTCTGACGAAATGTAGTCTACCCCTGAGGCCTTGTTTCGACGTAGGTCAGTGCCCTCACAAATTTTTCTCGCAGTATCATGTCACCCATGTCATCTTCATTTACATCCTATTCTAATTCTCTAATATTGCCTTCAAGGTCATCTTCGTTGTATAGACCCTCTATATACTCCGTCCACCTTTAAGCTTTCCCTCCTTTGCTAAGGACTATTTTTCCATCTGAGCCGTAAGGCTGTTTCTCTTCTCTCCAAATGCCTCTTTTATTTTCTTGTAGACGGAATCTGTCTTTCCGCTGATAATATATGATTCTAAACCCTTAAATATGTCCTCTGTCCATTTCTGCCTAGCCATTCTGCACTTTTTGTCAATCTCATTTCTTAGATGTTTGTATTCCCTTTCGTCTGTTTCACTTGCTGCATTTTTTAATTTTTTTTTCTTTCATCAGTTAAATTCAACGTCTCCTGTTTCATTCAAGGATTTATACTAGGCTTTATCTTTTTACCTTTTTGATCCTCTGCTGCCTTCGCTATTTAATTTTTCAAAGCTGCCCACTCGTCTTCTACTGTATTCCTTTCCTATGTTCTGGTCAACCGTTGCCTAATGCTCCCTCTCATATTACATATATATTGTCAATATCAGAACACTTCTGCCGTTAGCAAGATTCATTTGAATGTATTACCTGTATTTGTAAATATTTACTCTCTGATACAAGCCAAGGATCATGATGTAGCAAAGTGTGGTATCTATCATATTCATATTCTTTGTAATTACATACAGTGTTTACCTTCTGTGAATGTAATTAAAACCAAGTTCTGCTAATTTCTGTACATTTGTGTGTATTACTTGATAATATACATTATAGACAAGGATTTGGTATGGACATCACAATGAATTGCATTGCAAGTAACTGGAAAGAAAAAAGTAAAAAACACACAACACGTTTCGTTACCGATTCCTAAATTTCTGTCTTTTTCGCCAGCACCATCACCACAGTGTCTAGTACTCTTGGTCCACGATGTAATCTTCCTGAACACCTCCATCTGAAGCTGAGTCTTCAGTGGTGCGAAAAGTAGTTAATTCTGTAATAAGTGGTATAAATAAACCCAAACAGCTCCTGGTTGGATATTTACACCCAGATAAATAGATAATTTAAATAACAGCTACCGTTCGCCATATATAATTGATATACCGGAAAAAACCACATGTTATTCCTTCCGTTGACTTCATGCGATTTTTTACAACCACCCTCCGCAGTGGTTGATGGCCCTTGTCCGATTTACATGAGGTGCCCGATGTGCATTGACCAGTTTTCGTCCAAAGCGCTGGGTGAGTTCGTTCGTTTGTTTGGATTATATGTCAGGTTCACGATGAAGTGCACATAATTTCGTTAATAGTCACAGTTATTGTGATATCTACATGGAAGACAGACACTGGGCGTTATTTGAAAAGTTTGCAGTGGAAAATAGGGGTCATTATGATTTGGCGTTTGATGCATAATGCCTATGATACGTAGCTAACATGTTGAATTTTTCTTTAAACTTGGATGGAGGTCTCTGTCTGTCACCAATGTCAAAAAAATTGACCTGATGTGGCACACTCATTTGGTTTGGCTGTGGTAGTCCCTTTGCGTTTCTACTTAGCAATCACATCATCTTCCGTGACATTTGATGATCAGTTTCACATTAAACACAAGTATCCAGATACTTTTGAACAGATAGTGTGCAGGATGTAAGAAATGATACCGACAGACTCGAGGACAGAAACCACGTTTAAGAACATCATCCGACAATGCTACAGAGCATGTAAATTTTAGGAGCCAACGACTGATGCGATGCTACACTTTCGGCATTAACGTCAGTTTGTACACTCATGTTCAGAAAAAACAGAACACCTTGAACGACTGGGGATAGGACGTTCATATTCACTGGACATGAACATTAGTATGTTCTACAGAAATGATTAGCATTTCATTCACCTCAGTTCAGCATGTGTCCTGTTGCCTAGTAGGCACAGGGTTCGCCATGGGCCCTGATAACTTGTTCCATGCGTGATGGCATCGACGCGTATAAGGCGCGAATAGCGTCCTGTGGTACATCCATCCACGCTGCATTCACCTGGTTCCCAAGTTCATCTGTGGTGGTTGGCGCTGGATCACAGCGCTGCAACTGTCGTTTCACCACTTCACCCACATTTTCGACTGGCGGTAGGTCTGGTGATCTGGCAGGCCAGACCAAAAGGCTGATATCCTATGACACCAAGAAGACACGTGTTCGGGTAGCGTCATGCAATCGTGAATTGTCTTGCTGATAAATGGCGTCTGCCGGTCCGGGTGGCCGAACGGTTCTAGGCGCTACAATCTGGAACCGCGCGACCGCTACGGTCGCAGGTTCGAATCCTGCCTCGGGCATGGATGTGCGTGATGTTCTTAGGTTAGTTAGGTTTAAGTAGTTTCAAGTTCTAGGGGACTGATGACCTCAGAATTTAAGTCCCATAGTGTTCAGAGCCATTAGTGGCGTCTGTTGTGTTGCGCAGAAAGTATATGGCCATGGGACACAGGATGTCATTCACGTAGGTCATGCTGGTCACAGGGCCCAGGACCCGCACCGGATGTGGTCTGTGGGTGCACCACACACCATAATGCCTTGAGCTGGCGATGTACGTCGTGTGCGAATGCAGTCACTGTGATGCCGCACTCCCTGCCTGCAGCGAACCAAACTGCAGCCAACGTTTTCAAACAAACAGAACCTGGATCCCTCCGAAAACACTGTCTGATGCCAGTCTTGTCCCAAGTGACGTCGTTCCATGCGCCATTGCCGTCTAGAGTGTCCCTGAACATTCGTCAAAGGTGGATGGAAAAGTGGACGACGCGCATTTAACTTATGCATTAATAAACGGCGACGGACTATCACCGCCGATAGTATACGATGTGTTACATTGTTCCACTTTCGCACCAGAGCCGAGGAGGACGCAGATTTATCCTGCATTCCCATTCAGATGAGGTATTTTTTTGGGGGGGGGGAGGGGGGGGAGGTGATCTGGGTGGGGCGACCTGATCCATGTCGTTGTGTTCCATGGCCTTCCGTGAACCATTCGTCACAAAAACACCATGCACTGCTGAATCACTTTGCATCATACGAGCAGCTATTTCCTGGATGGATGGACCCCATTCTTTCATGCCAACAATGCGCCCTCTTTCAAACTCACTGATTTGACGGTACGGTTAGCGCCTACGTCTGCAAAGCATCTTGCTCGACTCCCCAAGTCAAACTGGTCCAGTACCTTCGGTTTATAGCGGCAACAAGAATCGCAGGTGCATTTTACCGATAGGTGGTGTTACGCCGCGATATCGATGTTGACCTTGAACCTGCGAGCCAACATTGCTCAAATGCTAATCATTTCTGCAGAACATACTAATGTACATGTCCTGTGAATATGAACGTCCTATCTCTAGTCGTTCAAGGTGTTCTGTTTTTTCTGAACATGAGTATTCATCAAGCGTGACTCTCCGTATAGGACTCGGCTGCCCTACGTCTATTACATGACGTCCAACGCAATCACGCCTATTTTAAAACCACTGCAGAGAAACTTATGCGCGGCAACATAATTTTTATTGCCGAACGGGTGGCATAGCAGCAGGTATTACCCCCTCCGACGTTCTGTCGTTTGTTGTTACGCTGGATGCAACAGAACGATACCGACAGTGTCGACATTACGGTGGGTAACGTCCGCCCATCCTGCAACTATTTCCACCTTATCCATTCGAGGTTGGGGCGATCAGTGTCGTTCAAGTATTCAGCACTTAAAAGTGCTTATCCATTACGAACGTTCCAAAACTCTAGGTTGTATATTAATTGAATATAAACGTATATAACGTCGACCAGTCAGTTCCGAATATTTGTTTGTATCCATAATCTAGTTCTCAAGCCTCAAGCAGCGTAATACGGCTGCATATCGCAATGATGCAGAAACCATTGCCCGAACTCGTGATGGATAAACAAGAACAGTAAACACCTGTACTATTTAATCACGACATTATTGCGCTTGACCTTTATCGGAAACTCGCGATAACTTTACAATAAACAAGTACAGGGGTGGCTAATGAAAACGCTGCGCACTGTCAATTCTTTCAGGTCAGTTGTGCATAAATTGTCAGTCTGATTACGCGCCTACTTACGGTAAGTGGGTGGAATGGCCCTCATTTCCAGTTTCAATAATACTGTGAACGACCAATACGGTTGGGTTCCCTCATCACGCGACACACTTCAGGCCTTCCTGTTACTGCTATGCTATGCAAGCCCAACAGCTCGGATACCTGTGGGTGGATCTACATGAAATCTCTCACAGTCCCTTCAGTCCTGGTGTGTGTTTCCTTTGTGCACGTCTGCTGCCGTTTTTACGTTATTTGAAAACATCTATTCCAGCCTATCGCTGATGTCTAGTGCTAATGCCTTTTTGCATAGATTTTTCTGTAGTTGCATAGAGTTGCTTGCTCATTTTTCTTACTTCGCCATAAATGGAATGTATGTAAATGGACGCAGTGGAAGCAGTACAGAACGGTAACCGAAGAGTCCTGGGATCGAGTCCCTAGACGGAAACTGCTTTTATATTTTAAATTTTTGCATTTCTTACACTAAAAATAAAGTGAAACACTGTTCAATATAATGTATTTGTTAATGTTTTCATATAAGGCATGAAAAGGAAATGCCAATGATTATTCGAAGTTGCAAATAAATTTCTAGGAAGGGATTGTAACACGTACACGAAAATTCCGTATATAAAATTTGTTACTTTTATTAATTTACAGTTGATGATATACACATGCTAGGGTGATATTTATCGTAATAACAGGCGAGCAGTAATGTTCTCGGCATCTTCCACACGTTACAGACGCAGCCGTATTTTTACAATTACATGGTTGCTTTAAATTTCCTATAGAAAAACAAACTTTACATTCATAAAAAGTTCTCTCTCGTCTCACAGCCTGGCAGCAAACCAGGTGTAATGCATCGTTTCTCCAAATATTGGCGAGGATAGCCTTTGATGTACGAGGAAACATATTCTGATATAGTGTTCTCGGTATGTGATTTATTTTCTTCTTTCGATGAGGTAAGAATAAGTTTGAAGTTTTTCACCAAATTATTTACCGGACGAGAAAAATATAAATCGAAGAATTACGCTAGCGGAGTGCGTTTGGATGGAATCACTTTTATATCGCATCATTATTACACTTCTTCATAAATGACTCATGCCTTGCCCGACCCGCGACAAAACTGCTATTTTTTGTAACTATTGACCGGCTGGAGCTCCCACTGCTGTCACTTTCGTTTCTGGCTAGGCCATGCGTATGCCATAACGTTTGACGAAATCAATAATGACAGGTAGGTCCACTTCCCTTGAGATGACTGATACTGCCTCAATCGCCTAATAACACACCCTTGTTAGAAGGTTTCACACGGCTGTATCCACTTGCACATATGTAGTGAAGTTACGAAGTGGACTTCCTGTACTACCACTATACCTCCCGCCGTGTTGTGTTGTAGTTGGCAGCTAAGTTTCCGTACCCACTTACTAGGATAATGTGCCCCTTGGTTCTCACTCGGCTTGTGTTCGCCCGCATGAAGACCAACCGAGTGAAGCTGACCGCGTGAAAAGTAAGTGGAGGGGACTGGGAAACACGCAGCATCACCATACGGACTCAGCGCTCTAGTTTTCATCGTATATGTTTCGTTTTCCCTCTGCAGTTACTGCTCTTAACAATCCCTACAGTACTGTGGCGGGCGTGGATGCGTTAGGCACTATTGAACGGCGAAAATGCTACCAAGTTAAGTATAAAAAGTATCTTTCCTCTGCGGTTTTGAAACGGAATGGCAGTTCATAAAATGCATTCGAGCGACTCCCTTTCTGGCCACTGTACGCCAGCGCTGCGCGGAAAACGAAAGCGATTGGCCGAGAAATGTGGGCAGATCGAGACTGGACTGGGCTGTCAAAGGGGTAGGAGGAGGCAGTCGAGTTGTGAATCGTAATTGTTAAAGTTCTGAATGTAGTGTGATAGTATTAACAGCAAAAAGTGCCTTATGTAAATCTGAATTTCCCAGATAACTATTTTTGACTGTCTGGATAAATGCTCAGTTTTGTCGATGTGGAGTAATTACGAAAAACGTGATGGATAATCATGTTCAGCAAGGACTGTAAACAGCAAAATTACATTTTTTACATTCGTGATAATAAGAAATTTTCAGCATAACTTTGTTCTTGCTGTGTTTTATTGCCTTTTTAAATGCGAGAATTTTAATTTTCTTTTGAATCTTCGTGTTAGTGGTAACGATTGGGGTAATTTTTTATATAATATTGCTTACTGTTATTTGGCGATGTAAAAACGTTGACTGACTAGAATCGCGGAAGCTGCTTTTTGGATGGGAGTATCCTGTAGTTCTATAGTATTCGTTTATCACCAAATATCAAGTATTCCGTTAGAGTCTGTTAACGCGTTAACTGACGCTGATTGCCAGAGGAGCGGCCTAGCTGTAATATATATGATATTCAAAATGTAGGATTTATCTGTTGTGATCATGAAGCAGACTGCTGTGTTACTCGGAAGTTCTTGATTTTCTACCTAAATAAGCAAACACGTCATGTCGAATCAAGAGGAAACAGAGTGTTATTCCGTCACAATACCAACGTAAAAAATTGTCAGAAAAAAATAGCTTCCATTCTAACTATATTGTTCACGTTTGTTGAGTGGTGGTTAGTCAAAAAAAACAGTAATGTTTCTCGCAAACCAGTAGAAACCAGACGTGATACTTCTTTACGAAGAATGCGGAAGGAAGGCGACATTGAGGAGGGGTACAATACATGGAGATCCAACGAGAGTGATGAGGGACTTCCTGCTAACAATACATGGAGATCCAACAAGAGTGATGAGGGACTTCTTGCTAACAGGTAGCAGTGATTTATACTCTCTGATGAAATACGAACAACAGATCATCTCACGCAATGCTAAGTCAGTGCCGTAATAGTGTGAAGGATAAATTCACGCAACATTGCCCGGATCCGGATTAACACTGTGCTTCGTGAACTTCGAGAAAAGAAGGTCAATACCGAGGTTCGATCGCGTTCGCATTGTTACTTTGTGCCAGGAAGGACTCTCAAAAGGGAAGAAGAATCCAGGCGTCTCGGGGTGCACCAAAGCTACGTTATCTGGTCATGGAAGAGATACAGAGAGACAGGAACTGTCGATGACATGCCTCGCTCAAGCCTCCCAAGACCTACTACTGCAGTGGATGACAGCTACCTAAGGAGTATGGCTCGGAGGAACCCTGACAGCAGCGCCACCACGTTGAATAATGCTTTTCGTGTAGCCACAGGACGTCGTGTTACGACTCAAACAGTGCGAAATAGGCTACATGATACGCAACTTCACTCCTGACGTCCATAGCGAGGTCCACCTTTGCAACCACGACACCATGCAACACGGCACAGATGGGCCCAACAACATGCGGAATGGACAGCTCAGAATTGGCATCAGGTTCTCATCACCGATGAGTGTCTCATATGCCTTCAACCAGACAATCGTCGGAGACGTGTTTGGTGGCAACCCAGTCAGACTGAAAGCCTTAAACACACTGTCCAGCGAGTGTATGAGTTAACGAGCATTGCGCTCTCATTTAAATATATGGACGAAAGAGTCAGCTTACAGGAATCCAGGAACCCTGTCGTCCAGGACCGCGCGCCACAAAAGGCGCAGATTCACTACGAGATGGGGAAACTCACAGGCGTCTATTGTCTATTGAGGCCTAAGCGCTGTAGTGTGCGAGTGAGACAGACGAGAACCTACGTCACAGGGAAACCCAGTAGAAGCCGTTTGTGGCCAAGGAGACGTAGCAGTGTTAAATATGGCGGACCTAAGATTGGCCATAAAGGGAAATATTTATGAAAACTCTTTAATTCTGTAGTAACGCAGGGAATCAACTCACAGTAGTTTTAATCTGCCATCCTCCATACAATTTCATGGTGATTCCAATAAAACTTGAATATTGATCACATCTGTAATAGTTTAGTATTTACTGTTAAAGTGAAATTAAGAAGTGTAACTAACCACGTTACTACGGGTTATTCCTTATTATTGGGAATGGAAATACTTATTGCTTATGAAATCAACGTGAGAAGAATAGGGTCGCCACCGACTCAAACCATACAACTAATCAAAGATTTGGTCGAGTCGGAAAATAAATTGATTTGATCACAGACCAAAAACTCGCAAAAATGCATACGTTGTGAGGTCGCTCACAGCGGATACGATGTAATTAATAGTAATGCCCGTGCGCTGTTCACGACAATCAAACATTTAAAATAAAATAGAAAGTGCATGAACACTGCATAAGATCAGCTCTCAGCAACACACCTGAAAATATGACTTAATCTAAAGCATTTGTAATAAAATACAAGAGGAGACTAATCACTGGACCTGTGCATAAGGAAACGCATTGGATGTGCTAATGGGAAAGCTACGAGGTGAGTGGCTTAGGCGCAAAAACGTAATCTCGGAACACAATAGAAAATTGTAGATAAAATCATTTATTCCTAAACTAAGGATGTGAGGCATGTACACGATTCCTGATAACACGTGGTTTGTGGAGGCACAATTTCTAGGTATAGTGCCAAATTCCAACAATATCACATCATACAATCATGTTAACATTTTCTAAAACAAACATGCGATCGGACAGTTAGTGATGCCGATCGGACAGTTAGTGATGCCGGTAGCCCAACAACTATAATGTTCTACCACGTGGTTGGCTCCCCGCGGACGAAAGACACGGAAAGTAAGGAAAATTTACGAGAAGGCAAGGCTCTAAATATTTAGAAAGGTGAAAGCTTATACAGGCACAGCTGAAGGCAAACAGACATTCATACAGAAGCGAGTGCTCACTTCTTATCGACACCTTTGTGTGGCGCTCTTCCGGCGGATCCAAGTCTGCTACAGAAATTTGCTAAAAGAAAAATCTGCCAAAGTTTTGCATTCCTTGCTGCGACAAAGCAAAGCAATCTTCCAGATTTGAAAAGCGAGACCAAAGGCTAACAGCTCTCCCCTCGCCAAGTAACAACGCGCCACGCGGTCTGTCTAACTCACCCTTCTTCGACTGGAGCACAGCTGTGGACGCTTCCCGTACCGGCGGCAGACTGCCTCCCGCTTCTCCAGCCTCTTCCACGCTCCGCGTGGACCGGAAAACCCCAAGATGCCATTTCCGCCACCAACCTAACGCAGGTGGATTTCTCACAAGTAGCGGAAACCTCTTTGCCGACTTGACCACTACGAGAGTTGGCTATTCTGTGCAACTGCTGCTGAATCTGTACGACTATCGCAGACTTTCTGCAGCAGACTACGTCACCGTCTAGCAACGTGACACACAACCACATTCATTCAATCACACTACTATGAGAGTAAAGAGAATAGAGAAACAAGGAAAAGAAAGAGAAATGGTAATGAAAATGGGCTACCGGACTAATGAAAGGTGGCTACAGGACCCTTTCAGAAGTTTTGTAAAAAAGACCTGAATGCTAAAATCTGAACGCTGTGGTCGATCTTAACGATAGATATTTCATATAGAAGCGCATCATTAAAATGACAAACGTTGTAAATACCAACATGTAACTTTATATGTTTAAAACATATAGTAAATTTAAATTATCAGTTTTTACAGTTAACCATCAGATCATTATTTCCTCCACACAAAACACATTCAACGATGACAGCATTGAATCATTAGGTAATAGAATATTTGTGTTAAAGTTTAGTGCATAATAGTTACTTTTGTTCTTTATTTATTTATCAAAAAGCACATTGGTGCAAGGCTACTGGCCGTGGCAGACAAACTTAAGAAGGAAATTGTACTGGTTTTATGTAAAAGGACGTGAAAGAGGTCAAGCTTTGATGATTTAAATATGTTAAAATGTAAAATAATGTAGAGTAAGCTGTAGCCAATCTGACGGACGGCTTCAGGAAAGGGAACTGCACTAGTCAGTTGAGTGAAGATGTTCGGCGCGCGGGAAACGAGGTCGGAGACGGGCAGAGAGCAGTTCTGGCCTAGACACCAAAGGGACAGTTGGGATTGAGACGCGAAAGCGAACAGTCGGTCTTTAAGCATGTAGGAA
Source organism: Schistocerca serialis cubense (assembly GCF_023864345.2). Lineage (NCBI taxonomy): Eukaryota > Metazoa > Arthropoda > Insecta > Orthoptera > Acrididae > Schistocerca > Schistocerca serialis. The sequence goes on from NC_064638.1 coordinate 798,621,308, forward strand.
GTGAAACGACTCTGAAACTTTCGCGTTGTGTGGTATCATGGGACTTAGTCTCTGAGCGGCGAGCAGCCACGCTCCTGATGTGAACTCTAACTTTTCGCATAGTTAACGAGGTGGAATATCGAACTTGTATTTCGCGATGAGGCTGTGAATGATCGAACTGTATCAGATGGATATGCGTTCGAGTTTAACAGTAACTCTAAATGCGATCACTTTTGCTATCAGTTTGCTTTTTCAATAAACATTGTTCTAATCAAATCGCTACTGTGTGGCCCACATCATTTATAGGTCGTTAATTTAGTTCCTGATATTATTATTACTGTTATTATATGTTATATTAACCTTGTATTTCGCAAACTTGCCATCAGCCAGACAATTTAACCAAATGGTCACAAGTGTGTAATGCGTCACGTGCGGTTCAACCACTAGACAAGTTTGAGCCAAGACATTCCGACGACGGGGAATAACATGTAAGCTCGAACATCTGTGGGATGTTAGCTGCAAATGCAGCAAGGTGGAGGTTCCCTACTGTTTTGGGTTGGCATTATTTTGGGCCGACGCATACCACTGATGGTCATAGAAGGCGACGTAACGGCTGTACGATATGTGAATGCCATCCTCCGACCGATAGTGCAACCAAATCGGCAGCGTGTTGGCGAGGTATTCGTCTTCGTGGACGACAAATCGCGCCCCCATTGTGCACATCTTGTGAATGACTTTCTTGAGGATAACGACATCGCTCGACTAGAGTGGCCAGCATGCTCTCCCGATATGAACCCTATCGTACATCCCTGGGATAAATCGAGGAGGGCTGTTTATGGACGTTGTGACGCACCAACCACCCACTGTAGCCTCCAAATATATATATATTCACTTATGAAATTTGTTATTAACAATCCGAACGAATTCAAAAGTAATAGCAGTGTACATGGCTACAACACTAGGAGAAAGGATGATCTTCACTACTCAAGATTAAATCTAACTTTGGCTCAGAAGGGGGTAAATTATGCTGCCACAAAAGTCACTTACCTAATAGCATCAAAAGTCTGACAGACAGCCATATAGCATTTAAAAGGAAATTAAAAGAATTTCTGAATGGCAACTCCTTCTACTCATTAGACGAATTTTTGGTTATAGTAAGTGGGTAATTTCCCCAACCCCCACACACAAAAAAATCTTAAGTGTCATGTAATATTTTGTGTAATATGATATCTTGTATAGACACCTTTTATTAACCTGACACATTCCACATCATTACGAAGTGTCGTCTTCATGATCTATAGAACAAGTACTAATCTAATCTGAGGGATCTACGCCTACTCACCGTTGAGGAGTGGGACCATCTGGACCAACAGTGCCTTGATGAACTTGTAGATAGAATGCCACGACGATTATAGGCATGCATCAATGCAAGAGGACGTGCTACTGGGTATTAGAGACACAGGTGTGTACAGCAATCTGGAACACCACCTCTGAAGGTCTCGCTGTATGGTGGTAGAACATGCAATGTGTGGTTTTCATGAACCATAAAAAGGGCGGAAACGATGTCTATGTTGATCTCTATTCCAATTTTCTGTACAGGTTCCGGAAGTCTCGAAACCGAGATGATGCAAAACTTTTTTTGATATGTGTAGAATGAAAGATATAGTTACAAGTCGTACAGAGAGGTAAGAAGAACCAGAAATATTAGCATTCTGTTTAGGCATTAAGAGAGGCGCTCTTGTCTCGGCCGGCAGAACGCCAGCTCGGCGCCGCGGCTGCTGCAGCTGTGGACGCACCACCGGTCTGCGGTGTACGGCTGGGACTCTGTTCGCGGCGCCTTCTCGCTGCTGGAGCCGGCCGCCGGCTTCCCCGCCACCGTCGCCGCCACCGCAGACGGCCGGCCCATCCTCTACGCCGCTGACGGCTCACACGGCCTCTGGGCCAAGCCAGGTGCGTACCTTCCCTCCACTTTACTACACACTCCTTTTACCACTTACCACAATACTGGAAGTCAAGAATGAAAATGCCGATATTAGAGTTCGTGACTGAGAGGGAGGAACGCCCTGCAATTTAAGTTCCAGGCATCGACGAACAACAGTATTTTTATTAAGTCCAGTGAACAGAATACAGTAACATGATTCCTAGACACGTGACTTGCACGGCTGGATTCAGACCCAGAGTCAATCACTGACGACGGCAAGGGAATATTCTTGCACTGATAAGGTCCGTTAGCTGTGGTTGGCAGTGTGCGTTTGGGTGCTTGATGGTTTCATCGGCAATGAGCGGTCGGGTTCTCGAGATCTTAGTCGGCTCTGAGCACTCGGGTGCTCGAGAATGGACGAAGCCGGTGGAGGACATAGTCCGTGGTGAGCATAGGGTGCTTGAGGATGGACATGGTCTGTGGAGACAGACTTCTCGTTGGCTTGGCGATGAAAACTACGATCGGAGAACCGCAAGACGCGGTTGGCGTAAGCCCAGAGTGAGGATTGGTTACAGAGTGGGCAGATGGCGACCTAAATACTCGTCGAGCGAACGGATACCAGCAAAGGCAAGTGACTCGTGGAGGCGAGCTAGTGCTGAGTGCTGGTTAGTATGAAAAACATTACTGTTTTTCACAAACCATCAAAAGTCAGATACGATACTTCTTTCCGGAGAATGCGGAAGGAACGTGAAGAAAACTGTTCAGTCACATGCACCCAGAACACACACACACACACACACACACACACACACACACACACACACACACACACACACACATATATATATATATATATATATATATATATATATGTTCAGCAGCTGTAGCTCTTATCACACATGTTAACTCCAGAGACATTACGAGTGCCTCTGGAGTAAATCAGTCTAGAGTTGTTCGTCTTTTGCATACAAATAGCGTCCATCCTTACCATACGCGTCCTCTCACCAGCAGATTAACCAACGGAACTTCAGAAGGTGCATAGAAGTCCGGCGCACAGTTCTCATGCGACTTCAGGACAATAGCTTCTTTCTTCAAAAAATTCTCTTCATCGCTGAAGCTACTTTCACATATCATGGAAAGCCGAATGTAAGACATGTACCTTATTCTGACGCTGAGAATTCGCTCTGGCAGAGGCAGGCTGAACGTCAGAGGCAGTAGAGTGAGAACATTTCATCTACATCTACATGATTCCTCTGCAATTCACATTTAAGTGCTTGGCAGAGGGTTCATCGAACAACAATCATACTATCTCTCTACCATTCCACTCCCGAACAGCGCGCGGGAAAAACGAACTCCTAAACGTTTCTGTTCGAGCTCTGATTTCTCTTATTTTATTTTCATGATCATTCCTACCTGTGTAGGTTGGGCTCAACAAAATATTTTCGCATTCGGAAGAGAAAGTTGGTGACCGAAATTTCGTAAATAGATCTCGCCGCGACGAAAAAGTCTTTGCTTTAACGACTTCCATCCCAACTCGCGTATCATATCTGCCACACTCTCTCCCTTATTACGTGATAATACAAAACGAGATGCCCATTTTTGCACCCTTTCGATGACCTCCGTCAATCCCACCTGGTAAGGATCCCACACCGCGCAGCAATATTCTAACAGAGGACGAACGAGTGTAGTGTAAGCTGTCTCTTTAGTGGACTTGTTGCATCTTCTAAGTGTCCTGCCAATGAAACGCAACCTTTGGCTCGCCTTCCCCACAATATTATCTATGTGGTCTTCCCAAATGAAGTTGTTCGTAATTTTAACACCCAGGTACTCAGTTGAATTGACAGCGTTGAGAATTGTACTATTTATCGAGTAATCGAATTCCAACGGATTTCTTTTGGAACTCATGTGGATCACCTCACACTTTCCGTTATTTAGCGTCAATTGCCACCTGCCACACCATACAGCAATATTTTCTAAATCGCTTTGCAACTGATACTGGTCTTCGGATGACCTTACTAGACGGTAAATTACAGCATCATCTGCGAACAACCTAAGAGAACTGCTCAGATTGTCACCCAAGTCATTTATATAGATCAGGAACAGCAGAGGTCCCAGGACGCTTCCCTGGGGAACACCTGATATCACTTCAGTTTTACTCGATGACTTGCCGTCTATTACTACGAACTGCGACCTTCCTGACAGGAAATCACGAATCCAGTCGCACAACTGAGACGATACCCCATAGGCCCGCAGCTTGATTAGAAGTCGCTTGTGAGGAACGGTGTCAAAAGCTTTCCGGAAATCTAGAAATACGGAATCAACTTGAGATCCCCTGTCGATAGCGGCCATTACTTCGTGCGAATAAAAAGCTAGGTGCGTTGCACAAGAACGATGTTTTCTGAAACCATGCTGATTACGTATCAATAGATCGTTCCCTTCGAGGTGATTCATAATCTTTGAATCCAGTATATGCTCCAAAACCCTACTGCAAACCGACGTCAATGATATAGGTCTGTAGTTCGATGGATTACTCCTACTACCCTTCTTAAACACTGGTGCGACCTGCGCAATTTTCCAATCTGTAGGTACAGATCTATCGGTGATCGAGCGGTTGTATATGATTACTAATTAGGGAGCTATTGTATCAGCGTAATCTGAAAGGAACCTAATCGGTATACAATCTGGACCTGAAGACTTGCCCGTATCAAGCGATTTGTGTTGCTTCGCAACCCCTAAGGTATCTACTTCTAAGAAACTCATGCTAGCAGCTGTTCGTGTTTTACATTCTGGAATATTCCATTCGTCTTCCCTGGTGAAGGAATTTCGGAAAATTGCGTTCAATAACTTCGCTTTAGCGGCACAGTCGTCGATAACAGTATCATCGGCACTGCGCAGCGAAGGTGACTACGTCTTGCCGCTTGTGTACTGTACATACGACCTGAATTTATTCGGATTTTCTACCAAATTTCGAGACAATGTTTCGTTGTGGAAACTATTAAAGGCATCTCGTATTGAAGTCCGTGCCAAATTTCGCGCGTCTGTAAATTTTAGCCAATCTTCGGAATTTCGCGTTCTTCTGAAATTTGTGGGTGTGTTGAAGACCACGTTATTGGCCCTTACTTCATTGTAGAACCCGTAACGATTAAATTTACTATGCGCTTGTGGTTAGGCAAGCGCTGACCCAGCTCTTTCCTGGTCGCTGGGTAGGATGTGAAGACGTTATAGTTGTCCTGTAGGTTCGCCTGATTTGACGCAACAGTAATTTTTTCCTCCAGTTTAAACTCAATGATGAATGCTGTACGGAAGTTCCGGCTAACCAAAGGCTTTTAAGACTTCGTATTCTAGCAGCATGTGCAATGGTATCTAAGTAACCTTTTAAGTTTGTCTTGATGTCCTTGCAGTGTCAGCTGAAAACGTGTTACAGGAAACGACCTTCATTTCGAACATTGGAAGATACAAACTGAATCTTAAAGAAGTCTTTGTGACGACTTTTTGGATGTTGGTGCTGCTGTACACTCCTGGAAATTGAAATAAGAACACCGTGAATTCATTGTCCCAGGAAGGGGAAACTTTATTTACACATTCCTGGGGTCAGATACACCACATGATCACACTGACAGAACCACAGGCACATAGACACAGGCAACGGAGCATGCACAATGTCGGCACTAGTACAGTGTATATCCACCTTTCGCAGCAATGCAGGCTGCTATTCTCCCATGGAGACGATCGTAGAAATGCTGGATGTAGTCCTGTGGAACGGCTTGACATACCATTTCCACCTGGCGCCTCAGTTGGACCAGCGTTCGTGCTGGACGTGCAGACCGCGTGAGACGACGCTTCATCCAGTCCCAAACATGCTCAATGGGGGACAGATCCGGAGATCTTGCTGGGCCAGGGTAGTTGACTTACACCTTCTAGAGCACGTTGGGTGGCACGGGATACATGCGGACGTGCATTGTCCTGTTGGAACAGCAAGTTCCCTTGCCGGTCTAGGAATGGTAGAACGATGGGTTCGATGACGGTTTGGATGTACCGTGCACTATTCAGTGTCCCCTCGACGATCACCAGTGGTGTACGGCCAGTGTAAGAGATCGCTCCCCACACCATGATGCCGGGTGTTGGCCCTGTGTGCCTCGGTCGTATGCAGTCCTGATTGTGGCGCTCACCTGCACGGCGCCAAACACGCATACGACCATCATTGGCACCAAGGCAGAAGCGACTCTCATCGCTGAAGACGACACGTCTCCATTCGTCCCTCCATTCACGCCTGTCGCGATACCACTGGAGGCGGGCTGCACGATGTTGGGGCGTGAGCGGAAGACGGCCTAACGGTGTGCGGGACCGTAGCCCAGCTTCATGGAGACAGTTGCGAATGGTCCTCGCCGATACCCCAGAATCAACAGTGTCCCTAATTTGCTGGGAAGTGGCGGTGCGGTCCCCTACGGCACTGCGTAGGATCCTACGGTCTTGGCGTGCATCCGTGCGTCGCTGCGGTCCGGTCCCAGGTCGACGGGCACGTGCACCTTCCGCCGACCACTGGCGACAACATCAATGTACTGTGGAGACCTCACGCCCCACGTGTTGAGCAATTCGGCGGTACGTCCACCCGACCTCCCGCATGCCCACTATACGCCCTCGCTCAAAGTCCGTCAACTGCACATACGGTTCACGTCCACGCTGTCGCGGCATGCTACCAGTGTTAAAGACTGCGATGGAGCTCCGTATGCCACGGCAAACTGGCTGACACTGACTGCGGCGGTGCACAAATGCTGCGCAGCTAGCACCATTCGACGGCCAACGCCGCGGTTCCTGGTGTGTCCGCTGTGCCGTGCGTGTGATCATTGCTTGTACAGCCCTCTCGCAGTGTCCGGAGCAAGTATGGTGGGTCTGACACACCGGTGTCAATGTGTTCTTTTTTCCATTTCCAGGAGTGTATTTAGAGATTAAATCATAATGCGTAGCTATTATTCAAGAACCTTTTACCGCAATTGCATGTTTTACAAATCCATTTAATTTTTGAGATACATCTTTCTGTTACTGCAATTATCTGGTGAATCTTCCTGAGATGTTAAGGAATCACTAATTCTCCACAAATATATATTTTATAAAAAAGAGTAGTATGCTCGTTTGCTCCGACGAACCAAGATAATTAACACTCAAAACTGACTGACACGCTGAAGGCCTTTGTTCAGTAACTCAACGTTTCGTATTTGCTGAGTTTTCCACAAACTAATAGTCGTATTTACAAATATCTACTGCTGCACACGGAAGCCAGGTCCCACAGGAGTTGACGTTCACAGTGATCTAGATATTTGGGAAAATAGAATACAGTCAATTTTCTACCAAAGTTTCTGAACGAAGTTACGACATCCAACCACAAAGACTGGACTGTCGGCAGAGCTGCAGAGTCAAACGCGGTGTCTGTCTGTCGAGGAGGCCGCTGGTCGGCAACAGGCAGCGGCGTCGGAGTGGAGCGGATGTTCTCTAAAGCTCTGGCTCGACGCGAACTGGCTCTGCACGGCAGTGCGCGGGTCTAAGTACTGTCTCGCGGCATGCTATCGCAGGAACTGTTTTAGGTCACACGGGTCGCGGATGCAAGTAGGTACGTTGTCAGTGAGCTACTACTTTACTATAGTGTTGGGGTGGTACCTATTATCGACTGGTCTCCTATTATAAAAGTTTGGCACACCTCGGTCGGCATGCTTCCCGGTCCGCGACCCCTGATGGCGCTCCTAGGGTCGCCTAGTGCAACTGCTGCAAAACCGTTTCTGGTGCAGAGTGGTTGCGAGGAATGTAGACAACCCGCGGCGTTGTTGTGCCAGATGCGTTGCCGGCCTACAGGCGCAACGCCGCAACATGTCAGATGACACGCTCTTTGCCAGCCAGTTGATCTGACGGTCCAACCACATCTAGCCAAGTGCGATTAGCATCAATTTTTAATTAAACTGTTCTTCACTATTCCGCTTCTGTAAGCAGGCTTTCTTAGGTGCATCAAGTTGAAGCACTCCATTATCTTGACAGAACAGTTCCATATGTTGTCGTAAACACACTCAAGTAAAAATTCGAAGCCAGGATAGTCTGGATAGCACTGGAAGCACATTTATTACTGACACCTACCTGCTGCCATAACAAAACTCACCTCCCGGACGGAGACATCAGCTACTTATACAAACACAAAGTATTCCGGTGTGCTGGTATTTATACAAACAATGAATATTCCCCAACATGTAAACGTTACAAATATAAGATATTTCATAAACCAGCCACAACGATAAACACCAAGTAACAAACGTCTGTTTCTGGCCGGGTTTGAACTGGCAACCAGCAGCATTCCAGCCAGCTATGCTGTCCGCTAAGGAACACTCTATGACCACAGACTCGCTGTTTCATATCTTCTCGTTTGAGTCGACTACACCACCCTTGTCGGTGGTCCTCTGGAAGGCGCTGGAGGATGCTTGGGGCAGAAAGAACAATGCAAAACATGTAGTTTCCTCGATGTCTTGTATGTGAATGACACATCTGGCACTACTGTATCCCAGTCTCTCTCATTGACATCAAAGTACATCGAAAGAAAATCTGTCGACGTCTTATTAAACCGTTGTCTGAGGCTATTCGTCTGTGGATAGTAGGCAACTGTCGTACACTGAGGTTACAGAAGTCATGGGATAGCGATATGCACACATACAGATACCGGTGGTATCCCGAACACCAGGTATAAAAGGGTAATGCATAGGCGGATCTTTCATTTACACTCAGGTTGTGAAAAGAAGTTCCGACTTGAACACGGTCGCACGATGGTGAAACGTGGTTGGTAGGTCTCAGAGAGCGCACAGGATTAGGTAACGATTGTGGATGGGACTGTAAACAGTTACTGTGAGTTGCACAATCGAACACTCAACTTTATTTTTCTAACAACGACTTATTTACACATTGCTTCAACAGTTCCCAATAAGACAATACAGCTGAAGGCCTACACTAAACGTCTGAAGGACAACAATAATTAAAACACATTAATAAAAAAATTCTTTCTAACCAACAGATTTCTTTTTAAACTTACAACAGATCGGCCGAAAGCATAATTAAAGAAATACTAACTTATTGCACGGCTGAAGGCCACAAACAAATTTGAAACCACGGCTGAAGGCTTGAGCAACAAGTCAGACAAACAAATCCCTTCCTTCTTATAAAAAAAAAATTTATTTTAAAGAATACACACGGCTGAAGGCCTTATTAAAAGGGGTTCACGTAAATCCTCGGCTGAAGGCCGCACAAAACACATCGAACAACTAACGGATTAGGGCCTGGATTACAACAATTTCAGATAGAATCAATTTTAAGAAAAAAATTTTTTTAAAAATAAAATTAATCTTCAAAATTTTAATTTAACACGTCTAAAGGCCTTTATGTAAAATTTAAAAGAACTGAATTAATACACGGCTGAAGGCCTCACACAATACTTCAAACTAAAATGAAAATCACAATCTAAAACAAACAGAACAAGTGGTGCTCACATGTGTTCCAAGGGTCGACCTAAGAAGGTAGCTCAAACGTAAGGTGAGGTGAGACAGGCAGCCAAGAGTTGAATGTAAATAATCGGATGGCAACGCAAACTAGGGACGGCCCAAGGACCGACCAACAATTTAACCAATTCCCTTCCGTCCCACCAACGGCACAACGATGGAAAATATCGGCCAAGAACAAGGATACGAACGGCACTACGTCTTCAGAAATTGGCGTCTCAAAAACAGTCAAGGGAACAATAACCGCTCTGAGTAAAATATGAACCAAACAACTTAAAAAGCTGTCTAACTACATGCCATGCTGGACAGCATCAACACGTCGAGGAAAGGCACACGGCCAGAAAACTACGCTAACGACCAGGGCAGGTAACTGAGACGTTAACGGCCACAGGGCAGAAAATACCGCTGGTGCACTTCACTGGTAAGTAACAGTCAATTTGATAATTAATTACAATATAGGAAGACGGCTGCAAGATTTCGCCGACTCCTACGCATCATACGTTGCTGCTAGGCCAAACGGCCCAGGGACCTACAACCTGCAAATGAACAGAGAGATGTCACAATAGTTGAGGATTCATAACAGGTCAACTGATCACTCAGCTTCAGCGTCCAGGTTCGGTGGACAACGAACTTTGTCGCTCTGGTAGCTAGCGCAACACGATCCGACAGTGCATGCACACTGCCAGCAGTCCCGGCCTGGCCTCACGCCACGGAGACTTGTTCGCTGCTCTGTCCCAACCGACTGACCACTCGTAGCATGCAGACAGCATTAAAACAGCTGCTCAGTCAAAACCACACAAGCTACATACGAAAACACTTCCACAAACAAATCGAACAATACTAAAACCAATGATTGTGGAACAACAAGGACGAATCACAAGTCGACACACACGGAGAACCCACAAGCGGTCGGCGACAAAATACACGTCGTCCGATAAGACGACCGACCGAACGACCAACCAAGGTCTTCCCCAATCAAGTCATGTGTGTTGGCAAGGGTTGGGCAAGTCATGGCTAACAGGACCTCACTGCTGGTCCATCCCGACTGAACACCCAACACACGACGCCCCGGAAATACTAGCCGTCGCTCCAAAGATAGTACGACAGTGCTCTTACGATAAGTGCTGATGCTGCCACTCCCGGGCAGGCAAGCCAGCAACTCAGCGACGCCAGTAAGTCGAATTAGAAAGGGGGTGGCAGTGCCACCAAGACAAGATGTCAAGCAAGAACGGCACGAACACGAGCTGCACACAGCTCAGTTGGGAATTAACAAACTTTGAACACAGAATGGTAATTGGAGCTAGATGCATAGAACATTCCTTTTCGGAAATCTTTAGGGAACTCAATATTCCGAGATCCACAGTGTCAAGAGTGTGCTGAGAATATCAGATTTCAGGAATTACCTCTCACCAGGGACAACTTCTTCACTTAACGACCAAGAACAACGGTGTCTGCGTAGAGTTGCCAGTGCCAACAGCCAAGCAATCAGAAATCAATGTGGGACTTACGACGAACCTATCCGTTAGGACAGTGCAGCGAAATTTGGCGTTGATGGGCTGTGGCAGCAGACGGTCGATACGAGTGCCTTTGGTAACAGCACGACATCGCCTGCAGCTTCTCTGCTGAACTCGAGACGATATCGATTGGACCTAGATTATTGGAAAACCATTCCCTGGTCAGATGAGTCCCAATTTCAGTTGGAAGAGCAGGTGGTAGGGCTAGCATGTGGTCCAGATCCCTCGAAGCCATGGACTCAGCTGTCAACAAGCTACTCTGCAAGCTGTTGGTAGCTTCATAATGGCGTGGGCTTTGTTTACATGGAATGGACTGGGTTCTCTGATCCAATTGAACCGATCAGTGACTGGACATGGCTATGTTTAGCTACCTGTAAACCTTTTGTAGCTATTCATGGATTTCATGTTCTCAAACAGCGATGGAATTATTATGGATGACGATGAGCCATGTATCGGGCAATAATTCTAAACAACTGGTTTGAAGGACAATTCGAGCAAATGATCTGGACAACCAGATCGCCCGACATGAATCCCATTTAACATTTATGGGACATAACAGAGAGGCCAGTTCGTGCACAAAATCCTGCATCGGCACCACTTTCACAATTATGGACGGCTATAGAGACAGCGTGATTCAATATTTCTGCAGAGGGCTTCCAACAACTTGTTGAGTCCATACCACGTCGAGTTGCTGCACTAGACCAGGCAAAAGGAGGTCCGACACGATATTAAGAGGTATCCCATGCCAATTTTTACCCGAATATACTGCGCATGATTTCGGAACGAGAAATTACGTCCAATACTAGTCTTGAATGGAAAAGTTTCCCATGATCATAGATCATCATAGGTGGTTCGCTGTGTTTCAAAATGATGTTTTCTAACAGAAACTTTGCGGTTTCCAGAAGTAATTGCGGAACATGCTTCCATCGTTGGCTTCCCTTACAGTGACTCACATACTGTCTAATGGATCAGTAAAGACCTAGCCAGTGATACCTGCATTTGATTCTGTCTGCAGTCTTCACGAATCCCAGGTGACTAGATGATGAAGAGCCGTGGAAATGCATCAGGATAGCTGGTCAAAGATGAGGTGGGATTGTGAGCAACCATATCCATCCCATTGGGTCATCCTCTTACACAATGATCTGTCTATTAACAGGTATCCTTCTTTGGTCAGTTCGTCCTTCTTCAAGTTTCCATGGTTTTCAGCAGTGCTGGATCTTCGCTCTGTTCAGCAGTAACATCATTTAATACAACGATGACTGAGATTTCATCCACGCTGCTGTATGTGCCGAAGGATTCCTTGAGAGGCAGTCAGTTCATCTTGGACTTGCAGAGCACTCTGGAACTGCAACCATCCCATAACTGGTAATGTCAGTGTGAAGTTCTGCCTCGGCATTTTCATCATACAGTGTCAGGACCGTTAGCACCTCCTGAAGGACAAGAAAGCTCTTTCTTACATATCGGCGACTCCCTGCAGTAGTTCTTGCAGGGGATGTACCTTTGTACAGAAATCTTTTATGAATAGCTGGTACTATGAGCACATTCCGAGAAATCATCTGATATCTACATCTACATCTACATCTACACTCCGCAAGCCACCCAACGGTGTGTGGCGGAGGGCACTTTACGTGCCACTGTCATTACCTCCCTTTCCTGTTCCAGTCGCGTGTGGTTCGCGGGAAGAACGACTGTCTGAAAGCCTCCGTGCGCGCTCTAATCTCTCTAATTTTACATTCGTGATCTCCTCGGGAGGTATAAGTAGGGGGAAGCAATATATTCGATACCTCATCCAGAAACGCACCCTCTCGAAACCTGGCGAGCAATCTACACCGCGATGCAGAGCGCCTCTCTTGCAGAGTCTGCCACTTGAGTTTATTAAACATCTCCGTAACGCTATCACGGTCACCAAATAACCCTGTGACGAAACGCGCCGCTCTTCTTTGCATCTTCTCTATCTCCTCCGTCAAACCGATCTGGTACGGATCCCACACTGATGAGCAATACTCAAGTATAGGTCGAACGAGTGTTTTGTAAGCCACCTCCTTTGTTGATGGACCACATTTTCCAAGCACTCTCCCAATGAACCTCAACCTGGTACCCGCCTTAGCAACAATTAATTTTATATGATCATTCCACTTCAAATCGCTCCGCACGCATACTCCCAGATATATCACGAGTATGATGAAGAATCGGGGTTTCTGTGACTGCTCTTTTTTCCTCTGGGTCGGGAGTATTTCATTGTCATTCACTACGTGCCCCAAGACTTATTTTTTGGATGACGAAAAGGCACTTCTTTGGATTCAGACAAAGGCCTGCAGTATACTTCAACACAATTGTCTGGAAGCATAAATGTTCCTCAAATGTCTTCGCAAAAGCGACAACGTCATCCAAATACCAAAGACACAACATCCATTTAAGGTGTCGGAGCACATCGTACATTTTAAGGTGGCATAAATTTAAACTCATAGAGGCCATTATGAGTATGAAGGCAGCACTATTTTGTGATCAGCCTCGTAAACTACGATTTGCCAGTAGCTTGTTTGCACATACATAGTTGAGAAATACTTTGCTCAAGCACTCTAGGGTGTCAACAATGTGCGGTAGTGGATAGACGTCTTTCTTTCTGATTTTAATCAGTTTTTGTAGTCGACACAGAAACGCCATTTGCCAACCATCTTCATCGCAAGGACCATAGGGATGACCAAGGACTGTCTGAAGGTTCAGTGATGTCATAATCGTATTTCGTATTTCGACATAACTGTCATCAAGGAGTGTGACTGCAGGATGTGATGCAAGAGTATATAGCATTCTTCACCCTCCATCTACACTGCATTAAGGTGTGAAACGACTGATCAACCAAAAATTGACATGACGTCTTGTGACCTGTTTCTGCTCCCTTCGCTACAGTTTACTGGTTTTAGTTTATTTTTGTAATATCTGAAAGGAGTGTGATTGCAGTTATTGACGCAGTGTTGTAGGTTTGTGATTACGTTTAAAAATGACGACTCAGTGAGTCAAAACTAGTTACGTAACCTTTTAAAAATTTCATTGATTTATTGACTGTGGCTTGACCATCGTTTGTGGCGTCAAATAAACACTTTACAGCATATTCCCTACTTTCTCTTAGATTATCAATCGTTCAGCCAGTGACATCCAACATGAGTGCTGGCTAATTAGTGGATGATCTCCAGTGTTGACATATTGTTTTCCCATTGGCTGCTTGGTCTGTCCTTTACTAAGTCAAAATTTAAAAGCATCCGAAAATTGACACAGGATGGCTATCAATCGCCAACATTGCTCCTCAGTCAGGCCAGGTCACACTGGTAGTTTGACAGCAGCTTCCTCCCCTCTATTGTCTGTATTGATAGAAGAGCATGATTCTTCACGTATGACACTAAGCTGGCCTTCCTGGATTGGTTTGGTTGTCTCTACACACATACGTTTATGGATGACTTGTGAATAATCTTGACTATTAGTGATCGGAAGTTCTCCTTCGTCATCTTCAGTGCCTATTATCGTCGCTGGCATGTAGCATTCTTTTGGGAACCTGTGTAGCTTTTTTCGATCGGCAAAAGCTTCACACTTTAACAGAGCATCTGAATTGTCAACTGGTACTCATCCCGTTGTTGACTGTGGGCTAATAAAGTCTTCAATGGCAAATAACCACCCAGAGCAATTTTTGTTATGTGCGCTTATAAGAAGCCTGTAAGAAGTCCTATCTGAGAACAGTGTTATCAGTACATTCTGTCATAATTGCAAATTTGAAGAGCTATGTTTTATCATTGATATTCATTCTTGCAATAAATGTTCCTATCATTTGAATGCACTTCACATTTGCGACTTTCAGCACAATCGCTTTCATATCATGAAACGTAGTCTTCTTTAGCTGATGACGATAACCATCTGACATTACACAAAGGGAAGCCCCTGAGTCGACTAGGACAAGTTGGTCATGGACGACTGACTGTTGTCCATGGAAGATTTTCATCCGTGGTGGCCTCACCTCCATAGATGGTCTTGAATTTTTACATCTTTGTAGTGTCGGCAAAAGACTGACATGTTGGAGAGTGACCTCATCCAGAGTACAGTGACTGGCTTTCATGCTACAGGTTGATTATAACCGTCCGCAGCTGACGTGTGTGTACAGCGTTGGGATACTTAGTTTGCAAACTTTACAGTCGAGAATATATCACTTCTACTGCATTGGCACAGTTCACCTAGCCAAAATTATCAGTTAGCAGACATATTTGTTAGTGAATGTTAGTTGCTACACGGCCCAGTCTCCTTAACGTGAATACCGCCTATGTGCAATAGCCACTCACAGACAGCAGTTGGTAGCACTAGCAGAGGAGGGTATATGGGCTAATGTTCGTATTTCTGAAATGGTTTAGTTTGTAAACTATTTGCATGCTGTTGTGGTTAAAGTATGCCGTGAGTAGCACTATCGAACACTTGCTCCGAGATAACTGTGGTGCAACAAGAGCTATACTTGGTATGGTTGAATGATGGTTGCAGAGACGCTGATGGGCAAATAGACACGCAACTTTTGAGCAACTGACCACCCAGAAGAACCAAAGGGCTATGAAAAATTTCTCCTCAATGATGATTCAGTGAGCGCTACTGCGTAATGGACCTCCACAGAATGAGCCTGGTTCATCCTACCATGCTGACTGCTGTTCACCGGAGACAAAGGCTGGAATTTGCAAGCCAGTACCTCAACTGGTCGTCCACTGATGAATCACGTTTTATGCTCCATCAGACAGATAATCCTTGGTGTGTATGGGGCGAAACGACTGAAATCAAACACCCTGCATGCATTATGGTCTAGTGGGTAACCTCGCCATTCTGGAAGGCACAACGGATCAACAGAAGTATGCATCTATGCTTGGGGATTATGTCCACCCCTATGTGCAGATTTGTTTTACTTGGCACTATGGCATCTAGCTGTAGGACAATGCAATGTGTTACACTTCTTGCGTTGTACATACACGGTTAAAAGGGCGCCAGGATGAGCTAACTGTACTCCCCTGGTCACCAAACTCCCCATATTTAAGCCCAATCGAAAATCTTCAAATGGGGTGTTCGCGCCATGGGTCCTCAACCGAGAAACCTAATGCAGCTGGCCATGACAGTCGAGTCAGCGTGGTTCCACATCCTTGACGGTACCTTTCAGAACTTCACTGAATCTCTTGCACACCTCGCAGCAGTCCGCTTTGCGAAAAATGCTTATTCTAGCGTGTGGCAGATGGTTACATTACTGTGACTGACAGTGTACTTGCGACTAATCACAGCGTAATAACTAAGGTGATAAGGGTAGAAGACGTATTTTAATCTTGGTAGAGTGCGGAGGGATACAAATTGTGAATTGATGAACTGTGGTTTTCAACTGTGAAAAATCGCAACTAAAAGTCGCAGCCACCGAAAAGTAGCATTGACAGAAATCACTGATATCACAGTTCAGTCGATCTATAGTCGCAAAAGTATTTTCCGGTGGGTTTGTTACACTACAGAAATGACGTAGTAGATGGTAGGATTACCGGTTACAGTGGTAGCATTGGTAGGGAAGGGAAAATAAATGAATGTGTACGAGGGAAACTGGTAGCCGACGACTTATTTTTGTTTGTTTGTTTTGCACATAATTAGAACCGCGTGTAATCCACTGTTAGTTCATTGAGTATTTCATATCCTTACATAATATAAACTGCGTTTTATTAGTAATAAAAATTAGTAAATGACGTAGCTTCTGCACATTTATGCAACCAAAGAAATTACTTTTGATGTAGGCACAGTTTACATGGACAAACATAAAAAATATATATAATTATTGTTGTTATTTTTTACTCAATAGAGAGTCCTTCACCATAATCAAAGGGAAGAGTTTCCTGTTATTATTGTTAAATGTGAAGGTCGTTTGTAACAGAAACATGTTTTATATAAGTTCAACGAAGTACTGAAGCTATATTTGATGTAGTTTTGTTTGTGGTTCTCTTGTATTTCACTTTTTTGTTGAAGAAATTGTGTTTTCTAGCACTATATTATAAATCTATATTGTTTTATTTATTTTCACTAAAACGTACCTCTGTTTCACGTTACAGATCAACAATTATCGATAAAACATGAGTTAAACATTGACAATTTCAGTTTTGCTATGAACACTGTTTATTCTTAAGTAACATACAGGGGATTAGTTATGTAGAACAAACCCATCCTTTCATACACTGACAGAAGTAAAATCACGACACCAAGGAGTTTTGCGACCTAAATGAAAGTTGGTAGGCATGTTCCTACATTTGAAAGATGATGTATATTGAAATTTCGCGGAAGTCACATAAGAGTGGCGCTAGTGGTGAGTTGATGTTAGTCAAGAACGTCTCCATTATCAACACCTCACATTTCAGATGTGTTACGACCCATGGCTCTACCCTTCATTCGATCCCTGCGAAACCCTACATTCCAGCAGGACAATGCACGACCGCATGTTGCAGGTCCTGTAATGGCCTTTCTGGATACAGAAAATGTTCGACTGCTGCCCTGGCCAGCACATTCTCCAGATCTCTCTCCAATTGAAAGCGTCTAGTGAATGGTGGCCGAGCAACTGGCTCGTCACAATACGCCAGTCACTACTCTTGATGAACTGTGGTATCGTGTTGAAGCTGCATAGGCAGCTGTACCTGTACACGCCATCCAAGCTCTGTTTGACTCAATGCCCAGGCGTATCAAGGCTATTATTACGGCCAGAGGTGGTTGTACTGGGTATTGATTTCTCAGGATCTATGCACCCAAAATGCGTGAAAATGTTTACAAAAATCTTCGATACTCTAACTACTGCAATAGAGCGAGCGCGACTACTGTTAGCTAAATGATTCTAACTACTGAAGTCACTAACAACTGATAGGCATAGTTAGCAAATGAAAGATTTTGATAAAGAACAATCAATGTATTTACCTTAATAGCGTTCAAAAGTCATAATATATATATAGCAGTTGATGACATCCAGTCTTGCAAATTTACTGTCTCTGATGGACACACGTCGAAATCATCCGCTCTCAAAACTCCGCCATCTCTCTCTCCACATCCACCACTGCTGTCGGCTCACCTCCAACTGTGCAACGCTACGGGCTGTTAACAGCCGACTGCCTAACACTACAATAGCAAATTCTAACAATGCAAACGAGCCACAGACTGCACACAGCATAGTGATTTTCATACAGAGCGCAACATGGCGTTACCAATATAAAAACCTAAAAAGCCTACTTACAAATGTAATCACATATCAGTTCTAGTATGATATATTTGTGCAATGAATACCCGTTTATCATTTGCATTTCTTCTTGGTGTAGCAATTGTAATGACCAGTAGTGTATTTTACCTAGATAAGTGATTCCCAAAATTTCATTCCTCTGCATTAATTATTTTTTGTTGTTGTGATGTTTTTCGTCAGTGACTGTTTCCAGACAGTTCTCAGTTTCCGGTTTTTAGGGCACTGCTTGTTTTTGCAAAGAAAACGATTGTTATGAGGTAACGCCTGATAGGTATGCAACACACCTAATGCACATGTAACGCGGGGTACGCCCGTAACTGACAAAAACTATTGGGAAAGCTACCGTAGTCTACGCTTACTTACGGTAGTCTACGGTAGCCTACGGTAGTTTTACAACACTACAACGGCCTGCCACCTGCACAAGCGTCGCCTGTACCGTAATGCAGAGTGGTGCGGTGTGTTGCGCAGGACGGCACGTGTTCGCGCCGGCGCTGGGCCTGTGGGACGAGTGCTCTGCGGGCGGCGAGTGGCGCACGTGGGAGCGGGTGTCGGCGCTGGGGGCGGCGCCGTGGCGGCGCTACCTGGGCCGCTGGGGGCCGCCGGCCGCGGGCTGCGCGCCGCCGCTGCCGCCGTCGCCGGCCTGCAGGCTGGCGCCGGGGCCGCCTGCGCTGCTCGCCAGGCCGCCCGACCTCGCCGCGCACTGCCCGCCGTCGTGACGCCTGAGGGCACTCCACCTAGCACCGCGACTCCAGCCGTCCGCAAAGTTTTCCTTGTTCCTCCATTAGACTTCATTGTCAGAGTCGTTTTGTTTCATTCCCCTTGTTCGTAGTTGGTATTCTTTTTCTGACAAAAGGGAATGTTCCAGAAAACAGGTATGCAGACCTGACACGCACACTAAGTGTTGCTAATGTAGAAACTGAATGCTACTATTAATTCAGCTGGAACATCCAGTGTAGCAGAAATGTGTTTAGCACTTATAGTTCCTTCAAGGTGACCGATTACATGCTTACAGTCAAACACTTGTTTGTGGCGACTCGCTAAGAAATAAGAAGCAATATTTATTGAGAGTATGTTACAAAATGAACCAAAGTTAACTTTCGTACAGTTTGATGTTTGTTATTTGATGTCCTAAACGTAATATGTACAGTGACATGTCTACAGTGATATCTACATAACTTTGCTGTCTCTTGGCAGGCTGACATATTATCACTATAACTGATTGTAATGTTGCAAACACTCTGTTAATGGTTCTTGTTAACGGTAGTTAGCAAAACTGAATCCCGTTACATCCAAATCCACAAAAAATAAACTCAAAATATATTTCTTTAAAAATAAAAGAAAGATAAAAATTCCCTGAACGTCTTCCTAAGAGTCAATCACCACGCCTTTCAGTCTATGTAAGTATAGACCAGACGTGGCTTAAATTCAAGTAGTATCGACGACAGTTGAGAGATATATTCCAGATAAATTAATAAGAGTTGGTACTCAGCTCGTGGTCTTGCGATAGCGTTCTCGCTTCTCGAGCACGGGGTCCCGGGTTCGATTCCCGGCGGGGTCAGGAATTTTCCCTGCCTCGCGATGACTGGGTGTTGTTGTGTCGTCTTCATCATCATCATCATTCATCCCCATTACGGTCGGAGGAAGGCAATTGCAAACCACCTCCGCTAGGACCTTGCCTAGTACAGCGGTGCGGGTTTCCCCCCATCGTCCCCTACGCCCCTCGGAGTATGGGACATCATCATCAGTCATCCTCCATGGTACATAAAACACGTCAGAACACTGTTGCTGAAGCATGCCAGGTTTAAAAGAACGAAAAATCTCCAAAACTGGTGTTCGCTTACTGCAGCTCGAAACTTAGCATGGACTTGAGAGCGGGACGCTTTTAATATTTTCCACGGAGAGACTCTTTCTTCATATTTGGTAGAAAATTCGAATTGGTTCAGGTCGTATGTTAAGTACACCAGTGGCAAGACTTAGTCAATACCTTAACTGTAAGTTTGCAATGATAATGTAACTGATGAAAATGCCACCAAACCAAAGTTGCTAAACACGATTTTCCCAAATTCCTTCACCAAAGAAGGCGAAGTAAATATTCCAAAATTCGATTGAATAACACGTGCCAACATGAGTAACGAAGAAGTAGATATCCGTGGTGTAGTGAAGCAGCTTAAACTATCTCATAAAGGCAAGGCTTCCGGTCCAGATAGTATACCAGTTAGGTTCCTCTCAGAGTACGCTGATGCCATAGCTCCGTGTTAAGCATTCGTATACAACCACTCGATCGGCGAAATATCCTTACCTAAAACTAGTAAATTGCACAGGTCACTTAAGAAACTAAGTAGGAGTAATCTGCTGAATTACAAGCACATATCACCAAAGTCGATATGCAGCAGGATTTTGGAACATATAATGTCTCCAGATATTACAAATTATCTCGAAGATAACGATTTATTGACAATCGACCAACACAGATTCAGAAAAAATCGTTCTTGTTAAACAATGCTATGTCGTGACTCAAATGTAAGTGTTGTCTGGCACTGAGCGACAGGAGTTTGCTAGGAGGGAATAAGCCGGTTGGCCTAATGCCCAAGTCTTAGACAGTAGTCGAAAAACACATTTCCCATTATAATTTCGCAGAATACCACCAGTCTTGTTGGAAATGCTTCCAGCGCAAGGAAAAAGGACCAAAGACTTCGCTTCCACTTCGTTATTATCACCACTCACACGTTACAAAAATTCAAATGGCTCTGAGCACTATGGGACTTAACATCTATGGACATCAGCCCCCTAGAACTTAGAACTACTTAAACCTAACTAACCTAAGGACATCACACAACACCCAGTCATCACGAGGCAAAGAAAATCCCTGACCCCGCCGGGAATCGAACCCGGACGCGGGAAGCAAGAACGCTCCCGCACGACCACGAGCTGCGGACAACCCACACGTTACATGGTTGGTATAGCACAACAGGCATCTCATGTGTCTTTCACTGTAACCGTTCTGACAAAAGGTAACTTCGAGATGGGTTAACTCAGTTGACATATTTTGAAGACCAGAGATGACGTGGACGCAGCGAACGAAGGTATAAAGTATCCCTTTGTGCTAAGCTGGATGCTGACAAGTGTCAGCCTGTGGATACAAATCAGTGTGAGTTGGCTTCCTACAATGGTATGTCCCAGCATACCATCAACTTTCTTCCTGACCAACACATAAAGGCAGGGAAGGCAGCCATCCTGTTTCACGTCCATGATGAAACGTTTATTCTGATGGACTAAATTCGGATGTTCTACAAAGCCATTTAAATTTTTACTCATATGGGGCCAAACAACAAGTGTCCTCTACATATCTGAAAAGAAACACATTTTGAGATGCCATTTATAAGAAGCCAGCTAACAATGTTCAAAAATGTTCAAATGTGTGTGAAATCTTATGGGACTGCTAAGGTCATCAGTCCCTAAGCTTACACACTACTTAACCTAAATTATCCTAAGCACAATCACACACACCCATGCCCGATGGAGGACTCGAACCTCCGCCGGGACCAGCCGCACAGACCCTGACTGCAGTGCCTTAGACCGCTCGGAGCAAACGATTTGCATCTATAGTCTGATAGTTGTCACTATATGGCTCAGCATGAAAGGGTACTTCACAGGGCCCCCGTGAAGGCTTTTCTTCCGAGTTCGCTCATCGTGAAGCGAACTTTCATCAGAATGGTTATAGCAAAATACAAATCAGACATATGTTGCACTTTCAACCAATCATTAACTAGTGAGTGATGATAATGATGAGATGGCGCCAAAATCTATGTCCTTTTTCATTATACAGGATTGGTAATATTCTGCACAAATGTGATGTGAAATTGTGTTTTCGGCCACAATATAAGATTAGCACCCTTTTAGGACCTGTGAACGATTATCTTGATTTGCTTAAGGTGAGTTTCTATCATATTGTCGCCTACACACAACTGTCACGCCTCTAAAATTAGTAATGCTAAGCATCATTTAGTACTTGTGAAGGCACTGACTGTACATGCGAACAAGGAACTGTCCTCTGCGAATTTAGAGATAACATACTGTTTGTCAAAAGCCCTATCCACAGAAGCCAACATGACATTAGCCAGAAACATTCCAGAGGAAGTTCTACAGACCATAAGACCTTCGTTGTAATGTGGAGTATGACACCTTGTGAGCTGACATACGACTTTTCTGAAATCATGGAGAGAAGCTTGTAATGCCTGGACTGGCAGTTGACAGTAATAAGTTGTTATTTGTAATGTAAGGAGGCGTCATGCAGTTAGCTGTGGAGCCTACAGTCAGTAACGAGAGACGATCCACATGAGGCATTAAGACTGCCTGTGTAAGTGCTATATCCGCAGGTTATCGCCAATGATAACAGGTATCAATAATACAGGCATGTACAGCAGGTTCTCAAAGTTCTGGTCCGCTAGTGCCATCACTCAGGAAGATCGAACAAACTTTCTGGCCATCATCATCAGTACGTCGGTATATTACTTGGGGAACATTCTGTAGTTCCCATGGGAACATGGGACATTAGATTCGCCTACAGACGTGCCATCCTTGCCGCCAGCAGCACGAGTACAGCAGTTAACCGAGCCACAATGGCGGATCACTACTTCACGTCCATGAACCACATGCCCACCGAGCAGATACCCTGTATTTAGAAGGATATCGTGCATTTAGAACGCCGCTCAGCTACTCTGCAGTCTGTCCAGTTTGCCGAGTCAAACGAGGATCTGCTCATCGAAGAGTCCAAGCAGCCCAGCAGTTCCACTCACCTTACCAACCTGGACATCACGCATTCACAGCTGAATCTCAGCCTCTCTTACATTGGCCTCCGTGGTCTCTGGGCATCAGGACTTGGTATCCACCGATTTTCATTGTCTTTAATTAATGTATTTAAGGACAGCCATCCTCATCAGTTCGTCTGGCCTTAGACTCGTACTGTTCACACTCAGCAGTGATTGTGGTCCACACCAAACATATTCGCCTCAAAAATTTATATATTTTTCACCAACTCTAAGAGGCAATTATTCAGTACCAGGTATCTACGTTTGTTCTTTGTGTTCATGTTATCTTCTGTCTGACTACTTTTGTGAATTTTACTTGAGAGTCTGTTCTTTTATACTTGTTAAAATAAAATTTATTTGGTTTTATATCCGCCTGGGAATCTCGTCTTGCATTGTGTGCCAGCAAGAGGCCACTACAGTAAGCCCAAAGCTACACTGTTCATCTGAGTTTTGTCTATGGATTTTAGAACTTTGCTGACTATTGGTAGCATTCAGTTCTAGCTTAGCTTAGCTTCACTTATTGGTACGAAGTATTACATAGGTGATTATATTCGCTCTTCGTTTACGTTCTTAGCTTCGTCATGAGTCAGGCAAGTGAACCCATTGTTTTGTATATTAGAACTTTTTATGTCAAACCTAATTCTTATCCTGAACCACTTTCAGAATATCCTCAATTTCCAGATGAGTTTTTACCATCTCAAAACATGCTTTAGCCTTGTGTATTTCAGATTCTGCTAGAGGAACCCACTTCTGTTTACTGTCTCAAAACTACTTGCAGGATGTAATGAGAGGTAAGTGTCATGTTTTTTGGCTAAGTGTAACTTTACGATGCGACAGTATTCCATGCAGTCTCTGCGTGTCCATCTTTTTAGCGATGGTTGCAGAACTCGGCTGTTTGATAGGTGATGTCAAATTAAACGGCTTTCAGCCGTAAATTTTCGACCTTATTATATTGTACAAACAGTTTCAGCGCTTTACTACGCCATTTTGAGTCGGCAGGAGATGGTTGAAGTGGTCACTGCAACAAGTAGATATCTACTAATACCAGTATTGCTGGCCCCTGTTTTGATCGCAAGCGAAGAAGATTATTCCTGAACGTCGGTCAGGGGCCTGAAGATGACGTTGAAAATTGACGGCTAAAAGGCGTTTAATTTGACATGCAGTTGTATGTCATATATTGGTCAGACCACCAGGACTGTGGAAGACCGGTGTACAGAATGTAATCATCACACATGCTTGCAAAATCCAATCAAATATGCTATTGAAGAACATTGCCACGCAATTCCATCTATGGGCATAGTGATACTAAGGAAGCCGTCGAAATTGAATCAGTAAGTGACCTTATAAATCGAGATGGAGGTTCCTGCTTGATTTCTGAGTGAAATTCTGCTCTCTCTCTCTCTAGTCAAATGAAATGAATGCAACCTCACTTATCGATTATTGATATTCACAGTCGATAATATCTGACGTTGGTCATCTTTGGCTATGGATTTGCAGAGTTCATTTTTTATATCTAGAGTGATTTAATCAGGATGGTAATATTGGAAAAGTATAAAATACCAGTACCTAAACATTTATTCTCTTGATAATGAAAAACATCAAATGTAGAACATGAATTTTCAACATAAAATTTCAATATGGCTTTGACATATATGACAGAAAAATGATTTTTTACATTCTAAAAAAATTTTTGGGGGCATATTCATCCCACTAAATACAAATTACGTACAAATCACCAGAATTACTAGGGAGTGCAGTAATGTTTATAATCTCTGTCTATGATGTGTAATACTCATAAAATACTATTTGAAACAGATGCACTGTGCCAGCTGTGAACACTCACCATCATGTTTGATCACTGGTTCTTGAAGCTTCTAGGTAGGTGGTGGTATTAGATTGATGTGGGCTATAGATGTCCCAATGTTCAAATCTATGTACTACTGTAGTGGGAAATATTTGGTCCATCAACCATGGAAGGGTTACTCAGACATGTTATAATTTGTCAGACATATAAACACAAACAAGATCAGGACATTTTATTTGTGTGTTTGTTGCAGAAAAATTCCACTTCAAGTTCTGTGCAACTATGTTTAAGTTTAGCAAGTGTTATTTACGATGCAGAAATATAATATTGATCTGAAGGACATATGTACATTAATGTAACATTGGGTAAAAATATGTATTACAATTTAAAAGACGTATCATTCTAATACAAATCTAGGTGTTTAATTGTTGACATTCAAGACAAACATTTGGGACCTATCTTGGATTTAAAAAACCCGATATCTGACAAAACTTTTTTAACATTTTCTATTTTCATCAGCAACATTTTCTTACCAATTGTCAAAGAACTGGTAGAAAAACTTAAAGGTACAAGTGAATGCAATAGTCTGTAATGAACTAAAGGCTTTAACAGAAACACGTGGACTTGATGCCATTAATGAATGATATTATCTGAATATTGGAAATATCTGTCCATATGTTATTTGCAGGAATAATTTACATTTAGCACAAGTATACAGTCTGCTACACATTTTATGGTGATTCGTTGAATAATCTGATATTAACATACTGTGTGCCAATGCAATTCTATTTTTTTTTTTTTTTTTGCAGAATTAAATTTAATAAAATGAGTGTGTTGTATCATGTAATAACTGGTAATCATATTTTTCTTTAAAAACAATATATAGATATTTTACATTTATCTATTTCCACTTTCGACTATCTATCTATATCATTGAGTACACTTTTCTTTGTAAATGTTCTGGTTGGGCTGTTTGGGGAAGGAGACCAGACAGCGAGGTCATTGGTCTCATCGGATTAGGGAAGGACAGGGAAGGAAGTCGGCCGTGCCCTTTGAAAGGAACCATCCCGGCATTTGCCTGGAACGATTTAGGGAAATCACAGAAAACCTGAATCAGGATGGCCGGAAGCGAGATTGAACCGTCGTCCTCCCGAATGCGAGTCCAGTGTAAATGTTCTGACTTAAGCATAGACCACTCTAGTTAAGAGAGAGTTTCATAAAATTTTAAAGTAGGCTTTTGTCTGAAAGCTGGTAGTCACTAGCCACACCTCCATACAGCTAAAGAATTATAAGTCAAGTACTCACTATTTGCCCATGAGATAAATAAGAACATTTTCGCATTTACGGTGGACCCAGTTGGAAATTATTCGCAACAATTTTGAAGAGATGATATTTTAGAGAAAAACAGCTCAAATTATAAATAGGCTTTGTACTCGTATAATAGTGAATTTTATAAGTTTTATTTTATTGTACCTTATTTTTCATCCTGGTGAGCCGAATGAGCCAAAGTGCGAGCTTTTATGCTACCTGGTGGCATTGCAGACTCGCGGTGCGGTAAGGAAAGTATGTGAGTGGAACAGAAACGATTGGGGAATCATTCTAGTAATGGTTTATGTCCCAAATGAGGAAATCCACTCAAATAAGCAACTTTGACAAAACGCAGATTGTTGTGACCCGGAATGCTGGAACGAAAATCTCTGCAACGTCGAAGCTAATCAGCTGTTAGCGTTCTTGTGTCACGAGCATCCATGGAGAGTGGTTGCAGGGCGGTGAAACCACGAATAAACGACAAGGTGTCGGTTGTTCACATCTCGTCAAGGAATGTCGCGATCGGAGACTTATTCACTCTGTAAAGCGGGACAGGTGGCGAGCTGTGGCAGATCTGACACCAGGATAAAATGGCGGTGCATACACAAGAGATTTGGAGCACATCGTTAACAGAAAAGTGTTGAATACGTCCGCAGCAGACGACCCCTACGTGTTCCTATGTTTAGCCAGCAATATCGTCAGTTACGACTGCAGTTGAGACGGGAACTTGGAGATTCGTGGATCAGGGAAAACGTGTTGCCTGGTTGGATGAAACACGAACCGTGTCAAGCACGCAGGCCAGCGGGTGACATTCACCTAGGCTTACACCGGATCTGTGGTAGTAATCGAAGGCACCATGACAGCTGTGGACCACGTGAACATTATTGCATATTATCTACATGTCTTCACGCCTAATGTCTTCCAGAATGGTAATGTTCTCTTTCAGAGGATTGCTGTCCATGAACAGGGGCAGAATCGTTTTATATATGCTCTTAGGAATGTGATGGTGAACTCACTTTGATGTCTCTGTCATCAGAAAACCTACCAAGGACTTGTCGAATCCATGCCACGCACTAGCACTGTTGCGTGACATTCCAATGATGGACCTATATACCATTAAGCAAGTGGTCACACTACAAGCCCGTATTTATCAATCTCATAGCGACCGTGAAAACTGGAGTGGCCGAGCGGTTCTAGGCGCTACAGTCTGGAACCGCGCGACCGCCACGGTCGCAGGTTCGAATCCTGCTTCGGGCATGGATGTGTGTGATGTCCTTAGGTTAGTTAGGTTTAGGTAGTTCTAAGTTCTAGGGGACTGATGACCTCAGAAGTTAAGTCTCATAGTGCTCAGAGCCATTTGAACAATGTTTTGATCGTGAAATCAAGATTAAATTAATTACATCACGCACAAACATTCTACTCGCGTTCCATATGTGAATGAAACAGGAAAACACCCTAATAACTGGTAGACATACCTTCTGCCATGCACTCCACATTGCTTCGCTGAGAATAGATACTAATGTAGATCTGTAGGTGTGTTCGTAATGTTTCGGCCCATTAGAGTGATACATGTCCAGCTCTAACAACAACTGATATCAAAAGGTTGGTTAACTTGGATGTTTACATGAAGTACATCAAAACCTCAGATTCAGTGAGTCATAAAGAGTCATAAGTGGTCATAAGAATTGAAAAATCAAATTTTACATCTAACTTATCCCACGGTTTCTTGTCATAGCTACGAGGATGTGCTGAAAAGTAACACCTCCAAATTTTTTATGTGAAAACCTTTGAATCTTTTTAAATAAAATAAACGCCATTTAACATTCAGCATCTTTGTTCTTCATATTTGCAGCCGTCTTCTGGTAGAGGTCTCTGAATTGTAGCGTGTAACATAGTGGTATATAACGTAACTATGTCGGTGGGTGAGGAACAGCGTGCTGTAATCGAGTTTCGAATTCGAAGAGTTCGTCCACACATGCAGCACCCACCCTCTCCTTCAGCATGACAATGCCAGAGCGCTGCGAAGTCTACAACGATTCGTCGCCTTGCGTTCTCTGTCATCGATCATCCTTCATACAGTCCCGACTAGGCCCCATCCGATTTTCATCTGTCTCCAAAACTTAAAGAACACCTACGAGTAGTTCACTCTGACAGTGTTCAAGAAGTGCAAGCAGAGGTGAGGGTGTGGCTCCGTCAACAAAATCAAACGTTTTAACGTGATAGTATCAACCAACTCGTCTCCACAGAACAATTTCTGAATGAGTAATAACGGAATGCGTCTATGTGTATGTCAATGTGTAAGACCAGCCTAAAACAATTTTATAAATTTTCAGCACTTTGTCACATTTTTGGCTGAGATATTGCTAAAATTTACTCGATCCACATCACAGCAAGGGATCGCAATTATTATCTATCGAAGATGCTAATGGATGACCAACCAACTAACTCCAGAAACATTTTCTCGAAAAATTGTAGATTCGTGTAGAAATGTGAAAAGAGGCGTACCGCTGAAACGGCCTGTCGGACGTTCCTTACGCACCAGTATTTCGTAGTTTAAACAGGTATGTGGTAAAAAGTATCCATTCACTCGTAGGCTCTTCCCATACCGCGCCCTATTGTCCACGTGGCTCGTGCTTGCGCTCCCTTTAGGGTCTGTCTCTCAGAAGGGCAGGGCCTCAGACAAGGTCAACCGATTCGCCTCGTATTTGCTCGCTTATGTACAACCGACAATGAAAGACACTAAGACGTTCTGGCTTAACAACCCGCCCCCTCCCCCATCCCGTTCCCGAGAAAACCAACTCTAAATAGTCATGACACGCAATCGACTCAGAATTGGCAGGATCGAGAGATAATTTAAAACTGAGTACTTTTCATCGACGTATATGAGGTCAGCGAAGCATATTTTCCTAGAAAATGAGGAAAGGAACTTTTTCGACTGCCGCTTTTGTATCATAAGCTCCACACTGTTAAACGGAAGCATGGAAGCAGAGAACCTGTGTTCGATTCCCAGGTGCATTCTGCAGGTAAGTTTTTACTTTTTTCCCTCTTATATTTTTTTCTGCACAGAAACTGGAGGAATAGGACGATTAACAAAATACGTAAATCAATAAGAAATAGTAACAAAGTAGCAAAACAAATTTCTGAAAGACTTGGATTAGTAAAGATTTAAAATATGTGGCTTCATTGTGTAAAAACAAGTTCCGAGTAAGATTGCTGCAAAGATGAGCATCCGACGCACGTTATCGCATAAGGCTTCAAAAACTAGCCTCCATCGCGGCTGGTAGTATACATAAAATAACGCTTTCGTACACGTCGTTATATTCCATCGCAGCGACTGGAAAATTATTGCTGAAAGTTTTCGTGCTTGTAAAAAACTAAGGAGCAATTTGGTATTCGGGGCATAGAAGAGGTCAATCGTTTAACCCATTCGTTAAAAAAGTTTACTTCACTTACTCCGAATCCGGGAAATAGAAAACTTCAATTTACAAAGCACATCATGAGAATATTTTAAAACCATACATTGCTGGCAACAAGTTTAGTCTCATATTGGATTCCAAGGGTGAGAAACCAACAACATCGTACATGACAGCATGTTTATAGACGACGAGGATCAACTGACATTCACGGTAGAAGTAATAACTGTATACCAGACAGATGCCGTAAAAAAACTTTATTTCCAGGCTTCAAAGTAACGGTCTGCTTCCGGCAACCGAGCGGGAATTGCGCAACCAAGCGGATGTAACAACGATTCGCAGCGTATGATCAGCTTTCAGCACCGATTTTTCAGTCAATGTTGTCGAATGCGTGGTATGCACCAAAATTAATTCCCGAAAAAGAAATATTTTAAAATGTAAATCAAGTTTAATAACTCTCTTCATAATGAGGGGCCACAGTCATAATATATTTCTTTAAAGTCAGAACCGCCATTAGACTTGTTTACTTGGAGTTTTACATTTACACTTACACAATCATGATATCGGCTTCAAAGTGCCATTATCAAGTGTTTTAAGTGTTATAAATTGTCTAAGATGGCATACTGTCGTATGAAAATACGCTATTAGACACATTGTCTAAGAGTCTATATTTCTGGCAGTTTGTTTTCCTCTGAATTTCCGGAAGAAACGATGTAACTGCACTAAGATTACATTGTTAGATGTTCTAGGTTCCACGAGTAAATTTTCTTCGAATATTTGTATGACGACCATAATCCATCCGATTGTTCGAAGGAAACTAGGGGCGTGTAACAGAGTGAGTGAAAGAGACACTGTAAATCAACCAGGATAAAATTTTTAACTCCTTACTAACCTAAGTCGTTTGAGAAATTTATTTGCCTTCAGTGTTATCATTCACTGTTGATTTACTTACCTTGTTGTCCCTCCTACGCCTACCAATTTCGAGGCGGGAAGAATTCAAATAAAAAGAACTGCAGAATGCAACTGAGAATCGAACATAGCTTCTCTGCTCCGCAGCCACACATCTTAACTGTTACTCCAGCAGCGTTTTCACTGAACGGCTCTTACCTTACAGAAACATAAGCGGCAGTCGAAAAAGTTTATTTCCACGATTTCCAGTTAAATATGCGTTTGCGGACCCCATGTAAGTTGAAAAATGCTCAGTTTTCAATTATATATCGATCCCGTCGATCGCACGTCATTAACTTTAGGGGTAATTTTCTCAAAAACAGGGGGTTGTTCAGCCAAAATTTCTTGGAGTCTTTCATTGTAAGTTGTACACAAGCGACCTGTAAAATATTAGCCTTGTCAGTGGACTTCTAATCACCACGGTGTACGTATATCCGCGGTCTGTGTGTCCAGGTAGTAGTGAAACTTGCGATTTATTTGTCACAAATAAGATCTTACTTTTTCGGTGGTTCGTAACATTATCATTAGTTCCACAGATGGACGTCCTAAAATTCTTCGATTCCTTGGACTCTACTCCGTTCGCTAGCGCCATTTCTCTTTGCTTATGACGCATGTAATTGTTGTAGTTGTGAATCATTGCTCGATATTTGTATATTTATTTCGTTTCAATCGTTCGTTCCCTGTAAGTCTTTAATTACGAACGTTCGTTTATTTATGTTCGAGCGACATTACTAAACTTTGCAAGTCTTACACGTACGTATAATCACCATACGTCTCCCTCACTCTGTTACGGAGATACGACTAATTCCTTTCTCGAAGTGAGCGCGAATCGAGCTCGCAGTTCCGTGGCCTAAGCACACAGGCACTCGGGGGACACATTCACAAGGACGGCCTACGGCCTGCTGTTAAAATGTGAACGAAAAGAGAAAAAGGTTCAAATGGCTCTGATCACTATGGGACTTAACATCTGAGGTCATCAGTCCCCTAGAACTTAGAACTACTTAAACCTAACTAACCTAAGGACATCACACACATCCAAGCCAGAGGCAGGATTCGAACCTGCGACCGTAGCGGTCGCGCGGTTCCAGACTGAACCGCCTAGAACCGCTCGGCCACACCAGCCGGCGCCGAGTTCTCCATCTGTTGCAATTGTTCACATGGTTTGCACATTCATAAATTATGAAGGAGGAAAGCCACGCACCAAACTTTGTCGGGGTCAGTCCTGAAAATTCTATTACAGGATTTGAATGCTTACTCTATGATCCCTAAGCCACTAAAATATATATATTTTTATAGTGGACCATCATTAAGTATCTTAAGACAATTAAGACAGCTTCGTGACTATAAAACTGATGGCATCAATTAGTGTAAAATCCATCATGACACTATTGTCAACAAGTAAAATGTATTATCGTCATTTTTTACATTTTCCGTCGTACCTTAGTTGCTTCAAAGTTCATAGAGGTACGTGCCGCCTTTCCACTTAAATGAAAGGCAGTTTGTTTTCCGCCATTATTTTATTTATGAATTATCTTCAGTGGCCTGTAATACGTGTTTGTTTTTATGTTTATAGTAATGCACTATGTAGTACTTACAATATGTTACTATGTTAGGTTTTCTCGTGTTTTATTTTGTTCTTAAGGTTAGAAAGAAGTATTGCAACACAAGTTTCACGAGGCTAAATTATCGTTTGGTGTTACTTACGATTTCCAATGTTGCTAGTCCATGTGTGCGGTCCTGGATATATTTTTATTTGGTCCCCGTACTCCAGATGGCCGATTTCCGACGTTTTATCACCTACTTTTATTACTTCACTTGCACTTTCCTTTATGTGTTTAGTGTTGCGAACTACCGCTATGTGTTCATCTTCCGTCTTTCGTTTGTGTTGTGCCTGTGTTTGATGTTTGTTCATTTGTAGTGTTTATATATATAGTGTGTGTGTGTGTGTGTGTGTGTGTGTGTGTGTGTGTGTGTGTGTGCGCGCGCGTCAGAGAGAGAGAGAGAGAGAGAGAGAGAGAGAGAGAGAGAGTCCCCTAGAACTTAGAACTACTTAAACCTAACTAACCTAAGGACATCTCACACATCCATGCCCGAGGCATGATTCGAACCTGCGACCGTAGCGGTCACGCGGCTCCAGACTGATGCGCCTAGAACCGCTCAGCCACTCCGGCCTGCTTTCTTTCTCAGCACGCCCGGGTTCCCGGGTTCGATTCCCGGCGGGGTCAGGGATTTTCTCTGCCTCGTGATGGCTGGGTGTTGTGTGCTGTCCTTAGGTTAGTTAGGTTTAATTAGTTCTAAGTTCTAGGCGACTGATGACCTCAGCAGTTGAGTCGCATAGTGCTCAGAGCCATTTGAACCATTTTCTTTCTCAGAAAAACATTCAGACACACATACAAAACATATGAACAATTATCAAACTACAGACACAACACGACGAAAAGACGAAAGGTAAACACACAGTGACAATTGGGAACACACCGATCGAGATGGCGCAGTGGTTAGCACACTGGACTCGCATTCGGGAGGACGACGGTTTAATCCCGCGTCCGGCCATCCTGATTTAGGTTTTCCGTGATTCCTCTAAATCGCTCCAGGCAAATGCCGGGATGGTTCCTCTGAAAGGGCACGGCCGACTTCCTTCCCCGTCCTTCCCTAATCCGATGAGACCGATGACCTCGATGTTTGGTCTCTTCCTCCAAACTACCAACCGACAACTGGGAACACTACACACTGTAAACACACACTTCAGCACACAGTGGAAAGTGCAAGTGAGATGTAGTAGTAAATGTGGGTAAAAAACATGGGAAATCGTCCATCTTGAGTATGGGGATCAAGTAAAAATATCTCCCTACGTATGTCGGCCTGAAATTGCCGGTAGAAGTATGCGACCATTATTATTAATTTAATTGACTGGGTTTTAGAAACGTTGAGTATTCGCAAACAAACGGGTACTACTTGTTTTTTGGTACATTTATTCCAAATGAGATGTTTCGGGATCTGATCATCATCATCAGATTTCATGGTGTAAACAATATAAGAAATAATTAGTTTTACATTTTTAAGGCACCAAATGTTCCCAAGAATCTGCAAAATCGAAAGTGTCAGAACCAATACATACCACTTCATAGCAAAAATAACTGACATTTAGGTCCTTAAGCACACATTCACGAACCAAAAGGTGTGACATATAATTTAAACTTGGAAAATGGGAATGTGGGTCGTGAGAAGGCCTACGGAAAACTGCTACTTCAGTGCGCTCGCTCTTGCTAGGCAAACCACGCGACATTTGCACAGCCGCAGTGCCGTAAGGTGGTGCCCTCTTTCACCGCGTGGCTTAACTAGCAAGGGGGAGCGTACTGAAGTAGCAGTTTTTCGTAGTCCTCCTCACAACCAATATTCCCATTTTCCAAATTTAAACTGTGTGTCACACCTTTTGGTTCGTGAATGCATGAGTAATGAATAAGATATCAAAGTTTTTTCTATGAAATGGTATGTATTGGTTCTGACAGTTGAATTTTGCACTTGTTAATATTTCGTGTTTTAAAAATGTATAACTAATTATTTGTTATAATGTTTACACCAGAAAATCTGATGATGGGCAGAACCCGAAACATGTCATCTGGAATAAATGCAACAAAAAACAACTAGTACCTGTTTGTTTTCAACTACTCAGCTTTTCTAAAGTCCAGTCAATTATATTAAAAATACCTCTAGAACCACACACATGGGTCAGCAACACTGGAAATCGTAAGTAACACCAAACGATAATTTAGTATCATGAAGTTGTATTGCAATAGTTGTTTCTAACCTAAAAAACAAGAGAAAAACATGAGAGAACGTAACCTAGTGACATAATTGTAACTACTACACAGTTAATTTATTAAACATGTGCCGGCCACGGTAGCCGAGCTGTTCTAGGCGCTTCAGTCCGGAACCGCGCGACTGCTACGGTCGCAGGTTCGAATCCTGCCTCGGGCATGTGTGTGATGTCTTTAGGTTACTTAGGTTTAAGTAGTTATAAGTTCAAGGGGACTGATGACCTCAGTAATTAAGTCCCATAGTGCTCAGAGCCATTAAACATGTATTACAGGCCACTGAAGATGTCTCAAAAAAAGTGAAACGCGTATGGCATTAAACAAACTGGCTTCTAATTAGTTGCAAAGATGGAACACATCTACACGAAAATATATTGTCAGTGTGTTTGCTACATTTTGTTACTGACAGTATAGCCTCAATCTAAGACTAAGACACCGGTCTGGATTCGACCGTGTCGAAAGTTATAAGCGAAAATCGTTCTGATATCTCTGAAAGTTGATCTCTTCTACTGCAGGCTCTTCGCTTTCCATATTTTGGGAGGAGGAAGTATGGATCAAAACAAGAATAAAATTTCTAGTGAACATGGGCTCCAAAGTGCGTATGTCAAGAACAACAAACACTTTTTCATGTGTTCTACTGTGAAACAAGTCTCTTCTACTGAAGAGAAGGCTCGTAAAGTATGCGATTTAGAGCCCAAGCTTACTGGAAATTTTTTTCTAGTTTTGGTCCACGCTACCTCCTCCCAAAATATGGAAAGCTAAGAGCCTCCAGAAGAAGCGATCCACTGTCAGAGGTATCACAATGATTTTCGCTTATAAGTTTCGATTCAATCATTTCTGGACTAGGGTCCCTTACCTCAATTAGGTACATTTACCTTACTACACCATACCTGAATGATTTTTTTAACATCACAAAATCTCCCTGTATTTTACTACTTGATAAAAATGATGTATTTTAAGCCAATTTATGCCGTATGTTTTATATACCCATGTAAGCTAGTTCGAATTAACGCGCTAGGGTAGCTGAGAGCACTAATGCGCTGCTTCCTGGACTCGGGTAGGTGCACCGGCCCCAGATCGAATCTGTCCAGCGGATTGACCACGAGGGCTGATGTGCCAGCCAGGCTGGATGTGGTGTTTAGGCGTTTTTCCACATCCCGCTAGGTGAATACCGGGCTGGTCCCCGCATCAAGGGGAGAAGGTGTGTCAGGTGGCACATCAAGGGCGCGAGATAAAGGTTGACGAGTAACACTCGCTGCAGCATATCCATCGACCGTAGGGCGTTTAGTCGTACTGCCGTGCGGACTCTGAGTAACAGTCTTCGGTAGTTGTCTGCAGCCGTTCTCGCTGTCTCTTTATGAAAGGTGACACCCAAACAGCGGAGGGTTTCCACCGCAGGTAAGGGTCCTTCCGTTCGTGGTTCTAGTCCACGCCCCACATGCATGAATTGTGATTTTCGGTAGTTGACCACACTTCCAGCTGCCATCCCATACGTCTGTAGCCAATCCAGTGCTGTTTGAGTCTTCATCTCATTCCGTACGAGGAACACAATATCATCCGCGTATGCTCTGCATTTGAATGATAAATGCCGTAGGGAGGTCCCGGTAAGACGGCGGCGAAGGCCTGCGAGGCACGGTTCTAAGGCGATCGCATAAAGGAGGATCGACGAGGGGCAACCCTCACACTGATCTTAAGATCTTAAAATACTCAGTTCTCCCTCCGTTTATCACCATCGCTGATCTGGCACCGTGCAACAGCCGCATCACAGCATTGGTCAATAATGGCGAGACACCCATCCTGTTTATCACCGCCGCGAGGTGCACAAGATCCACGCGATCAAAAACACGATCTAAATCTACTGCAACCATCGCCCCCCCGGAGGCGGCATGCAGCCGCGAGGGCGACGACGTCACGATAGTCTCCCAAGGCTGTGTGGATATTACTGACGCCGCCAAGACAAGTCTGATCGGCATGTATTCGATTCTCCAACGACTTTTTGATACGACTTCCCAGGATGCGCATGAAGATCTTTTAGTCACTATTAAGGAGGGTCAAGGGGGCGATAATCACAAGGCCGTTTGCCACCACGGGGCTTCGGTATCGGTATCTTGAGCCCTTCCGTGAATTGAATGTGAACCGGTACTTCCTGCCGCAGAAGCTCATTAAACATACATAGCCACATCGGTGTCATAATGGT
Source organism: Schistocerca serialis cubense (assembly GCF_023864345.2). Taxonomy (NCBI): domain Eukaryota; kingdom Metazoa; phylum Arthropoda; class Insecta; order Orthoptera; family Acrididae; genus Schistocerca; species Schistocerca serialis. The sequence goes on from NC_064638.1 coordinate 798,657,799, forward strand.
CACAAAGGCACGGTAAAATTCCAACGGGAATCCGTCTGGACCTGAGGACTTGTTGCAAGCACCTCGTGTAATCGCTTCCTCCAGCTCTTCACACGTAATTTCAGATAACCCGTCCGCTTCCCCGTTCACACTCGTCGCGTCTGGGATCTCTTCCAGGACGTTTCCCAGCTCCCTCTGACCCTCCCCGTTGCTCGCATAGAATCTGCTAAAATGATCTGTGAACGCCTGTGCTATGCCCCTTTGTGTTGTAAAACGACGGCCATCGCCGAGATCGATCTCATGTATTAAATTTCTGCGTCTTCTTCGTCTTTCCTTTATCACATAATGCATAAAGGGAACCTCGTTGGGCAGGAAATCCTGCGACCTCGCGCGTATCATCGTACCTGCCATCCTCTGCGTCGCAAGTTGTACCAGCTTCGCATTATCTCTGTGGACGGCCGTCTAGCGTTCTGGTGTTCTGGTGTAGGTGGTTGAGCTAACAGTTCCCGGAGAACCGTAAAGTAAAACTCAGTGGTCGTGCGCTGCCATTGAGAAACCTTCCCGTAACCTGTTAACGTCCTCCGTAAAGCTGGCTTCGCGCACTCGATCCACCACTGCACGACAGAACCGAAAGAATTTCGTCGACGGAGTCCGCCATGCCACGCGTCCTCCACCATGCGTCGGCATTCTGCATCTCGCAGGTGGGAGACGTTCATCTTCCAATTACCCCTCCGTCTCCATACCTGCTGTCTATCAAGGTTAACCGTACAAATATATGCCTCGTGGTCTGTAAACGCTGTCGACCATATTTCTGCGTCCACCGTCGACATTGCTAACGCCCTTGAAACGTAGATCCGGTCCAAACGGCCCGCGGGGTGGCTAGTAAAAAATGTATATCCTGGTTGGTTGAGATACTTCAGGTCCCATGTATCGACTAATTCCATCCCGTTTACCAGGTCCCTAAGTTCTTGGCTAGTAGTAGTCAGGTTGTTGGTCCTTTCTGTCGAGCACACAATTAAAATCTCCGCCGAGTATGCAACCATCTGGAACAACGGTGTAACCTCATGGGCGTAAAAATCTGCTCTGTCCCTTCTCTTATCCGAGCCTGACGGTGCGTATATGTTGATCAAACGTATTCCACCTAAGGTCACGGCCGTACCTCGGGCGGAAGGCAAATACTCTACTTCGTCTGGACGTATCCCTTCCTTTAATAGTATAGCTGTGCCAACGCCTCTCTCGTCACACGGGGAACAGTACATGTCGCAACCGTAAAAGTCCGAGGGGGGAAGTACCCGAACTTCTTGTAATAGTGCTATGTCTAAATCAGCAGCCTTTATCATGTCACTGAGCATCTTTATTTTTACCGGCGTCCCAATGCTATTGATGTTAACAGACCCTATCCGATAAGCTTGTTGCATGGCGGTCAACGTAGATAAGGTACCGTACGGTCGCTAATTTTGTCGTACATAGGCTGCTGTCGGACTAACATCCCCCGCCGTCCCCTCATATGGTCTGCCATTATTCCGTGCACTCTGCCGGTCTTACACCGGAAGAGTGCGTGGGAGCAGTTCCTCCGGCATCATCTGTTCTCACGGGGGTGGCTCTTCTGACCAGTCCCCTAGTGTCCCATCGTTGTCGTGCGGTGCAGGCGCTGTAGCCTCCTCAGTAGCCTGTTGCCGTCTATCGAGCTGCTCCTCTGTGTCTGGAGCATCGTCAGCGGTAAGTCGTGCCGCCGTTCTGCTGGCCACCGTTGCATCCACGCTAGGCAGTTCTTCTGTATCCATGGTCGTCTGTTCTGTACCCGTAAACATCTCAGAATTGTCTGCTAGATCAGAGTGGTCGTTCTCCACCGTGAGGCGGCGCTTCTTCCGGCGTTTTGGTGATCGCTGTTTACGTTGCCGGCCTCGGAATCAGAGGTCAGCGTGGTCTCCAGTTGTTCGTGGAGGGCGTCGGAATCGTGCGCCGTCGCACTATCGACGTCTCCAAGTGCCTTATCTGAAGGGGGCGCAAGCGGAACCGAAGAGAGGGCGTCCTGTGACTGCCGCAGGCGGTCCAGCGCAACGTCGTCTTTCTGTGGCTCGTCACGATCCGCCGCTGTCTGTGTGTTCTGGTACGTGTGTCTCGCGGCCCACGTCATCGCGTAATGCGGCGACGTAAGTCATGGGGAGCACAGTCGGATGCGGCGTGAGGGGTGGATCATCCCGTGGCAGCTGTAATAACCTTCGTTGAGCACACTCAGAACGTATGTGTCCCTCCTTCCCACATCCAGAGCACGTCCTTGGTTGTCCGTCGTAAATGACAATCGCCCTACAACCGGCGATGTACAAGTATGACGGGACGTGTTTTTGGAGTTCGATCCGTATTTGTCGGACGCCATTGAGGACAGGATACGTCTTGAAACTCGCCCATTTTTCAGCCACGTGGGATAGGACCGTTCCGTAAGGACACAGGGCGTCTGTCACCAATTCTTCTGGCACTTCGAATGGAAGCTCAAAGACGCGGATCGTTCGGAGGCCCATGCCGGCGTGTTCAACTGATACCGCTCCAACATTCCCGTCCGAATGACAGAAACGAAGTCCTTGTCGGTGTCGAAGTAGTAGTTCGTCACATGCCGCTTCATTTATGAGCTTGACATAGACCACGCTCCTGACTATAGGTAAGTGTATTCCAACCAGAACGTCAGGTTCGATTTTCACCTCGTGCCGTAAATAACGTTCGATCTCGTAAGCCTTCGGTCGAGCATATTCATTAACAAAACTAAATTTCAGTGTCGATTTGCGGAACGAAAAGGCCATGATTCGTTCTATGTATACCGCGACACACCGCTACACACTTAACGTAAACACCTCTCGCGCAGACGTGCGGCAGGGACGTAAACACCATCCGAACCGCTTCGCCGCCGAAGGCTGACTATCTTAACCTTTACGCTAACGCAGCTCGACGGTCTGTAAAACTCCATGAGAAATTTAAGCTGTCACGCAAAATATTGACAGACATTGTTTGTATGACTATGAATTACTCATGCTTCGTCGAAGTACAATAGGAAATAAACAATTACCGATGTTCTTTATTGCGAAAAAGCGGTTCGTGAGATTGATACAAACACCTTTCCTTGCTATCGCCTGAATTACGAGTCTTACTGCTTGTTTGGTTTAATTAATTAATAGAATATGAAGCAATTGGTACAAAGAATGCTTTTTCCCAACTTTCTATAAAAGAAAGTCTGCTATCAAGACATTGCTTTTGTTCTATTACTTTATTTATCACTGAACGTTTCTAAAACTGGAGACACTCGTCCGTGCTCTGCACTGCAGTCGATATCTGGCAACGTCGTTCTCTGTTCATTGGCTGACTTTTGTGACGTCAGATGCGCAGAACGAACCTAAACTCGGCCGCCAACATAAATGACGCGCACTTTAGCCGCTTTGTGTTCGTGGCGCTGTGCGCGCTGCAGTGCGTATACGCGGATCTGTGGCCGCTTGCTTTTGATTGGCTTGCGAGACACGGACCGACAACAGCGCTTCGGTTCTCTAGAGCCGAACGGTATCGTTACCGAATACATACTGAATAACTCAGAGACTCTAATTCGAGTACTAGACCGTCTGGGACTATTGAGTACCGAAACGATCGGCACAATGGCGGAAAGATACATAATAGGCACCCATAGGAACACCGCCGACCCCGCGTGACGTGAGACAAAAGCCCCAAGAACAATGAAAGTAGGCTAGTTTGAATTATATCTGATGATCGTCTGAGGACTGGAACAGGTCGTAATAAACAAGTATTTATATCTGCTAATTGTGGTGATTTATGACGTTTTTCCAGTTGTGCAATGGATTCAATAGAACCGATGGGCTGGTGTTGGTGCTGCAACTGATGTTATTGATTTTGGTACTGGCGATGCTCCTCGCACTTTCGCTGCTGAAGAGCCCAGCTGCCGTTGCTGGACGGTGACCGTGGTGACGGCCACGGCAAAGGCAGGCTTCTCCCTGTTCTGGAGTGGCGTCTGTTGCCGTGTGCGAGCGACGCAATGGCGGAGCCCGGCGCGGCGGCTCAGCCACTCGAGCGCGAGCACGGCCAGTGCGGCGGCCGCCCCCGCCGCCACAAGCGCCGCCTGCCTCGCCCATGCCGCCCCCGCGTCCTCGCCCCCGCTGCTGTCGGCCTCCTGGGGCGGCCTCAGCGGCGGCAGGTAGTGCTCCAGCAGGTACTTCGATACGCCCGTCTCCTGCATGCGCAGCAGCCTGCAGCAGCAAACAGTACTGCCACGTCACTGCCGACTCACCAAAGCACAACACGGGTGCACCGCGAGGTTTTTGTTGCCACCCTGGTAGATTTCACAAGGTCTCCACTATTCCCGTTTCCGTGTATGTTTTGCACATTACGTCCCCTAAAGACTGACCTATGTACTTTTTATAGACACCCACATGCCATTCGAAGGCTTTCGTGCAAATTCATTCTGATAGAGGTATCGAAATACGACAATTTTGAAATGCGAACTTACGGTGTTAGAAGTAAGCCTGACCCAGTGAAAAATTTAGTCTGTCAGGAACAACGAGGATGATTAATGCAGCCATGCTTTAACTTCAACGGCTATAATGTATACTTGTGTTCATAAACAACTGGATGCAACTAGATAGTCCACCTACACGATTTTCAAGTAGGTGACGTACGAAATGTCACACATCCCAGGTATTGAATCTGAAGGGAAGGCCCAACTGCGGGCCACCGCACTCCCCTGAACTGACGATTCTTCGTATTTTCTATTTCAGACGCAAAGGAATTACAGGTATTCGCTGCGAGTGGGCATTGATTTGAATCAGTGGGGAAAGTTGAAAATTTTGTGCCTGACCACGATCCGAACACGACCCCCCTGTTTGCAAGGCAGATGCGCTGACCACTGCACCTAGTAAGCAGCAGATCTGGTTTCGATTCCCAGACCACCTCTGATTTTTTACTTTCTACATTGATTTAAATCAATACCCGCTTGCAGCCAATGGCAGTAATTCCTCTGTGTCTTAAGGAGAGATTTACTAACTTTGTCCCGAAAAAAGCATGTTCTTTGAGAATTTTTTTCTCGGGTTGTGTTATAGATATCAAGGTCAAATTTGGTCAAAATGTTTATTGATATTTCCTCTATGAACTGGAATTTATTCGACCAGAAATGTCGAAGAGCAATGGCGGAAGTGCCGTCTGAACGAAACAAATTTTCGATGTAGACCTCCACGCGCGGTATGTCATAGGTCAGACGGCTCGTCTGAAATCAAAATTGAGTTGACGTTACCGAAGTATATAAGATTCCTTAGGAGTTGTACCTCATTTAAGTTATTTGGACCATAGGAAACAAAATGGCGGCCATTTGAAAAAATAGGGTTTTTTCACCTACTTTTCGACTTCGTCAGCCAAGTAAAAATATTTATAGTTGATGGATCGGAATATCGGAATAAAATTGGTACAACTCCTAGACAATTTAGGAAACAAAGTATCATGCCAATCGGTTCAGTACATTTGAAGTTATCATACCGCGCGATAAAAATAAATAAATAAATAAAATTAAAAATTAAAAAAACGTCATTTCGAGAAAAACGCGTTTGAAGTTTTGACTACATATAAATGCAATATTATGCAAAGTATGTTCAATCTGCTATTCCGGGTCCATAAACTAGTCCTTCCTCTTCCTCATAGAGGGCGTTCTGCTCGATCTGGGCCATCCTGCACTGCTCCAGAGTCCTCGTACGGCCGGTGACAAGCGGTTTTCGGCCGCTTGAATCCGGTGGTCGTCCGAATGCTTGACGAACCGCGTCCCAGTGTGACGTCAATCGTTGTCATGTCTTCAGAATTGCTAAATACCCTTCGTTGAAGCTGCTCACTGCCAGGAAAGTCGCACAATCTCCACAGTCTTCGCACCAGAATGCAAATGCTTGGGGGCTAACTGCCAAACACACGCGTTCAAAGTCTCATTTGAATTTTGTGTGTTTCCCCCCGAGCACCAGTACAATAACTCGTCCTCCGAAAGAAAAAACTTAGTGCGTGAAAAAGGCCGATTTCAGGCAGGTGCATTTTTTTGTTCAACCGCGAATAACAAACATTTCCGTTCCGTATTCGGAAAAACCGTTTCAGGGGTGGATTCTAAACACTTTTATGGATCCAAAAATGCAGTTTAAAAAATCGATTTTTTTGAATCAAAAGACAGTAAACCTCCCTTAATTCACTGTGGTTGCTAGATCAAACTGGTGTGTGTTCTTTCGGACAGAACTGACGAACTGCGAGGACGGATTCCTGATTGGAAATGGAGGAAATAGATCCTGTGAAAATGTGTCTGGAAATGCACCGTTGCCACAGCAGACGGTGCTGACGAATGAAAGTTCCTCTAACCGTGTGCTGCGAGTTCCGTATGTGTTGCGGGCTATGTGATTCACGCAGCGTACTGTAACCAGCAGAATTATCATTCATGTCCGGAACAAGCCGAGCCGAGATGGTGTCTGTGAGCGGCCAAGCAGATGGAAACGGTCGAGAGGCAGCACACAAGTGCCCTCACAGACGCCAGCAACATCACACAACATTCCAAGCCCTTTTCGGGCGCTTGTGAGATCATGGGTCCTTTCAGATAGAGGAACGTGTAGGGAGGCGGCAGACTGTGCGTACAACAGATTTGGAGGACCAGGACCCTGGTACAAGCTCCAGGCAAGTGACCCGCCAACATAGTGTAAGCCGAAGTACGATTACCTATATCCTGCATGACAACTGCTACTATCCGTATCACCTGCAACGAGAGCAAGGTTTTTCAGCAGCGGATTTCCCTCTACGGGAAGGATTTTCTCCATTGTTTTTGCACCAGACTACCACAATTATGGGATTTCTGTCATCAGTTCTCTTTACCGACGAAGCAACATTACCAGGAATAGCATCATCGATCTGAGTAATCGTAATCTGTGGGCTACAGACACGACACGTGGTCGGAGGATCTATCATTCGTCAGCGCCATCTACAGTGGCAATGATTCATTTTCGGACACATGTTTATAGGACCCTTTTCCTCTGTTTCTAGTCAGGAATCTATCCCTGCAGTGTTTCGTTGTTTTTTTAACGTTCGCGCTGTATAATTAAGGCGAGGACGACCAAAGATCTCTTCAGTGCAGATGAACACTAGGTTCGAACTCTTACGGGAGTCGCTGAAATGTCGCGAGTAATGAGGGATAACGAGCAAGGGGCACTACATCAATAATGTGTAGATAAGTCGAGAATTTGAGTCTGGCCAGAAGAGAGCTAGGGTGGTCCGTGCAGTTGCAATGACCACTGTGTCCGGATGTACAGTTGTCAACGCATCTGCCTAGCAGGCAGGAGGCCCATGCTCGAATGCTGGTGGGGCACAAATTTTGAACTTTCCCATTAATTTAAATCAATGTTCACTCACAGCCAATGTCTGTGATTCCTTTGTGTCTCTATTGTGGCTGCTGGATCAAAATTAAGTCTGTTCTTTCGGACATGTCCAGAATAACAGACACCACTTTATATATAAAATCATTTTATTTCTTTTTATGTGGGGAGCATATTAAAAGCCTCACGTACACAAGACGGCCGACGAAAAATCTCTTCTCACCAGTATAGTTGCAGTGTGTGATGAGATTCGTGCGATCCTTTTACACATCCAAGGTGAATCAGAATTTTCTACGCCTGTATTGAATGTGGTGATAGCTATTCTGGACATCATCTGTAATGTAATATACTGTTGACGCATACATTACCTTCGCTGAATTTAAGGCGCGAGGCGTTTATTGTTCTTCTTGTTCTCGACATTTAGAAGCTTTCGCGGGCTCAGGATACTTTCAAGACCACAATATCCTCTCCTAAGTTTGTATTTCGATTCCTCTAAAATATCCTTTTGGTTCTGTGCAACCTTTTAAATCGCCTTGTGTAATTCGCTTGGCGTAATGTTGAGTTCAACTCCGCCATTTTTTCATGCAGAGGAAAGAATTTTCACACACATGGCCCGAACAGGAAATGGCGATGTAGCTGTTACGGTCCTTAGTGGGAAAAATTGTTTGACGCTGCTCTCCACGATAGTCTATCCTGTTACAGGTCTTTTTCTCTCTACATAACTACTGCAAGCCACATCGTTTCAAGCTACTTGCTGTAGTTAGACCTTCAGCTGCTTTTACAATTCATATCGCTCACACTTCCTTCATTAACTAACTGATGAGTCCCTGAAGCCTCAGATTGTATAATGTGCCACAAATTTATTTCCTGCCAAGTCTTAGTCACTGCTTGCTCATTCGCTATCTCCAACACTCTTCTGTAGCACCACATTTCTGAAGATTCTATTCTCATCTTGTCTGAACTGTTAATCATCTACGTGCAGTGAATCAGGAAGTGGAGGGTAAGGAACACCCAGTCGCTTACACATAACATCAGTTAAACAAGTCCGAAAGGAATTATTCTACCATCAAGAAACAGACGTTAAATGAAATTTACAGCATGACATTTTTTCAGCTATTTTAATGGCAAGAAATTTAACGTGCTGACGTATGACACAGTATTACAGTAATTGCTAGAGCTGAAGGATCAATCAGATTTATGGGATGGGCATTAAAACTAGGTGAATTTGACTGTGAAGTTATTTACAAACCCAGTAAGAATCTCAGGAATTTGGATGGGCTTAGCAGGAAAATTGGTGTGTGCAGACACTAGGTCATAACTTTCCTGAGTGGCAGAGGTCACAGGCTGCTAATGCCGGTTGCAGCCTATGGCAGCGCAACCATAGTTTGTCAGTTGATGGGGTGTGGTATAAGGCAACAAGACTTGAACCTCAAGTAGTGGTCCATGCAGTGGGAAGAAATCTTAAAAGAAGTGTTTGATCATTATCTGGTTGTGGGGGATGTACAGCCTTATACTAAAGGGTAAGTGAGTGTTATTGGTGGAGTACATGGAAACAAAATGTAAAACAAGGTGTAAAAAATGTACGTCATGCAACCAACGTGCAGGTCTAACTTATCAAGAAGTGCTGTTAGAGGACGACGGTTCAATCCCGCGTCCGGCCATCCTGATTTAGGTTTTCCGTGATTTCCCTAAATCGCTCCAGGCAAATGCCGGGATAGTTCCTTTCAAAGAGTACGGGCGACTTCCTTCCCCGTCCTTCCCTAATCCGATGAGACCGATGACATCGCTGTCTGGTCCCCTTCCCCAAACCAACCAACCAACCAACCAACCAACCAACCAACCAGTGCTGTTAGAGAGGTTGCCAGAATTTGTTGAACTCTGGAACATGTATTATGATCCCGTATTATAAAGTTTCTGGAGACTCAAGATTCCTCTGTAGGAATGTACACGTATTTCGAACACAGTGATCATGTGACACGCAGCTGATCGTTCATCCACAAGACTTAATAAGCAGGATGCACTGATATCCAAGTTGATGTCGTGTTCCTTGAATTTCAGAAAGGGTCCGCCACAGTTTCACAATGCTGCCTAATGAACAAAATACGATCATAGAGATTATCAGACCAGCTGTGTGAGTGGACTGGAAAATTTCTGGCAAACAGAACATACCATGCCATTTTCATTGGCGGGAAATCTTCAGACATAAAAATAACATTTGGTGTACCCCAAGGGAGTGTTACAAGATCATATCTCTCCACAGTATATGTAGATGACATAGTAGATAACCTTCGAAGCTCCATGCACCACGAGGCTTTTCGTGGGTGACGCCTTATATATAGAGAATTTGAAAAGCTTGAAAGTTTTATCAAAATCCTGGAAGACCAGTAGGGTATCGATACTTGGTGCAAGTATTGGCAGTTGCCCCATCAAGATAAACAAATGTTATGTACTGGGAATAAATAGGCAGAAAGGCTCATTATTATATGATTACATGATTTCAGAACAATGACTAGAAGCAGTCACACACACAAAATATGTAGGGGTGTGCGTACAGAGCTATTCAAAGTGGAACGACTACATTAAATTAATCGCAGATAAAGCAGACGCCAGACAGATTCATTCGAAGACGTGTCAAGAAATGTGTTGTTCTATGAAAGAGGTAGATTACAAGATCCTCATTCGACCAATACTTTGATACTGGGATATGTATGGTATGGAACTCAGAGGAAACAGAGAAGACCTGAAGAAGAGAAGTGTTTTTGGTCACAGATACATTTAGTATGCGACAAAACGTCACGGAGATGCTCATTCAACTCCAAGGGTAGACACTATAAAAGAGACACTGTACATGAAGATATAGTTTACTGTTAAAATTCCGAGAGAGTCAACAGTGTAGTATTATTCCTTCCTAATATCTGTGTCTCGCGGAAAAGGAAAAATGAGAGAGATTCGAGTCCACATGGAAGCTTACCAACAATTGTTCTTCCTATTCACGATTCGCGACTGGAACAGGAATGGGGGGAGGAGGGGGGAGGGGAAGTGAGAGTGCTATAGAAAGTACGCAGCATGAGGCAGCTTGCGGAGTATAGACGTAGACGGAAAGAGCAATCCATCAGCTCTAGGTTGAACAAAAGCTCTCTACCATCGGATGCCAGAAACCAGTTCTGGTGTCCGCAACAACCATGAGGACAGAACGGGACACAGAGGCTGTTCATTAACAACATGTTGCAAACTCTTCAAAAGCATCCAGCTGTCTCATCTCTATGTACTGGCATCGTGCAGTACTTCTGCTGCAATAGCTTCAGACTTACTGTTCATGTTGTAGACATTTATGAGGGACAGTCAAATGAAAACTGACCACCTGTAACAAGGAGACCACAAAATGGTCCCTTTCAAGAGTAACCACTACTCACGTTAAGACATTTTCCCCCCTGGGAGACGAAACGATCAGCTCCTATTTCATAGAACGCAGTCGGCCATTGACGGATCCACAACAGCACTCATTCTTGGACTTCCTCGCCCGGCAGAAACTAACGTTCACGCACGTCTTTTTTTAGGTCACCAAAGACGTGAAAATCCGGTCTGTATGGAGGTTGTTGCAGTGTCCAACCAAAAAGACGAAGCGTAGCCTCCATCCGATTGGCAGTGTGGGGCGAGAGTTATGGTGCCACAGGATGAGTCTGTCCGACAATGTTGCTGGACGTTCTGACTTTACGGGGCGCCGCAGTTTCTGCAAAGTGTCTACGTAGTGTTTCACACTGATTGTGTTTCCACGCTCGAGGAACTCGACGATCGGAGGGCCCCAGCTGTTAAGAAGGTCATCATGACCTTACAAGGTGCCACCACTTCCAGCGCGAGGGCATATGGCAAAGCAAACAGTGGAAACATCCCAAATCTAGCCTGCCAAAGAAATACAAAACCGTTCACAGAAGTTCTGGTACAGCCATGATGACCTTCAGTTGCAGGGGCCCTTTGCTCATCAGATTCTTCGAGTGTGGAACCATAACCAATACCAGTGCTATGAAGACGCTTTGCAGAACCTGTGCTGTGTCGTACAGTCAAAATGCCCAGGAATATTGATGGACTGAATCATCCTGTTGACCAATACACTGTTGCACCCTCACACTGCTAATCCCACAAAGGCTATACTCTATCGGTTTTGTTGGGAAACACTGCAGCCGTAACTTGCGAGCAGACCCGGATACAGTGGTACTTAAATCTAACAAAGGTAATGCTACTGTTTTAATGCTACGGGTGGACTATATTAATAAGATTAATCTTTTATTAAGCGACTCAAAATATCGCAAAATAGATAAAGATCCTACTACCCGAGTGGTGAGGAAAACAGCAGAACTTCTGTTTAACAGTTCTTTACCAAAGTATGTAATTAAGAAACTAAAACGAAATAGTTCAGTTCCACCTAGGCTATATGGATTGCCGAAGATCCACAAGGATAACGTGCCATTGCGTCCAACTGTGAGTAATATTAGAGCAGCCTCTTACGACTTAAAGTATTTGGCGTCTTTGCTCAGACCAATGGTACGAAAGTGTCCACATCACAAAGAATTCTAGTGATTTTATCAGCAGACTTAAGTTATTGCAGCTGAAAAGTAATGACTTGTTGGTCAGTTTTGACGTAGTTTCACTTTTTACAAATGTACCTCTTGTGGACTCACTACATCTCATAGGCAATAGGTTGGTTGGTTGGTTGGTTGGTTGGTTGGTTTGGGGAAGGAGACCAGACAGCGAGGTCATCGGTCTCATCGGATTAGGGAAGGACGGGGAAGGAAGTCGGCCGTGCCCTTTCAAAGGAAACATCCCGGCATTTGCCTGGAGCGATTTAGGGAAATCACGGAAAACCTAAATCAGGATGGCCGGACGCGGGATTGAACCGTCGTCCTCCCGAATGCGAGTCATAGGCAGTATGTTTGGAGCTGACATTACAGCGCTGTTTGACCACACCCTCTCCTCTACATATTCTTTATTTAACAACGAGTTTTATGAGCAATCAGACGGTGTCGGCATGGCGAGTCCTTTGTCGCCCCTGGTGGCCAATCTTTTTATGGAAGATTTTGAGGACGAGCACTCGCCTCAGCCACTTTTAAACCAACAGTATTTTGGCGATATGTTGATGATACTTTTATAGTTTGGCCTCATGGTTTGGATCGTCTGCGAGAGTTCCTACAACATCTGAACTCCATAAACGAAAAACATAAAATTTACTATGGAGTTGGAGGGTTGCGTGGCGCTTTTAGACGTATTGGCGCGACGTTAAGAGCGATGGCACACTTGGTCATTCGGTATATAAAAAGCCCACTCACACAGACCTTTACTTGTAATCCGCTAGTTGCCACCATCCGGCACAAATAATGAGTGTTTTGAAGACATTGATTTACCGAGCCCACGTTATCTCTGACACCGATAGTTTGCAAAGAGAACTGGAGCACCTGCAGACTGTATTTCTGAAGAATGGGTATTCGTCCCATCAAGTGGAGAGAGCGCTGCAGACCTGTAAACGACTGAACAAAGAAGAGGAAGAGGCCTTTAAAACGACTGCCTGTTTACCATATATTGGTAATATTTCAGCGCAAATAGGCAGAATACTAAGAAAATATAAAGTGAAGGCAATCTTTCGACCTCCTGCAAAAATTTCGTCGTTGTTGGGAACTGTCAAAGACGACCTAGAGCTGCGCGAGGCAGGTGTTTACAGGATTCCGTGCGAATGCTGCAAATCTTATATAGGGCAAACGACGCGTACTGTGCAGGATCGCATTGTAGAACATCAGCGGCATACTCGCCTTCTTCAGCCTTTTAAGTCTCCCATCGCCGAACACTGTATTTCCACTGTTCAAGCCATGAATTACAATGAGACAAAAATTGTGGTCCATACGTCCAACTTTTTGGAGTTATATTATTAACGAATCCGTGGAAATACGGCTTTCTGACAATGAGTCGTGACGGCGGTTACCAATTGAAATCAGCATGGAATTCAATCGTCGAAAAACTTCGTGTCATCCTTAGCCGGCCTAGGTCTGTGATGGAACAGCGGAAAGACAATCTAACTGATATCGATGCGGCGAGTTTTGACTACGGACGGCGCGCGGCGCAGCAGAATCGAACGTGATCAATTAGCGCACGCGCAATGCCAAGAAAATCCACCATGCATGTGCCGGAGGGGCCTTAAATATACCAAAGGTCAGGGAGTCTTCGCCAGTATCACCTGAAGATGGCCAGAAGACTCTGCGCCGATATATTATGGCATGAAGTTTCAAACATCGTGCAGTTCGCCTGAAATTTTGTGGAACTGCACCCTCCTCTCTACAGCCTGGATCTTTCACCGTGTGATTTTCATATCTTTGGCGACCCGAAGAAAGACATTCGTGGATGTCGGTTGTATCGGACGAGGAAGGGCAAAACAGGGTGCGATTATGGATCTGTCACCGGCTGACGGCGTTCCAAGAAACAGGAATTGATTGTCTCATATGCCAGTGAGATAAATGTCTTAATTCTGTAGTGACTACTTTTGAATGGAAACATTCCATGGTCTCTTTGAGGTAGGTGTTCTGTTTTCATTTGACTGATCCTCATACATGACAATTTGTCAGATACCTGAAACACAAGCTGCGACATCGTCGCGAAGAAACACAGTGACCCGTATATGTAATAAGTTTCCTTTAATTTACGTCTATGGTCACAATCTTTCTCGTTTAACAGATAACCGCATTCGGTCTTTAACGACCATCATCAGATCTGCAGCAAAAATGGGAAACAAATACACTCGCAAACTATATACAGCTTAAGAACGATACATAGAGCATATTGAAAAGTAGTAACGACAAAATTTACATTTGTGTGTTTTAAATATGAAGAGGCATACATTTTTCATAAAAAGAAAGTCCTAATCACTGCACGCCTCTGTTATATATAATGTGTTCGCAAGTTCACCTAGTATTGAGTGCATCACATATTTACTTCGTTTTCATACGTTTTACGCATGACTAGTAGGTTCTTGTTCCTTCTTTATTCATTTCATAGACTGCATTAATCAGATAATATAGATCATCCACTGTTATGGAATTTTATCATTATTTTCTTGCATTATGTCATTGTCTATAATATTGGCACTAGAGCATATGTCAACCACTGTTTTTTAACTCTTCGTCTTTTTAACAATATTACTTTTGTCGTGTTGTTCTTTTTATTGCTTTTTATTACTGTAACACCTTTTAAACTTTATAAGCTTATTACAGTCTCTAACTATTATAGCCTGCTTTTATTTTCGCTGTTTCAATTAATTATTGAAAACTAGTGTATGCCGACATTAGCGACATCTGGTCAACTTACAACACAAACATCTTGTGGCTACAATCTTCAGCATTCTTCTGTAGCACCACATTTCGAAAGCTTCTATTCTTTTCTTGTCCAAACTATTTATCGTCCATGTTTCACTTCCAAACATGGCTACGCTCCATACAAATACTTTCAGAAACGACTTCCTGACAAATCTATACTCGATGTTAACAAATTTCTCTTCTTCAGAAACGCTTTCCTTGCCATTGCCAGTCTACATTTTATATCCTCTCTACTTCGACCATCAGTTATTTTGCTCCCCAAATAGCAAAACTCCTTTACTACTTTAAGTGTCTCATTTCCTAAACTAATTCCCTCAGCATCACCCTACTTAATTCAACTACATTCCATTATCCTCGTTTTGCTTTTGTTGATGTTCATCTTATACCCTCCTTCCATGACACTGTCCATTCCGTTCAACTGCTCTTCCTAGTCCTTTGCTGTCTCTGACAGAATTACAATGTCATCGGCGAAGCTCAAAGTTTTTATTTCTTATCCATGGATTTCAATACATAATCCGAATTTTTCTTTTGTTCCCTTCACCGCTTGCTCAATATACAAATTGAATAACATCGGGGATAGGCTACAAACCTGTCTTACTCCCTTCCCAACCACCGCTTCCCTTTCATGTCCCTCGACTCATAACTGCCATCTGGTTTCTGTACAAATTGTAAATAGCCTTTCGCTCCCTGTATTTTACCCCTGCCACCATCAGAATTTGAAAGACAGTATTCTGGTCAACATTGTCAAAAGCTTTCTCTAAGTCTACAAATGCTAGAAACGTAGGTTTGCTTTTCCTTAATCTAGCTTCTAAGATAACTCGTAGGGTCAGTATTGCCTCACGTGTTCCAACACTTCTACGGAATCCAAACTGATCTTTCCCGAGGTCAGCTTCTACCAGTTTTTCCATTCGTCTGTAGAGAATACGCGTTAGTATTTTGCATCCGTGACTTATTATACTGATTGTTCGGTAATTTTCACATCTGTCAGCACCTGAGAACTACTTAAACCTAACTAACCTAAGGACATCACACTCATCCATGCCCGAGGCAGGATTCGAACCTGCGACCGTAGCGGTCACGCGGTTCCAGACTGAAGCGCCTAGAACCGCACGGCCACACCGGCCGGCGCACGAATGCATATTTTAAATCAAAGTGATGAAAGTAAGTCGTCGACTCACGCGTAATCGAGGTGTTGCAGGTAGGGGAAGCCCCTCCTGGTGGGGTAGGCGGTGCCTACGCTGAAGTAGGAGGGCGGCAGCAGAGTCAGCGGGCAGGGCGCCGCACTCCAGAAGACCCGCGCTATCGCGTCCGGGGCGAACAGCACGGCGCGCTGGCCGCACAGCAGCCGCAGAGTGTCCGCGTGGTCGCCGCCCAGCAGCCGCTCCGGCCGGCCCTCCAGGTGGCGCCGCCACAGCTCCCGCATCGGCCCCGCCTGCGCCGCCTGCGGAACACCGCAGCTGCATCTGCGTTACTCTCGCAGAGCGCTTACAACGCCTTAAATGGCGCCAGTAATTACTGCACGATCCAGTCACATTATAATCCTATGTTCGACGTCAACAGACGGCAGGTGGCAGCACTAGCAGTGGAGGGTGCTTTAAGCACTTACAGCAACATTAGCAGATGCCAAGTTCGTTTTGTTTGCTGATGATACAAACATTGCAATAAATAGCAAATCAAGAGTAGTCTTAGAAAGATCAGCTAATAAAATATTTTTGGACATTAATCACTGGTGCCTAGCCAATTCTTTGTCACTAAACTTTGAAAAAAACACACTACATGCAGTTCATAACTTGTAAGGGGTGTCCCACGGGTATATATCTAACATACGATGACAAGAAGATAGAAGAAGTGGACAGTGTTAAATTCTTGGGATTACAGCTTGATAATAAATTCAACTGGGAGGAGCACACCACAGAACTGCTGAAGCATCTTAACAAATCTCTGTAATGCGAATTGTCAGACAGAGGGGATATAAAAACGAAAAAGCTGGCGTTCAAAAATGGCTCTGAGCACTATGGGACTCAACAGCTGAGGTCATCAGTACCCCAGAACTTAGAACTACTTAAACCTAACTAACCTAAGGACATCACACACATCCATGCCCGAAGCAGGATTCGAATCTGCGACCGTAGCGGTCGCGCGGTTCCAGACTGAAGCGCCTACAACCGCTCGGCCACACCGGCCGGCAAAGCTGGCGTACTATGCTTACTTTCATTCCATAATGTCATGTGGGATTATTTTTTGCGGTAATTCATCAAGCCAAGCTAAAGTTTTCCGGGCACAAAAACGTGCAGTAAGAGTTACATGTGGTGTGAACTCAAGAACATCCTGCAGAAACCTGTTTAGGGAACTAGGGATACTAACTACTGCTTCCCAATATATTTATTCCTTAATGAAATTTTTCATTAAAAATATATCACTTTTTCAAACCAACAGCTCAATTCATGGAATCAATACTAGAAATAAGAATAATCTTCACAAGGATTTAAAGTCACTTAGTCTTGTACAAAAAGGTGTGCATTTTCAGGAACACACATTTTCAAATAACTTGCCAGCAGCCATAAAAAGCTTAACAATCAATGAAATTCACTTTAAGAGAAGCCGAAAGGATTTATTGGTGGCCAACTCCTACTCCATTGATGAATTTCTCAGTAAAACCAACTGATTTGTGTATAAACTTCTGCATAATTTCAGTGCAGTAATGTGTTCATTGTAAATAAGTATTATAGTAGTTGTATTACATGTTTATTACATTATAAATAAATAAACGTTTTTATTTTAAATTCAGTGCATTAGCATTTGTAAAATGACTCTTTCATATAGTGTTCATTAAAAATGACGATCATTCCACTTGGGACCTGTGGAATGGTACATTAGCTTATTTGTTTTAGTTGTAAATATTTGTCATGTATTGTTTTTCTGACATGTTACACATCCTGGAGGACATCACTACGGATCAATTGGAATGAAAGTAAATCTAATCTAATCTAAGCGTCTCAGGGAGACGCGGAAAACAGTGCACCCGTTGTCGTAATAAGGGAACGGAACGATTTGTCTGACGACCAAAAGGGCATGATCACAGGCTTTTGGGCCAAGGGCGGATGCATTTCCAAAACTGCTACGTTTCTAAACTGTTCGTGTACCACTGCTGTTAAGGTATACCGTGCATGGAAAAATGGCGCTATCCAAAACTGGCGCCATGGCAACTGTGGTGCACCACAGACTGTAGACGACTATGGTGAACGGCAGCTGTGGATATGTACACAAATGAATAGACCGTTGAGCTACTGACGGCTCAGATGAACCAGTGGAAGATAAACAGTGTCTCCTCAACGACCATGGAGCGAACGTTGCTGCGTATGACCCTCCGAAGCAGGCACCTGGTTCACGCACCCATACTAACTACCGTTCATCGGCGACGAAGGCAATTGGACCTCCACTGACTGGCGACAGGCGGTCTTTTATGATCCATTGGACAGATGACTGTTGGCATGTACGGTGTGAAAGGTCTGAAAGCAAAAACCCTACAACAGTGGTCAGTAGAGTCCAGGACAGAGGCGGGAGCGTTATTGTAAGGGAAATATTTCGTGGCATTCCTTCGGTGATATAATCATTCTGGAAGACACTGTTGAAGTATGCATCTACCTTTGGAAATCATGTCCCACCTCCACATGCAGTTCGTTATTCCTCGACAGGATGGCGTCTACCAGCACGGCAATTTAACGTGCCACACAGCTATCAGTGCACGCACGTGGTTTGAAAAGCATCACGATGTGTTTATCTTAATCCCATGGCCATCAAACTCCCAGGATTTAAGCCCAATCGATCGAGCTGTTCGCGCCACAGATCCTCAACCTGGAAACATAGTGCAGCTGGCCATGGCATTAGAGTCGGCATGGCTCCACATATACTGATCAAAAGTATCCGAACTCCCCAAAAACATACGTTTTTCCTATCAGGTGCATTGTGCTGCCACCTATTGTCAGCTCAATATCAGACACCTCAGTACTCCTTAGACATTGTGAGAGCGGAATGGAGCGCTCCGCGGAACTCACGGACTTTGAACGTGGTCAGGTGATTGGGTGTCACTTGTATCATACGTCTGTACGCGAGATTTCCACACTCCTAAACATCCCTAGGTCCACAGTTTCCGATGTGATTGTAAAGTGAAAACGTGAAGGGACGCGTACAGCACAAAAGCGTACAAGCCGACCTCGTCTGTTGACTGATAGAGACCGCCGACAGTTGAAGAGGGTCGTAATTTGTAACAGGCAGACATCTATGCAGACCATCACACAGGGATTCCAAACCGCATCAGGATCCACTGCAAGTACTATGACAGTTAGGCGGGAGGTGAGGAAACTTGGATTTCATGGGCGAGCGGCTGCACATAAGCCACACATCACGCCGGTAAATGCCAAAAGACGCCTCGCTTGGTATAAGGAGCCTAAACGTTGGACGATTGAAAAGTGGAAAAAAGGTTGTTTGGAGTGACGAATCACGGTACACAATGTGGTGATCCGATGGCAGGGTGTGGGGTGGTGAATGCTCGGTGAACGTCATCTGCCAGCATGTGTACTGCCAATAGTAAAATTCAGAGGAGTTGGTGTTATGCTATTCCATACCGCTTCAACCGCACGCGAGCTATGTGCCGGACATCCATCATGTTGGAAGTACATCACCATTCTGTCATGCGGTGTAAAATCTTTTAGTAACATCGGTAGAACATTTCGTAGGAAATCAGCATACATTGCACCATTTAGATTGCCATCGATAAAATGGGGGCCAATTGTCCTTCCTCCCATAATGCCGCACCATACATTAACCCGCCAAGGTCGCTGATGTTACACTTGTTGCAGCCATCGTGGATTTTCCGTTGCCCAATAGTGCATATTATGCCGGTTTACGTTACCGCTGTTGGTGAATGACGCTTCGGCGCCAAATAGAACGCGTGCAAAAAAATCTGTCATCGTCCCGTAATTTCTCTTGCGCCCAGTGGCAGAACTCTACACGACGTTCAAAGTCGTCGTCATGCAATTCCTGGTGCATAGAAGTATGGTACGGGTGCAATCGATGTTGATGTAGCATTTTTGAGTTTCCCGATTCTCGTGCAATTTGTCTGCTACTGATGTGCGGATTAGCTGCGACAGCAGCGAAAACACCTACTTGGTCATCATCATTTGTTGCAGGTCGTGGATGACGTTTCGCATGTGACTGAACACTTCCTGTTTCCTTAAATAACGTAACTATCAGGCGAACTGTCCGGACACTTGGATGATGTCGTCCAGGATACCGAGCACCATACACAGCACACGCCCGTTGGGCATTTTGATCACATTATCCATACATCAACACGATATCGACCTTCTCCGCTATTGGTGAACGGTCCACTTTAACATGGATAATGTATCACAAAGCAAATACCGTCCGCACTGGCGGAATGTTA